>NW_026594096.1:0-11925 GCF_907164565.1 Psammomys obesus | reverse complement strand
ACACACACACACACACACACACACACACACACACACACACACACATGTGAACTTGAAGACCTGAGGTCAACCTCAGATGTTATTTCTCAGGAAATATTCACTAGCTTTTCCCTTTATTTTCTTGTTCTCTTGTTTGTTTTTATTTTGAACAGACTGTCCTACTGATTTTGAACACAGAACATGGGCCAGATAGGGTGGTCAGTGAGCCCCTTAGATCCTCCTGTCTTCCTCTGCACTCACACAGTTCCAAGAGCAAAGCACTATGCTTGTTTTAACATTAGTTTTGGGAATCAAATTCATGATTGCATGAGGAACAATTTACACCTACTGAGCCACCTCACTCTCCTAACCTGCTTAGTTAACTATTTCCCTGGGCTGAGAAAAAGACTTGGTCAGTAAATTACTCGCCAGGCGAAGATAAGAATCTAAGTTTGGGCTCCAACAGTCATCTAGAATCTGTTGCATAGTGCTGCCAGTTCGTAATGCCATGCCTAGTAGGTAGAAACAAGCGGATCTCTGGGACTCCCTAGAGAGACAGTCTAATGAGAGGTTCTTTGTATCCACACCCTTCCACCCCACACCCCCCAAAAATCCTGTTTCTCCGATTCATGATATACCACCTGAAGTTGTCCATGGCTTCCATACCCACAGCCACATGTGTGTTCCTTCATGCTCATGAGCACATCACATGCACAGTCTCTTTTCCCAACAGTGGGAAATAGCTTGGCCTCAAGAAAGTAATAGAAATTTCTGTTGAGCTACAACATTCCATAGTTTTACTTTTTAAGGAAAATAATGCAGAAATAAATTTACCTCTATAATGCAATTGACAAAATTAACAAAGTACTGGAATAGCTTTAAAGTAGCAATCTCATTTCCTTTCTGTTTCCAGGAAGATGACATATTCAGAGTAATTGACAATTGATCACAAATGCATTCTGAAATCTTTGATGGGCTAGAAACATTTATTATTATCTTTCAAATGTTTTGGTTTTTTTCTTAGAAGATCATTCTTTTTAAGTAATATAATGTTTTTATTGATTCTCTGAGAAGGTCACACAATGTGTCTTGACTGCATTCACTCCCAACTCCTCTCCCTCTCCTTTCCATTCTTCCACTTCTCCTGGCCCCTTGACTTTGTGTCTTATTTATTAATCTTTTATTTTTTTCTCTTTCTTGGAAGAGACAATCTCACAGCATATGTCCTGGGTCCTATCTCTCTAACAAAGAGGTCCTCTGTCCTCTTCCATGAAGCTCCCTGAGTCTTTAAATATAAGAGTTGAGATGTGAATGCATTACTTGGGCCCAGGTTTCCATAATTAGCTCTTTCAACCTCTGCATTTATACTCTTTATAAATTCTTTTTTTTCCTTTTTTCTCTTTTTATTGATTATTATTTATTATAACATATTCACTTTTTATCATGTCTGTGGCCCCCTCACTATTCTTCCCCTACACCTCTTTCCTAGTCCATTAATAGGAGAGGACCTGTTCCCCTTCTATCTGATCCTAGCCTATCAGGTTTCATCAGGACTGCCTGCTGGGGGACCTACTGAGACTAATACCCCAGCCAAGAGCAATGCATGGACAGTAACAAAAATCCCTGCTCAAAAAAAAATAAAATGAAAATTAAAAAAAAATAAAATAAAAAAGAAAGTAACACTAAAAAAAAAAACAAACAAACAAAAAACAAAACACTGCTCAGATGTAGCCCATAGGCCCATAGACCCGGTCTTCAAGTGGGTGGCCAAGTAAGGGGAACAGAGGTTGTCTCTGGCATCAACTCAGTGGCAGGCTCTCTGATCACCTCTCCCTGTGAGGTGCAGCCTTGCCCGGGCACAGAGGAAGATGATGCAGCCAGTCTATCTAAATTCTTTAACAATAACTGTCTGCAACAAAAAGAAGCTTCATTAAGGAAGGGAAGTACACTTAAATGAAGAACTAACAATAACTATTTATAAACATAATGGTTTAGGAAAGTGGTGATAGTAGGCTTTACTCAAGAGCCTATAACCTCACCAGAGTATCTGACTAAATTTATATTTTCGGGGATGAATCATTCCTTGTGAATGGGTATTAAACCAAATTTCATAGCTGTTGATTACCCCACCATACATAATATCTTGGAGTATCTTGCATTACTGTGGATTTTAGACATTAGAGCTGAGTAAGAGTTTGTTGCTTTTTATTCCCTGTGGCATCTTTCATGACTCTTTTTAATAGAATCGGAGATAATATAAGGGAGGCTGCTTTCGAGTCAAATCAAGAATTATTTCTATGAGTCCTGTGTCTGAACAATGTGATGTGTTCAGCTATAAGGACTTAGATCATTTCTAGAGCCATATATATATATATATATATATATATATATATATATATATATATGTTAATTAATATTATTACAAAAGCCTTCAAGATATTCTTCCTAGCTCTGGCAATTTCACAACAAAGTCTGCTCGCCTGTTGCCACCAGACTTTACCAAATAGTGCTTTTCTGGTATGTGTCAGTACCAAAAAGCAAACAACTTAATTACAAAGTACACTTAAGTTGATGAAACTCTGCTGAATTTCCAAGTGCCCATACATTATCTGCAGAAATTCCATGTAATTATTTTGCTCTTTTATGCTATTTTATTCAGTTTTGGAATGCATCACTCTATTTTCACTTGCCCTCCAATTTTAATTTACTGTGACCTTCTCCATTGCATCATAGTCATTCATCTTCACTCTTTCTTTAAGCCTGAATGACTGCATGGCCAAAGGCTGGCACTCCATGATACGCAGTAGATGAGTGAAGGAAAATATCCAGAACCCGATTAGAATGCCAGCTTCATAGGGCAAGCTGCAAAGGAAAGAAGCTCCTATTTTTTTTATTTTTCGCCTGGATGTTCCCCATCAGAGCCCACATTTACCAAAGGACTAACTCTCAGCCAGAAGCGGTCCTATAAATGGCACTATATCTCACTGTACATTGGACTGTGTTTTTATTTACCCCTGGTTCATCACCTTTACTACACAGTGAGCAACTTCAAATGAATATATTTATATTCCCTTGTAACTATGACAAGGTTAAGCACATTAAGTAGCTTTTAAAAATTACAAGAAGGATACACCAATAAAATGTGTAATGGATAGTTTGTTTGGTAAGTTCTTAAACTTGTTTGGCCCTATGTACTACATAGGAGTTAAGCTATATGTCAGGTCAGTACGTAGGAACTGATTTGAATAAAAATCATAAATATGACTCAAAATGGACTTAATTATTGTTATATTGAAAGAGTGAAAAACTGGGCCTCCTGAGTGTTACAGACAAAAGACAGGAAATGAAGCTGCCCACTGATGCGCAGACCATAACCGTTATTCAGTGTTTGAAAGAATGACTACATTCAATTTATGTAAAATGTACAACTAACTAAAATAGTGAATGTAATGTGAGATAGGTGAGTTTCTATGACTTGACCTGCCACAAAGCATGAGAGTCTGGATTCAATTCCCAAAACCCACTTAAAACGCTTAGCCTGGGGCCTGTAGAGGTGATACAGGCACTGGAGAAGAGACAGACACACAGATGCTATAGAATCAGTGGCCAGATTGCCCCACCATATTTTGGATTTCAGTACAATTTTTTCGTTATTAGGATAACTACTGTCATTTAAGAAGTACATGCAAGATAATGAAAAAAAAAAACACTACTAGATACTGTTTTTTTAAGGAATGTAGGTTCCAATTATTTAAAAGAAAATTAATTTGTAACAATAGATTATAATTAAATCAGAATTCATTGTTAGAAAGTAGATTACACCAGTATTTCACAATTAAACAATTTTGCTATATTTGTACATTTAGATTACATTCCTTGTAAAATTAATGATTATTAGAACTAAACACACTACATAATTTATTAATATTCAACTCCCCAAATATCACAACAAACAAGTTAGATTTATCTTGAGAATGACCATTACTGAGATTATTTATGTGAGTATAAAATCTTAAATGTGACTTGTTAGAAAGCTAAGGACAGGAGCCTACCACAGAGGGCCTTTGAAAGACTCTACCCAACAGAGTGTCAAAGCAGATGCTGAGGCTCATAGCCAAATTTAAGCAGAGTTCAGGGAATCTTACGAAAGAAAGAAGAGATTGAAAGGCGTGGAGAGGTCAGGAGTTCCACAAAGAGAGCAATAGAATCAAGAAATCTGGACCCAGGGGTCTTTTCTGAGACTGATACTCCAACCAAGGACCATCCATAGAGATGAGCTAGAATGCGTGCTCAGATGTAGCCTATGGCAGCTCAGTATCCAAGTGGGTTCCCTAGTACTGGGAACAGGAGCTGTCTCTGACATGAACTCAGGGGCTGGCTTTTTGTTCACTTCCCCCTGAAGGGGGAGCAGCCTTACCAGGCCAAAGAGAAAGACAATGCAGCCATTCCTGATGAGACCTGTATGCTAGGGTCAGAGGGAAGGGGAGATGAACTTCCCTTATCAGCAGACTTGGAGAGGGGCATGGGAGGATATGAGGGAGGAAGGGTGGGGTAAAGATGGAATGAGGGGTGGGACTACAGTTAGGATACAAAGTGAATAAAGTGTAATTAATATAATAACAATTTTTAAAAGAATTTTTAAAATTTTACCTATAGAAATATTATCATTTCATATCTGATGAAGCATATAGACTTTCAAAATTTAATATTTGCTCTAATCAAAATTAGAGAACTTTATAAGTGATTTTTCATAATCTCTTATCTAACAAGTAGTAACAGCACAGGATAAAAGTATACTTGCATCTTCCTAACTAGCTATTCTATAGGTTTGTTTCTTTGTTTGTTATGTTTGTTTTCTTCTCTCAATAAGCAATAATGCCTATTTCTATTATAGGCAAATTATTTTTGTCTGGCATTGATCATAATGATTAAGTGCCTCTATGTTTGTTATCCTTATTTTTTTAGGGTTAAGAAACAATTTTTTTCAAACTACTAAGTGTCAGTACAAAGAATGGAATACAACCCAAATACTATGGAACAATAAAATAAATCTATAGATATACAGCCTTAGACAGAGGCTTATATTCAGTCCTTTGTCACTTATAAAGTGTTTCTAAAATAATCTTTCTGACATTTGTTTTCTATTGAGTTATAATGCCACTAAATGAAAGGCTCCCTGATAGCCTGAATCCATGTCATGTGCTTATTGATGAACTAATGGCTTCATAAAAGTAGATAGTATAAACACAAGGAAAAGAAATCCAGATTTAACTACATTTGTGATGTAGCCTTGTTTATTGTTTCTTAGAAGTGAACTTGCCTCTTGGGTTATTGTTCAACTGCAGGATCTATTTCAGTCAACTTCACTGGGGGCAAATAGTTTCCATTTTTAAATAGATTGAAGGCTGTGCCTCTGCTATTTATCATGGTCCACATGTGAGAAGCAAGAATGGCATCCACATTTCCCTGAGTTTTCTTCAAATAATACTGGCATGTGGGTAGAAAGATTTCACAGTGAGGAAGGCAGTATTCCATTTTTATTAAAGATGTGTAGGAGATTAGGGAGGAGGCTACAGCTGGGATACAAAGTAAATAAATTGTAATAAATAATAATAATAAAGAAAAAAATTAAGTATATGTAGTAGATTTTAACACACACACACACACACACACACACACACACACACACACACACCACAGAATCCAGGCATTCATGGAATGCCTCACCTGGAATTCCAAGCTTCAGAAAACTGAGACAAGTACAATCATAGTTCTGAAGTTAACATTCTAGATAGAAACTTCTAGTATAGATAAACTGAAGAATGAGAACGAACGCTATTCTCAAAACAAAGAAAAACAAAATAACCAACAATAAAGAAACAAATTTATGATAATTAGAAATATGTACTGTAATGATAATTAGAAATATGTACTATAATGTATATTCTCAGCAAAAAAAATCCTTGAATTCATTAATACTAACAAAATATTTTACAGAGGATTTCTTGAATTGTCACAAATAATTCCTGCATAACTGAAAACTTATATTGATTGAATAGCAAACTCTACTAACTTCTTCTCCTTTTCCTTTCTAGAAGTAAACTACATTTCCATTCGTTTTTTTATTTTTTTTATTTTTCAAGGTCCACTGTCCTTTTATTTTTTTATAATTAAATTTATTTATTTTTATTAATTACAGTTTATTTACTTTGTATCCCCCCATAAGACCCTCCCTCCTCCTTTCCTGGTCCCATCCTCCCTCTCCCTTCTTCACACATGCCCCTCCCCATGTCCACTGATAGGGGAGGTCTTTCTCTCCTTCCTTCTGATCTTATTCTATCAGATCACATCAGGAATGGCTGGATTGTCATTTTCTGTGGCCTGGTAAGGCTGCTCTCTCCTCAGGGGGAGGTGATCAAAGAGCAGGCCAATCAGTTTATGTCAGAGGCAGTCCCTCTTCCCATTACTATGTAACCCAGTTGGACACTAAGCTGCCATGGACTACATCTGTGCAGGGGTTCTAGGTTATCTCCATGCCTGGTACTTGGTTAGAGAATGAATCTCTGGGAAGACCTCTGTGTTCAACCTCAGATACTTCTTACAAGTGAAATGCAAACTGACATCATAATAGATTGCCTGAAGTATGTGGGAGGGAAGACAGAGGAAGAGACAGACAGACAGGCAGTAAAACAGAGACAGAGAGGGACAGAGACAATAACAAAGAGAGACAGCGACAGTAACATAAAAGAAGAACAATGAGAGAAGTTGAATTCCTCAAGAAAGGTTGACAATGTGTAGATGAGAGTATATGACATAGTCATGATACCACAGTTGGTGCCAATCCAAGTTTTATGTTATACTTGAACATATGGTTAGAGTAGTAATATCAACTTGGTAATCATGACTATAGAACTTTGGTAATATTTAATAACATAGGACCTCATAAAGAAAAGATAAACATTTAATAAATTAAGGAAAAAGAGCTAGCTTATGAGCTTCAATAATGAAGGCAAAATCACAAATACCATGCCTCTTTTTCATTGATTGCTTGGGGTAGGTCTTCAGGAAATAACACAAAGCAATATAGATTATCCTCTGTGATTAAAGTCCTGTCTTGACATGCTTTATGAGCTCTTTTTGTATGGATTTTTGATAATATGCTTTCAAAATTATTGGCAGATCTACACTGTTTCTCTTCTTCCAGCTGGATAATGAAAAATGATTTATTCACTTTTATTGAATTTACAATGGTTAGAGTAAGCCATGATAATTATTACCATGTCATTTTTGCTGGATAGCTGCAACTGAGACAAAACACAAGCCAAAATAAATGTAATTAGCATTAAAATGACTCAAGCATAAAAAAAAATAATCGAATGGATCCTGAAGTGTCTTATTCTTATCAACAAAAGAATCTTGTACTTGTTTGCAAACATCCATTTTAATTGCTTTTCCATCATCACTGAAAATTAGAAATGCATTTTAGGTCCCTATCATACTTCTCAAATTACATTTTTGTTTTTGACATTCCAACCTGCACTATTATACGTAATTAATCTGACTTTTGCAATTAGATAATAGTAGTCGAAAAATCACATAGACAAGGCACCTGTCTCGTTTGAAAAGAATCACTTTCTTTTTCTAAATGTATATTTTTCATTGTTAGTCCCTTTTGTGATTATAGAGCTCTTTTTACAATACAAATTTTATCTTCTTAGTTTTGGAGAACTGGGGGTGAATTGTAAGATATAAATTTGCACAAATTGAGATACTTTTTTTGTAAGACATCTGTCTCATCCCTGCCCTCTAGACCTTGGCTCAACTGTTGAAAACATATGTGGCCTCCTAAAGGTTTTATATCCAAGAAATTCAACCTGCTGCAGATGGAAACTGATCAGGTGGGGGGGGGGCGAAGGTGCTTCTCTCTTAAACAAGAACAGGCATTTTTCTCACCGTCAATCCTTGAAAAGGGAAACTATTCCCATAGTATTTGCAGTTTATTATGTATAGTAAGCAATCTAAAAAACATTAAATTATTCAGGATGTTCATAAGCTATTTGTAAATATCATGCAGTTTTATATAAGGGACTTAAGCTACTGCAGACTTGGGTATATGGGAATTTTGGAACAATTCTAAACAGATGCTAAGGGATGATTGTGTCTATTATTTACTAGTAATTTGTAACCATTTGTAGCGAGTCTAAAATACACAAAGGTAGACAGAAAGAATAAATTACAAGGAAAGAAGAAATTAAAATTGCTTTAAGTAGATACAGAGAGAAGCCCTATAAATATAAGATCATGGAATGAATATGGTAAGGACAGATATAGATCAGTGTTTTTCTTTGATCATCGTGATGTCTGTTCATGATTATGAGCTACTTCAGGGTCTGTGTTCCATAGAAATCTGAGGTAATTCAATTCCTGTAACTGTAACAGTACAGTACTCTAGATAGATTTCTATAAGGAAAGGAATAGATTAGGTGGATTTAAAGCAAAGAGGCTAACTAAGGAAGATTTCTGGAAACTTGGGTTGATTACAGAAATTTTGACTCTTAATTTCATCACTACATATATTTAAGCTCTAGTTTATATGCAATTTATTAAAATACTGGTATGTTATGTGATAAGCTAATGTTAGTGGTTCCCACATATTCCCTTTTGGTGGGACTAGAGCTTCATTCCAGGTAAGCACTGATTTTTAAAAGCAGACAAAGATAAGGGAAACATCTTACATAACAAGATATTTCACTGGCATAAAGTATAAATACATTAATATTAGCAGCTAAACTGTTTGTCAATCAGACATGGAAGAACATAGGAATAGGAATTTTGAATTATTGAAAGAAAACAGATTCATCGAAATAAAAATCCAAAATGGTCCCTGAGATATCAGATGAAGACCCAAAGAGTCCCAAACAGAATTTTCCACTTCAATATGGGCCTGACTTCCTTTTTGTTGAACCATCACAATCATTAAATTTCAAATTAGAAATAGTCCTGTATTTATGAATATAAACTACCAATAGTTATATACTTTTCTCCATGTTATACTAACATAGCCACTGAAATATATAGGGTTTTACTTAAAATTTTTGTTCTTCCTGGCTTTATCGCCAGCTGACCTCCTCTTGCTAAGGTTCCCTTTCAGCCCTTAGCCCACTTCTGTTATCCTATTATCATGGTGAGTCCATTGCCTTTTCCTTTCACCTTTCTTCTCCCTCCCTTTTGGTCAGTCATTTCTTCACCTCTCACAGTCCCCTTTGTAATCTTCCCTTTCCATGGTGCCTTTTTTCTGCTTATACCTATCTCCATACACATCTATGCAAGTACATACAAACCACCACAAACCACAAACTATTTTACATCTTAATTTCCATGTATGAGAAGAAATTATACATATCTCTCATTATGTGTGGCTTTATTTTGTTTGATTTAACAATTATGACTTTTTCCACCCATTTTTTTTTCTGCAAATGTCACAATTTTTGTTTATCACTGAAAGAAATTTCATTGTTGATACCACATGTTATTTATTCAACAATTTCTTGATTGACATCTAGACTGGCTTTTTTTCATAGGCATTATGAATGGCATTAAAGTGTTTCTTGATGGGCTCACTAGTAAAGGGAACAGGGGCTGTCTCTGATATGAACTCAGTGGCTGGTTGTTTGATCACCTCTCCCTGAGGGGGAAGCAGCCTTACCAGGCCACGGAGGAAGAATATGAAAGGCAGTCCTGATGAGACCTGATAGGCTAGGGTCATATAGAAGTGGAGGAGGTCCTCCCATATCAATAGACTTGGAGAGGGTCATGGAAGGAGATGAGGGAGGGAGGGGGGCAAGATTAGGAGGGGACAATGATGGGGCTACATCTGGGATACAAAGTAAATAAATTGTAATATATAAAATAAATATCAAAAAAGTGTTTCTTGAATATGACTAGTGCTCCTACAAATTAAATAGTAGAACTGGATAAATTAGTTTTGCAGCTACTAATTCCCTGAAAATTGATATCCTGATTTACATAGTGTTTTACCATTTTATATTCTTACCAGTAATGTATAGAATTTTCTCTTTCTCCACACCAAGGATAGAATCAGCTGTTTGTTTCATAAATATTGACTATTTTAAGTTGGAAGTCAAATTGTAAAGCAATAGTTTTTTTTTTTTTCTCATCATTTCATGTTTTAAGAAATCAAAGTTTTTTTCTGGATTTGAACTTGATGAATTCTTTATGGGCATATCACATACCCTTTCTTAAACGTTAACCATCTCTAATCATACCTTCTGTATGATTAGAGTTTTTAAGCAAATGTTTAGCTCTAAAGAGGATGGGGAAAATATCCTGTCTTTGTAATATACTATATCACTCCATTAAAAGTAAATTGCCTCTAAAGTACTTCAATAGAACATCATCATCTGAGTGAGAAATTAAACTGTCCAACTTATCTTAAGTGGTGAGTTTTAAATAATCTTAAATGAAGATTTTTTTTCCTTCTACATTATTTTTCATATGTGATTGTCAGATTTTCTGTAGCAATTTTGTATAGTATGGTGTGTTTAAATATGCAAGTTTTAATTCTATTTCCTGAACTAATCAATTCTTAAGTAAAAGACTCATCTTGAGGCTATCATTAAGTTAATAACATTGCTGTTCGTAGTTGTATAAAACTCATATCTATTAGTAACATGAGATGTACAAAATATAAAGTATAAATAATGGATATAAAAGTTAGTAATTTTATTGTCAGAGATCTTTTTCTTAACTCAAGATAATTTAAATTAATGCTTAATTGTACTTAACATATTTTTTATTGTAAAGTAAAATGGCATGAATTTTAAAAAGTGATGTTATTATGAAATTTTAAAAGTGATTACAATGTTTTAGTAATTGTCTCATTATACAGAAATGTTTTTATATTATTTTTCAGTATCATTTTTATAGGCACATTATGTATAAAATGCCACTTTTGTGAGGATAATATAGAGTTTATTGTAGGAGTCAACTTGCATCTAGCAAGAATACAAATTCCCCTATCAGTGGACTTAGAGAGGGCCATGGAGGAGATGAGGGAGAGAGGGTGGGGTTGGGAAGGAATGAGGGAGGAAGTTACAGCTGGGACAAAGCGAATACAATGTAATTAATGTAAAAAATTAAAAATCTAATAGAAAAGAATATTATTAAAAAGTTTATCAAAATTTTGAAGTAGCATCAATCAACTCAGAGCAAGCTTAGTCTAAGTTGTGAAAACTGCACTAACTGCTTAGGTGAACATAGATTTGATATAAACTCACAATTATAAGATAGATGCCATGGTTAACATCATTGTAACAGGTAAAAACCAAGCATGACTGACTTGTCGAAGCTCATAGTGCAGTGAGCCAAGTTTTCTCCAGACTGTTGAATAAAATCAGTAGCATATTGCAAGAAAACTAATCACCTGATTCTCGCTCCTGAAGAGTGCCCTGAAAATCTATTTTTAAACTGAAGTCACTGGACAGTGGTAGCATGCTGCCTTTCAAACCAGAGGTGTGTGAGTCGGAAAAGAAGACAGAATCTGTCTCAGGTGCCGCAGCATTAACTGGGAAGAAGTTGCTGGTAGTTTCAGGTCTGGAGTCCTGACACCGTGTTTCAAGAGAATAAGCCCAATACAGCATACAATGCTTTTATACTAGTAAATAAAATGACTTACTTAATGCTGAAATAAACATATATGAGCACCACAGCACACGTATACATATCGCGACCGCTTAAAATGCCTGGTTTACAACTCCTAGTTTTGTGGAGTTCTGTTGTTGATGTTGGGTGGCTGCGTTCTTTGGATTTGTGTAGGGGGAGGATCTGGCAGTTGTTGTTGAGTTGTGTGTGAAAACCATGACAAAAACATATTTTATGAAAAAAAAAAAAGTAAAAATTAATCCAAGAGCGTAGCACCCTCTGAGG
>NW_026594095.1:0-15959 GCF_907164565.1 Psammomys obesus | reverse complement strand
TTCTCCTTGCACATATGTTTGGTTAGAGAATTTATTATGTTAGAGAAGAAAAAAAAAAAAAAAAGATGTAGACATCCTTGTCAACTTTTTAGTTTCATATATACTTAAACACCTAAGAGTCCATGGTTCAGACAGAGTAGAGCTAAAATTACGTTGAAACATTCAGCAAAGCAACAACAAAGACAGATCTAAGAGATGGATTAGTGGTTAAAGATCCCAGGAAACACTGAGTGTGTTAGTGCATATTGGTAATCTCAGAGATTTTAGGCAAGATAGTAGATGGATACGGAAGTATTCCAAAAAGTCCTGGAGCAGGTAGTCTGGTACATGGAGTAACACATAGAAAAAGCTTTCTCAATCAAGAGGTTATTATTAGTTTTTGAATTCCATCATTAGGCCATAGCATTCCCATATCCACATACTCACACAAGCATGTACTTGTGCACTCACACACACATCCAAACTCAGACACAAACATGTGTACATACACACACACACATACACACATGAATACACACAGTTTTTTCAATCTTTTTTTGTTGTTGTTTCTGTTTTAGGGTTGGAAAAAAGAAGGTGAGAGTCATCTTCTTCACATTGGGAAACCAATGTTAAAAATATTTTCTTAACTATTTTTACCAGATAATGTTCAGAGCAGGAGAAAAACCAACCTTTTGTGTGTGTGTGAATGTGTTGTGTTACGATGGAGGAAAAGGATATTTAGCTTAAAGTGATGCACTCAGGTTCTCAATAGGTGTTAATTATTTATGGGAATATTTATGGACGACCTGAAATTCCTAAAATGTCACCTGATTTTTTTTTGTAATTTTTTTTAACTTTTATTAATTACACTTTATTCACTTTGTATCCCCCCCATAAGTCACCTGATTTTTTATGTGTAGTCATCTGAGATTTTTCAATTACTATGTGAATAGTTTACGGTTCTCTTATCATCCTCACTTATGAACATAGAAGTCGGTGGACAGTTTAGGTCTCAGAATGTCATTTTTTTTTCCTTTTTGAAAGATTCTAATTAATAGATATGTTGTTGACATTGATCTTATAATGGGATTCATGTATGCTGAAACTTCCCATTGCAGAAACGCTGGTTCTTAAAAATGCATTCAAGTAGATTGCAGATTGAGGAGATACAGGGATCTACTTGGAGCTACATTTAAGAAACATTAAAAATTTTCAAGGGCTTCAAGAGCCTTTTTTTTTTTGTCCTATTTCACCAGGAAAACACAAAACATTGTTTTCACCATTTCCAGGATGAAATTTGCAAACTCATCTTACTTTGATTCTTGATTTCATATGATTTTTATAAATATAGCTTATTGCTTAGTCATGATATCTATAAATATAGCATTAATATTCCAAATAATTTCATTTGTTTAACTAAATTCTTTCCTTTGCCAGAAGTTATTTCTCCACTATATGTAAAGGAAACTTAGATATCTAATTTTAAACCACTCCCTACAACAGCCTGCCCACATAATCCTCAGAACTATGGTCATTCTATTTATTTCATCAGTATTGACTAGACTGTAACCCTTGCCTCACTTCTCAAAATGAAGTAAGTATTCTATTTTTACAAAACAATAGTTAATTATTAATGTGGTATAATAATACTTTTTCCTCATAAGACACGACAATTTATTGTTGATAATATTCATAAATAACTGTGAAATATCATAGTTCCTAGGTAGGTGTTTCATTAATATCGTAAACTCAAACCACGTGTGATTATCGCCTTTACTCAGTATTTGCCATTCTTTATATGTTTTCTAATACTTCTTCACATGGCTTCAGTGGCAAAAGAAAAGACCTCCTGCATTTTGAAGTTGGAGAGGTTATTTTCTTGATTGTTTTCATTTCTTATTTTGTTTTTGAATTACCATACCAATTCTGTTGATAAAACAATCTCCAATAAAAATTAACTTCTGTATTTAAAACTATTTCTATTTTGAGAAGTTAGAGATGATTTTACTTCCTTTTATAATGAAAACATGAAGGTAAGGGCTAACATGAAAACAAGGGGCTCAGTGATAAAGAGTACATGTTGCTCTTGTGTAGGGACTGGGTTTGATTCCTAGCACCCATGGTAGGTGGCACACCATGGTCTGTATACAACTCTTATTTCGGTAGATGAGGGTAGATGAGATGCCGCTAAAGTCTCCAAGCTACTGCATTCAAGTGTCTATTTCTCCACACACACACACACACAAAAAAAAATGCACCCACGTATACATAATAAAAGATAAAATATAATAAAGAATTTTTTTCTCTGAATAGATCATGAATTTTTGATGCGGCCTCATCTTAGCTTTTCAAGATAACTACCTTTTTTCTCACCATAATAACAAGACGTTTCTTGAAAGAGTTGTATAAATCTTGCGGGAAATGGGACCCTAATCCTCATGCAACATACCTTACGAAATGTATTGCTATATTAAAATTCTAAGTGAATTAAATTTTAACTCAGCAGTGAGAACATACTATAATTCATCTTTACATTATTTAAATTATGAAAATCTTCTGTTTTCTATTATTAGTGATCATAAAAGAGTATCAAGACAAAGTTAGTAGAACACTTGCAGATTCTAATATACTGTACTTTCATGGAAAGGCTTTTTTATATAACAATCATCATGACATTTCTACAATGAAGGAGATCATATTTCCGTGTGGAAACATTTCTTATGAGAAGTATGATTAAGAAGTTTCGATGAGATGAATTTGTAGTTTATATGTTCCTATCCATAAAGATCTTGGGATCTCGGTTTCCTGGCATTTCTTGAGAAATCTATGGATGGGAGTCAAAACATTCCATTAGTAAGATAACCTAAATATCCAATAGCCCATTTGTATGCATTCACTCATACTATTATTGTATTTAAAATTGTAATCCCATAAAACAAAATTTACCTATCCAGTGTTTAGTAGATATAATGAAAACCTAGGGTTCATATGCTTTTTAAAAATTTTATAAGGCAGAGCTAAGTGAGCTCTAAAGTAAACCATTTTTGTTTAAGTGTATAAAATTCTTCATCATATATGCCCCAACTCTACACACAAGAATGATCTCACTCTGATGTGCAAATGACCTGGAATAAATTATGTATCCCAAAAGACCTTGACTCATTGAGGTTCTCCTACTTCACTTTACCATGTGCTGAGACTAAATGAATGAGTCCAAACACATGAATTAATTGGATAGAATTGTGAAGTGCAAAAGTCAAATAATTTACTCTAAAGCTCTGCCTTACTCTTTTAAGATTCAAACGATAAAAATCCCTAAGTTGAATATTATGCAAAGGTTAAGACCATAATTACGTCATATAAAAAACTGAATGGAAAGGCACAAAAAATTCAGTGTAAAGAAGAATAATTTATCTGAACATGGTGTATCTTCATGAGTTTGAGGCCAACTTCATTATCATAGTAAACTCCAGGCTAGCAAGTAATTACATAGTGACACCTTGTTTTAAAACACTATTATTTGCCTTTTCTATGAGCAAAACAAAGATTTTAATGCAGCTATAAACTGTTGGGTTTTTTAAAGTTTTGCCATAAAGTTCATCAAAGGCACATTATAATTAACCTATAAAACAGAAGAATAATAGCGACGTCTGTGTGCATATCCCAACCGCCAATCATATATAAATCTTCAATCTTTGAAAGAAATCAGAATTCAAAACTATTCTCCTTCCTCCTCCTTGTACTATTAAATTCCATGAAACATTATTTAATATAGAAAAAATAATGTATTATTATAGGCAAAGATAGTAGGATACTTTGATTTTATAGAATACTGTTGTTAAACTAGGATTTATACTTTCTTATTGGTTACTTCATTCATCAATCATTTCCTCATTAGCCACAAAAGTACCATTGAAAATTTTTTGATTCTGTGTATTGATCAGTACTCTGGAGTGTCTTACACTTATATCTCAAATTTATTATGAAATTTAAATTTACACCCCAAATAAATTATTCACTGATACAGTTATCCTTACACAGATGAGTGTTTATTTGTTCATGGATTATGAATTTTCAAAAGTCCAACTGCTGGTCTAATGATTGGAATCCTATTTTCAAGATCAGCATTACTAACACCAAGGATATATCACCTTGATTTTTAGAGTTTGTAAAGAAAATATTAATTTTAAATTCATATAGGGTTATGGCTATATTTATGTGTCAAATATCTCTTTTAGTTTTAATTAATATTAATTAATGAATATAAATTATGCTTACCTATCATCTCATAGCTCGTCTCAGTTACGGAGAGTAATATTTTCTTTTCTTGAAAAACATGAGAATACATGATCAGATGGCTCCTGTAAAAACAGAACTACATATGCTTGTAGTGCAATCATTTTAAAGTTCCTCAAAATTGTTATGTGAAGGAAAATAAAGAATGTCTTCTCTGTTCAAGAAAAAAATATTTTGGGAACATAGTAGGAATAGCTCATGCGTAGAGTGACATAGTCATCGACTGTTTAACTGGTTAAAATTATGCATTTGGAGTAGGTAGAGAAGATGATTTTGACTGAACATGCTTCCATGTAAAGCCTTCTTAATGAGGCTGAACCGCTATTGGAGTGCCCGCCTCTGCCAGCTGCACTTTCACTGGCTGTGTCTTGTTGAAGCTTGTTTTAATCGTGGTTTAGGGGTTCTAGAACTTAATTTTATGTGTTAATGTGACATACAGTGTACATGTTACAGAGCTCCAGAGACAGTCACAGTCTAAAAAAACCTCTTTGTAGGGCCCCCCGACTCTCACCTCCAGGTAATAAAACATTAACTGCTCCTCACTAAAAGTATCCCAGATGATTTTTCAGATAATATCTGAAGTTCTACTTCCATTTTCATATGAAAGTTCTGCATATCATTTAAACGTCTATAAGACTTATTGAATGGTAAAGGTTATTGAAAATATAGTGTCGAAAGCTTTTTATTAATGTATTTACTTTTCAAGAGGGAATCTTGAGAATGAAACGTGGATGCTTATTTGCTGATGTAAAGTATAAGGATGCATGAGCCCTTTGGGTTTTCTTAGCATTCCTGCAACAAAATCTTTGCCAGTATTACTTAGATAACACAAATCTCAGGACAACTTCATTTGATTGTGTTTAGAGCACTGTAGCTGAGGCATAGCAGTAACTGCTTCCAGAGTCGCTTGCATTAGAGATAAAAAGACATACACAATACCTGGCAATGTAGGAGCAATATAGTGAAATAGTACAGATTATCGGGAATAGACAGAATTCTGCTTCAGTACAATCTTGTATATTTGTTTCTACATTTTTCTCCCTATCTCTCTGTGGTGAGGTGATTCATGTCTTAAGGGCTCCTGACTTAAGAAATGCATCAAGTGTTAGTAATAAGATTAGAAAATGCACCAAACACCTAATGTGTTTTCTTCTTTCCTAAAAACAATGTATTTTAATCATATTGTTTTAAGTTCTCTGAAAAATACATTAGGGGTAATATACAGTTTAATTTTTAGTGCCTTAATACAATACTGATATCTGTACTTTTTACAAAGGTGACATTAAGATGTATTGTGTTTATCATTTTTGTTATCTTTGTTTTCATATAGCGTAGGAAATTACAAAACATAAGCTGTATTGTTTTCATATTAAAATATGTGGATATTTTTTAATATCCCCATATAAAAAAGCCAAAGAGCACTCTTGGTAAAGATCTGTTTGACACAGCACCTATAGTGTACAATAATTATCAACCAAATTTGTAATGAAATACTTAGTCATTCTGGTTGCATTTTTTTTAATTCAGTAACAAATGAAACATTTATATTTAACGATTTCAGTTTTGTGGTGGGATCTTATGAATAGTAAAATCACTTCCTTTGAGTTTCACTGAAAATAATTTAAATATTTTCATATTTTCTGGTTGTGAAATGTTATATGGTTAATCATGGAACACATCAATTCAGTATTCATCAGCATAGCCATCCTCCAAATGCCTGTCATTGTGTAGGCACAATCAAAACATCATCCCGTCATTCATTTATTCATTCATCAATGTAAAAATATGTCGAATGCCAACTCCGAATCAGACACTAGCCCACTGATGAAGTCTGTAAATGAATATTACTTCCTGTCATTTAAATAGCTGACAAACAGAAAAAAAAATGTTGAAGAAAAGTCATTCTAACATGAATGTATTTCACTACAGTGTAAGAATCTTATTATAAGAAAGTAGAGTTGCCTGTAGTTGGGTTTAGGGGAAATACATAAAGCAAACTTTAAAAAGAAAAATCAATATTTGAACACTTATGGAGAATATACTTAAAAAGGAACCAATAAGTTCAAATGTATGAAAGCATGCAGAACTATCTCAGAGATTTTAGACAATCTGTAGTAAAATGAAAATAAATTTTATCAAAAGATGCAGAATATGTTCAATAATTTATTAATCAATGACTACAGTAGGAAGATAATTCAATAGAATAATATCATAAATAATATATTTTGCAAATAAAAATATCTTGTATGCTTTGGAGGGTCTGAGGGCATGATATCACATGTGTTTAACCTTAGTTCTCTGGAGGCAGAGGCAGGAGGATTTCTGTGAATTAAATGCCAGTCTGGATGATCTAATGAGCTCCAGGACAGCCAGGAATCCATAGAAAGACCCTGTCGATTAACCCAAAATGAAACAAGAAAGAATAGCTAGTATGCTTTGGGAAATAGGCTATAGAATTATATGAAAGGTACAAACTTTCAAATAATGAATAAAAAGCTGTTAATGACGAAGTTGGAAAGATGATGAGACAGGTTTTGAGATGTGTATCATACAAATCCTGGATTTGACCTATGGATCATAGAAAAGAACATATGTTTTATGCTCAGAATTTAAGGAACAAGGTCATTTTAGTATTAGTCACGGAAAATGGAATGAAAATAGTTGAAAAATATATAGATAGATACATTGGTTATCTGTTAGATCCAATGAGTTTGAATAGCTCTAGAATATATATCCATAAAAACAATATATAAGAAGTGAGAATAAAGCTTTCAAAGAAATTATTCCAAAGCTGTTTAAGGAAAGAAAGGAAATGGATGGACAGAATAAAGAATATCAGAGTTTCTTGCTTGGAATCTTTTAAATATTCATGTATAAATGAAGAAAAAAGAAAGAAGCACTAGGCAAAAGAGTCAGTTAAGAAGTTTAGTCAATCAATATGACGAAAAGTAATATGTAGTCACCAAATGAGAAGATGCCATTCGTGAATTTTAGATGATGTTAGAAAGAAGGAATTTTTCAAAAACTTGCAAATTATTTGCTGCTTTAGCAAAACAAGAGACGAGTGTTTAGGGGATTGAAGTAAGAGGCAAATCAGATTTCTCTTAAATTATATAATCCTCTAAGTAACAGTGATAGAAAAGAGCTAGAATAGGGATTAAGGAAGTGGGAAGGGGAGGCAAATATATCCAGGAGGGTGATGAAGGTAAGAGACCATGAGCCAGAGGAAAATGCTGAGCAATTAAAGCTGGCAAAGTCAGTGGCAAATGAGCCAGGAGTAAATGAAAAAGAAAATAGAAGATGCGGAGTGTGTTAGGGTGTATGAGAAAATGACTTTAAAAATAGGCTTCCATGGCTCCAGACAGTAGAATCTAGAGAATATGATTGGCTGAAAAACAGCAGCTCAGAAAGTAAGTTCCATCCAAAATGAGTGCTGGTCTCCTTTCTCATGGCTGGTATGGAAATTGGCTCTGGGTTTGCAAAACTCAATGGCAATTGCTGCTCCTGGGGTGATGTGATGGGTTTACCACTTTTAGATGCAGCTAACTGCAGGTCACTTTGTTCTAGGCGGTGTGGCTACAGCAAAGCAAAGCAAGACCCAGAAGAGGAAAAGATGCACTTTCATAATGGGCACAGTAAGCAAATTGTGCAAAATTAAAGCAAGGGACTTTTGTTATTCTTGTGATTGCTGTTCAGGCTAGGCGATTTGTAATAATTGACCAAATCCATTATGTGTAAAACAAGTATTTCCTAAATTTATAGCTCCTGGCCTTGGATAACCTCTGAGTGGTTTATTCAGTTCTAAAACAAATATTTCCATTATAATCATTGTAATAAAAATGCTTGTAATAAAAATGTACTCTAAAAATGTTATTGTATTACAAATCAAAACCCCAGGTTGATTTCAAATTCCATGAAGAGTGAGTAGAATTCTATTATTACATCATGCCATCAGGCTTTCAATAGAATGGAAGTTACTCAGCTGCTTCTTTTTGTAGGTTTGCAATGGGAATTTACTAGAGAACAGAATATCTCTGTCACTAGCCATGGTTCAAATGACCTGGAAAGGTCCACATTCTTAAAGAAACACATGAAATCCAGTTTCAATAATATATGTTTAAAATTAACTTAAGTGAGTTTAATTGTGGTATTTGAAGTGAATTCACTTTCATGTGAACACAACATGATTCAACTTCAAAAATCAATAAAGGCAGATTTTTTTTTTTTTTTTTTTTTTTTTTTGCTTTAGTCAGAACACCAAGACCACACATAACACGCTGAAAACCATGGAGCCCATTTTCGAGTTCTATGTGTTTGTTATCCGTCTTTCAAATGAATTCCTGGTGTGAGTATTGGTAGCTGGGACTCAGATAATAGGCAGCTCTGTATGAATAGACACCAAGTGAAAAGTAGAAATTTTGTTTTTCTTTCCATTTCTCATTCAGCGCCACTAAAATTGTTTTAAGTGGTCTTTAAAAATAAGAATTAATAACCTGTTATGATATCTAAAATTACCTTATGGACCAAACTAAGAAAGACACCATTATTTTCTTGTCCTCTTCAATAATCACATGTTCTCAATATGTATCTGAGTGTCAGTCTCTGAACAGTATCTTGAAATATGTTTACACAGATATGTGAACATACGGACATTTCTTGTGTAGAGCAGCACAGACATTTTAAGCTGTAAAAGTAAAATAATTGTTTATATAGCTGTCATAAATCAGGAAAAAGCATGTGCTTGCAACTCAGTCATTTTCGGAACTTAGAGATTTCAGTCACACTAGAGTGTTAACGAATTGATAACTAAGGACAGTCATTATTACTAAGGACAGACATTATTACATTAATGTGCATGTATCATTGCAGTTAAACTGCCAGGAGTAAGAACCTACATTGACCCGCACACCTACGAAGACCCCAATCAAGCTGTCCATGAATTTGCCAAGGAGATTGAAGCTTCATGCATCACCATTGAGAGAGTTATTGGAGCAGGTGTGGAGATGTATCAACTCTGACTTTTAACCTTTGTTTGTACTGCAGAATATAGTACATCAATGTCTTGCTTGCACACTGAATATTCATAACCTCTTGTAATTGACATTCTCTCATAGTTGTTTTTAACTGATCACCTTTCAGTGCAACCTTCTGTGTTGTTCATATTTAAATGAGCAAATGCCTGCCTTTTCAATTGAGGGACCAAATGACCAAATAAAGAGTCTTTGCCCATGTATTGGTTTGTATACATACAATGAATCTGTAATACTAGAAATTATTTGTTCTGTTCTATTCATCTTGACCATGTGTTTACATAATTGAATTACACTTTACCTTTTTCCCTTCCCTTTTTTTTCATCAATTATAGATACTGGTAGACTATGAGAGAAGGAAAAACAAATGAATTATAGTCAGTTGTTTTTTTTTTTTTAATTTTTATTAATGTTATCATTTGGATTGTTTAGGTTAAATGGGTGAAACTAGTAAGTCCTAACGTGCTTTTGGATCATCTGCATAAGATATGTCCCAATGTCACATTTACTTTTGTTACTACTATTGTAGATGTTCGGTCTCACCTTTAGTTCATAGTCTTTTTTTTTTTTTTTTTTTTTTTTCTGGACCTTAAGGCTTCCTGGGTTTAGAGTTTTGTTAGACGTTCACTAGAATAAGAATTCTAAATGGGTTTATACAGTATTTCTCTATCTTCATTACAAGGTGAATTTGGTGAAGTTTGCAGCGGACGTTTGAAACTACCAGGAAAAAGAGAACTACCCGTGGCTATCAAAACTCTTAAAGTAGGCTACACTGAAAAGCAGCGCAGAGATTTCCTGGGTGAAGCAAGTATCATGGGGCAGTTTGATCATCCAAACATCATCCATCTCGAAGGCGTTGTGACTAAAAGTAAGTACATTCACACTGTGCTTATCAGTGATATACACTATGGGTATCGGTTTAAATTACTGTTACTCCCATGTCGGTGGGTCCGACCCTTCCCGAATGTTGCCACCCTTTAATAAAACTCCTCATGTTGTGCAAACCCCCAAGTCTAAAGTTATTTTGTTGCAAACCCATAAGTGTCATTTTGCTGTTGTGATGTATTACAATATAAATGGCTATGTTTTCCGATGGTCAGTGGCAACGCTTGAAATCACAGCCCACATGTTCGAATACCACAACTCTACATTAAAAGAATTGACCATGGGCTATGTCTGAGCAGGCGTTCTAGGCTATATCCATGCAAGGTCCTTGGTTGGAGAATCGGTCTCAGAAAAAAACTCCTGTGCCCAGATATATTTGGTCCTCTACTCTCTAGGTCTTACTAACTCTTCCTTCTTTCATATGATTCCCTGCACTCTGACCAAGGTTTGGTTATGAGTCTCAGCATCTGCTTTGATACACTGCTAAGTAGAGTCTTTCAGAGGCCTACTAGAACCCCTGCTCAGACGTAGCCCATGGCAGCTTAGCATCCAAGTGGGTTTTCCTAGTAAAGGGAACAGGGACTGTCTCTGACATGAACTCAGTGGCAGAATCTTTGACCTTCTTCTCCCCTCCCCTCCTCCCAGGGAGGAGCAGCCTTGCTGGGCCACAGAGGAGGACATTGCAGCCAGTCCTGATAAGACCTGATAAGCTAGGGTCAGATGGAAGCAGAGGAGTACCTCCCCTATCAGTGGACTTAGAGAGGGGCAAGAAGGAGATGAGGGAGGGAGGGTGGGATTGGGAGGGAATGAGAGAGGGAGCTACAGTTGGGATAAAAAGTAAATACACTGTAATTAATATAAAAAATAAAAATTAAAATAAAATAAAAATTAAAAATAAATAAAAATAAAAATTAAAAAACTGACCAACAAAAGTATTAATTTCTCAAGGGGTACAATTTCCATATATGTTAGCATATTTTTCTTAAAGATGACCGCATTTTCATTTTATAAAAAGTGTATATTATAAGTGTATATTATATTAGACATATAATATAGGATAATAATACTAAAATCTGTACACCTAAAGAAGCTAATCAAGAAGGAGGACTCTGGTTAAGATGATTAATCCTCAGTCAGAAATGTAAATGGGATGGACATTGAAAGAGGAAGAAAGCAGGGAACAGGGGAGATTCCTATCACAGACTCATATCCAAACTTTGGGCAGAGTGCAAGGAATATTATGAAAAAAGGGGGAGATAGAAAGACCTGGAGGGACAGGAGCTCCACAAGGAGAGCAACAGAATTAAATATTCTGGGTACAGGAGTCTTTTGTGAGACGGATACTCCAAACAAGGACCATGCATGGAGATAACCTAGAACCTTTGCACAGATGTAGCCCATGGCAGCTTAGTGTCCAAGATGGTTCTCCCGTAACAGGAACAGGGACCTTTTCTGACATGAACTCATGGGATGGCTCTTTGATCACCTACACCTGAAGGGGGAACAGCCTTACCAGTCCACAGAGGAAGACAATGAAGCTAGTCCTGATGAGACCTGGTGGACTGGAGTCAGATGGAAGCGGAGGAGGACCTCCCCTATCATGGACTGAGGGAGGGGCATAGGTGAAGAAGAGGGAAGGAGGGTGGATTGAGAGGGGACAATAGGGGAGGGTCCTGCAGCTGGGATACTGAATAAACTGTAATTAATAAAATTAAAATTAAAAAATGTAGTTCTCAATGAAAAAAGTGTATTCATTTACCATAATTTCACTGCCAGAAAACAAAACAAAAAAACAAAGTTGTATTCAGTTAAGCAACAAAAAATAGATTAAGCTTTTCATTTTTGGTTATTTATTTATTTGTTTGTTTGTTTGTTTATTTATTTATTTATTTTTAGTTGTGAGCCTAGGCTTTAGCAGCTGAGTCATCTCTCAAGCCCTATTTATATAATTTTTATTTGCTTAGTTTTGTGCTACTGGGAATTAACTGTTCTTATTATTAGCCTCAAAAGGATTAATTTGTTTTTAGTTACAGAAAATCTAGCTTTAATTCAGAATTTTCTGAATTTTCATTCCATTTAAATAACTGTTAGTATATTATGAATGTATTTTTGAATTATACCTCTTCATAAAGGATTTTGAATAATTTAATCTTCAGATTTTCAATAAAGCAGCCAGTCCTGAAGATACCTGATAAGTTAGGGTCAGATGGAAAGGGAGGAGAACCTCCCCTATCAGTGGACTTGAAAAGGAACAGGGAGAAGATGAGGGAAGGAATTAGGGAGAGGGCTAAGGCTAGGATACAAAGTAAATAACCTGTGATTAATAAAAAAATAAAGTAAAGTAAAGTAAAAGAAAAACAAAAAAGAAAAGAAAGGCCCAGAGAGGACAGGAGCTCCCAAAGGAAACCACCAGAGCCAAAAAAAAAAAAAAAAAAAAACAAAAACTGGGCCCTGGGATCCCTGCAGAGACTGATATACCAACCAAAGACAGTGCATGGAGAGGACCTAAAACCCCTGCTCAGATATAGTTCATAGAGTCAGTCTCCAAGTGGGTGTCCTAGTAAGGAGAGCAGGAGCTGTCTCTGGATTGAACTCAGTGTCAGGCCCTCTGGGGGTAGGGGAGGCTTACCAGGCCACAAAGGAAGACAATACTGCCAGTCCTGATGAAGCCTGATAAGCTAGGGTGGGATGAAAGGCTAGGAGACCTTCCCTATCAGTGGACTGGGGGAGGGGCATGGGAGGAGAAGAGGGAGGGAATGTGGGATTGGGAGATGAGGGAGGGGGCCGCAGCTGGGATACAAAACAAATAAATTGTAATGAATTATAATTTAAAAATTATTAAAAATTAAAAAAAAAGAATGAAAGGACGTAATACCACAAATGGCATGGCTATGTACTCATTCAGTACTTTGGGCAATGCCTGTTATGAGTTTTACGTATAGGAATTTATAGTTTCTTTAGAGTTATATTCTGAGATACCATTATATACATACATACACACACATATATATATATCAATGATGAGGATTATAAAATATAAATATTTTAGAAACCACTTTAGCTCTTAAATAGAAATAAACATGTGGCCAAGCAAGTGTTCAGAAATTCTCACTTCCACACTGAGTTCTACATAATAATTTCATAAACATCAAATGCAAATTTAGAGTTATATATCCCACATTGTATTTACACAAAGCTTAAATAACTCCCAATCCTCATCTTTTTGTAGGATATTCATAATAAGTTTTCCTCTCACATGAAAAAGTATTAAACACTAAATACAAAATTTTCATAGTTCTATAGGGACACATATACATGCACTTTATGTTTTTCTCTGGCTATGTTGCTTCTTCTTTTTTTTTTTTTTTTTAATCTAAAGTTTTCTTTATTGGCTATTACAAAATAACTCCAGGTTTTTTTTTACAATTATTAACTTTTTTGTTGTTTTTGTTAAACCTATTTTTTTTTTTTTTTTTTTTTTTTTTTTTAGTTTTCTTTGTTAATTACACTTTACTCACTTTGTATCCCCCCCACTGTGGTTCCCTCCCTCCTCCCATCCCAATCCCTCCCTGCCTCCACCCTCTGCATGCATGCCCCTCCCCAAGTCCACTGATAGGGGAGGAATTCTTTTCCTTACTTCTGATCCTAGTCAATTAGGTCTCATTAGGAGTGGCGGCCTTGTCTTCTTCTGTGGCCTGGTAAGGCTGCTTCCCCCTCAGGGGAAGGTAATTAAAGAGCAGGCCAGTCAGTTCAGGTCAGAGACAGTCCCTGTTCATATTACAATGGAACCCACTTGGATTCTGAACTGCCATGGGCTACTTCTGTGTAGGAGTCTTAGGTTATCTCCATGCATAGTCCTTGGTTGGAATAGCAGTCTCAGGAAAGACCCCTGTGCTCAGATTTTTTGGTTCTGTTGCTCTCCTTGTGGAATTCCTGTCCTTTCCAGATCTTACTGTTTCTCACTTCTTTCCTAAGATTCCCTGCACTCTGCCCAAAGATTGCCCATAAGTCTCAGTATCTGCATTGATAGTCTGCAGGGCAGAGCTTTTCAGAGGTCCTCTGTGTCAGACTCCTGACTTGTTCCCTCTTTTCTCCTTCTTCTGATGTCCAGCCTCTTTGCCTTTCTGGATAGGAATTGAGCATTTTAGCAAGAGTCCTCCCTCTTGATTAGTTTCTTTAGGTGTACAGATTTTTAATAGGTTTATCCTATATTATATGTCTATATGAGTGAGTATATACCATGTGCATCTTTCTGCTGCTGGGATAGCTCACTCAGGATGATCTTTTCCAGATCCCACCATTTACCTGCAAATTTCATGATTTCCTTGTTTTTTTATTGCTTAGTAATATTCCATTGTGTAGATATACCACAATTTATGCATCCATTCCTCCACTGAGGGGCATCTGGGCTGTTTCCAGCTTCTGGATATTACAAATAAGGCTGCTACAAACATGGTTGAGCAAATGTCCTCACATTCATGGACTTCACGATTCCTTCAAACTCCTATTCAAATTCCACACATCATGTGACAAAATTGTTTCTCATTTTGCTTCAGTGTGATCTCCTGGTCATTCCAGTGCCATGAAGATGTTTGCAGTAATCTATAATCTTATCTGATCTGTCCAAAACTCTTATTGAAATTTAATAGTTAACTTGCTTATAATTTGATAACATTGTCAGTTCCCCAGTAAAACATAGTTGTCCTCAGAGAGGACAGTTTACGTACTGATTATTTAAGTAAACCTATCTTATCTAAATCCATTTCAATATAGAGCCACTTTATTTAAACACCTTGAGCCTTACTGTCATACAAAAAAAGAGAAATAATACCTACCGCAGAAGATAATCACAGAGATTAAGTTATGATGTCATTTTGTGTATGTTGGTGAGTATATATGTGATGAAGAATTATATTAATGAAAAGGTACATATTTTGATGTATTAAAATAAATGTGTTTCAGAGTAGTAGGCAGTGGCCCAAATTTTTGGAGATATATTCATCTATATTTATATATATTTTGGTTTATTGTAGATTGTATTTATGCAACTACATACTGAGGAACATAATTGAGACAGCTTCCTCTAATAACACAGGCAAATTTCTCATATATTTCCATGCACTTATTAGGACCTTATGCCAAAGTCAACAAATGATCATAGGCAGATTATATGAGTTTCATTCTAAAAAAAAATGACACTGCAGCTAAGATACTTTCCTGTTTTCATTCTCTTAATGAAATATTCTCCTTGATGTTGCTACGGAAAGGAAGGCTACGTATAAGGAAAGCAAATATAAAAGCTGAAAATATATCTTCGGTTTCAACTTCATGATCTGTGTGAGCTGAAACTGTAATTCCTTTTTTTTTTTAAATGCAGCCCTTGATGTTCAACTTAGGAAGTCTTCAACTTGTTTTCAATTTACTGTGTTGCGACTCACTTTATTTGTGTCCTTAATTTCATGCTCTCTGATCTGATGCTAATTTATTCAGCAATTATTCTCAACCTGCAGCACACAGATAATGAGACATAAGTGTGACTAGGTCTTGTGATTTTTCTGATTGAAGCTGAACTGGGGAGTCTGGAGTAGCACCCCTATAGATGGTGTCATTGTGAACCTTCTCTCTACACTATCACCGCAAATGACAAAAGATTAAGGACCCATTTAGGTTCCTTCTATAATATCTTTATGAAGTTGGATATTTTATAGACACACACACACATACACACACACACACACACACACACACACACACACACACACACACACA
>NW_026594094.1:0-2213 GCF_907164565.1 Psammomys obesus | reverse complement strand
AAAGAGCATTTCTAAATTCTAAGGTGTTCTTCAGAGCCCAACACAAACAAGATAAATAAGCAAAATAAAAACAAAAACTATCTAGAAAAACTCTTATGGGGGATGGCATGTGGTTCCCTCAGACAAACCACAAACTAGAGCATCTCCAGAACTTGGGTTGTAGAGCCACAAAGCTAAGCCAATCTTTGCCATTCGAAATTAGAAAGTATAGTTACACCACCTTAATCTGGAAGTCTATATTAGAATTCATCATCATCACCTATATATACTAAATACCCAAGGTATATGCAAGATAACAGCACTAATGACAGACAATAAATGATGACTAAGAAACAAATATTCTTGCTTTGTTTCCATTTTTATTCATTTATTTTTTTTTTTTTAGAGTTTTGTTTTTGAGATAGGGTCTTGCAGTTTATCTCAGGTTAACCTAGAACTCACACACCTCCTGTCTTATAAATGGAAAGGTCAGAGCTATGTGCCAGCTCAGCTGATTCTAATTATTTATAACAAAACAAAGTGACTAGAAGAAGAGATAAACTTTTTAATGTGTAAAATTTTTCCAAGATGAGACTTCTATTTTAATTATATGTATCAGTCCTTACAGAACCTTCTATCGTTTTCTAAGGAGGGCCAGGGAATGAATCAAATTATAAGCTAAGACAGTGGGATTCACATTTGCTCAAGACAAAATTCCCCAGCCTGGCCTCTAGCCCCGATCTCTCTTCATTTCCTGTTCTACATAATGTCAACGTTGAAAAGCACAGAGTGTAGTTATTCCACTGTAAAAATAACGGCTGAGGAGATGGCTCAAACAAAATGCTAGTTCCGTAAGCATTGGGACCCACGCTTGGACCTCAAGGTCCCACATAAAAAGCCAGTCATGGCACAATGGTGTCTATAACCTCAGTTATGGGCCTCAGAGAGAGGAGGATCACAGGAGCTGCACCCAGTCTGGCCAGTCAGTGAGCTCCAGGCTCTGTGAGAGAGTGTGCCTCAAAATAAATAATATCAGTCACCTCAGAGAAAAGCAATGACATCTACCTCTGGCCTCCACGTACGTGTGTGCACGTGCTGACACACACTCACACACATACACACAAACAAATAGGTGTAACATGAATCAGGGTGTGCACCTGTGTTCTCGGTGACCCGGAAGCAGCTCCAGGAGGGTTAATTAGACCTGTGAGCTGAAGACCAGCCTGGCAACATAGTAAAACTCCTCCACCTCAAAAACTGAATACCTGCGAATACAAATCAGAGTTTTGGTTTGGTTTGGTTTTTAGATTTATGCCTATGAATGTTTTGCTTACGTGGATATCTGTGTGGACCATGTGTGGATCTGGTGCATGCCTGGCATGCATAGAAATGAGAAGGGGGCACCAGATCCCTTGGGAACTGGAGTTACAGATAGATAGCTGTGAGCTAGCATGTGGCTGATGGAAACTGAACACAGCTCCTCTGAAAGAGCAGAAAGTAATACAAATCCACGCACCCCAAACTGGAGTTTTGTGCAAATACCTTTGTGACCCTTCATTCACATCTACCCAGGAAAAGCTAACACTCATATTTAGTCCATACAGATGGGGAGGACTTTAAAACAGGCAAACATAAATTCCCCCTGAATAGGATATCAACAAAATCAACAACTAATCAGTCTGAACCCAGCATATCCTAATTTTCTATAGATCTCCTAGCACAGCGCCAGCATGTGCCCTTGCTCTGACTGTTGTGGAAGCAGAGGATGGGGGCTGTCTGTTGCTGTTAAAGAGGCATGCGTCCATCTTGTTTGACATTTACGGATATTCCACGGTAAGAGCTATACAGCTGGTCAGCAAACGCACTATATCCTGCCCCTCAAGATGTTCATTTCTGAGAAACACAGGAAAGGCATCCCTGCCGTTCTGAAACAGAGCTCTCCTGTCACAGAGCAAACACAGACATCTCTGTGAACTCAAACTCTTCACATCAGCATCAGCCTCTCCCTATCCCAGGCCTCCTGCCCAGCTGCTGTGGAGATGGGTCCAGTCAAGGGGAGAAGGGAGGAGATTGGCGGAGAATGTGGCAAAGACGTATCCCGTATAAGTTTGAAGTTGTGGGGAGAAAGAAAAGAAACACTAAAAACTATGCTTGTTAACACAAGTGAATCTATAATTTTATGGAGTAAAAAAAAAAAAGAAGAGTGATAACTAAGAATTCAGCCACTCTAAAAG
>NW_026594093.1:0-36440 GCF_907164565.1 Psammomys obesus | reverse complement strand
ATGTGTCTATGTCTGTGTGTATGTGTGTGTGTGTGTGTGTGTGTGTGTGCATACGCCCCCGTGTAGTATGAATGTAGCAGTCAGAGAACAACCGTGGGTGTCATGCCTCAGACCCTATTTGCCCATATACTTTCTACCTCGACACTGTCTCTCACTGGCCAGGAGGTCACTACTCTAGGCTAATCTGGACCACTAGAAGCCTGAAGAACCCCCCCCCATTTTTGCCTCCCAAGTGCTGGGATTACAGGCACATGCAGCCACACCTGGCTTTCTTTTCCTCATGAGTTCTGGGGACTCAAACTCAGGTCCTCATGCTTATGAGACAAGCAAGCCATCACTCTGGCCTTAAGACACCAAGATGGGGACTACGCCAAGGAACTCCAAAACTCAAGACCAGCACTTTGCCTTGAGAGAGTCTAAAATATTAAATTTCTGAAAATGGCTGAAAGCATGGCAGAGGTCACCCCTGTGTTGAGGCACACAGAGTAGTAGGATCCAGGAGTAGGTGGGGGCGGGCAGAAGGCGCTCAGTCTTTCCTGCTCAATGTGCTAAAAGTCTGTTACTAAAAGTAAATAAACAGGGCAGAGCCTTTTAGAGGCCCTCTGTGGTAGGTTCCTAGGTTGTTTCCTGTTTTCTTCTTCTTCTGATGTCCATCCTCTTTGCCTTTCAGGATGGGGATTGAGCGTTTTAGTCGGGGTCCTCTCTTGATTAGTTTCTTTAGATGTAGAGATTTTAGTAGGTTTATCCTATGTTATATGTCTATATGAGTGAGTATATACCATGTGTGTCTTTCTGCTTCTGGGACAAGCAGACACTGAGACTTATGGCCAACTGTTGGGCAGAGTGCATGGAATCTTATGTAAGAAGTGGGAAATAGTAAGAGCTGGAGAAGACAGGAACTCCACAAGGAGAGCAACAGAACCAGAAAATTTGAACACAGGGAACTTCCCAGAGACTCATACTCCAACCAAGGACTATTCGTGGAGATAACCTAGAACCCCTGCACAGATGTAGCACATGACAGTTCAGTGTCCAAATGGGTTACATAGTAATGGGAAGAGGGACTGCCTCTGACATAATCTGATTGGCCTGCTCTTTGATCACCTTCCCCTGAGGGGGGAGCAGCCTTACCAGGCCACAGAAGATGACAATGCAGCCACTCCTGATGAGATCTGATAGACTAAGATCAAAAGGAAGGAGAGGAGGACCTCCCCTATCAGTGGACTTGGGGAGGGGCATGCGTGAAGAAGGGGGAGGGAGGGTGGGATTGGCAGGGGAGGAGGGAGGGGCTTATGGGGGGATACAAAGTGAATAAAGTGTAATTAATAAAAAATAATAATAAATAATAAAAAATGACAGAGAAAAAAGTAAATAGAGTCTGTCTTTAAAGTTTAAAAAGAAAACATGGCGGTTGTCTTCTATGCCTATGCGAGGTTCTTGCGCCACCTGTCTCTCTACTATTGTCTCTCTATTCTTCACGGCTTTTTATACCCTGTGTGTTACTGTTATTCCAGCTTTAGACAGGTTCCTTCGACCTGACTACCATGAAAACTCATATCCATGCTTAACATTTATGAGATCCATTTTTTTCTGTAATTGCATTGGTTAATTAGCAGAGCCCTTTCCCAAGGGCCTATTGCATTTATGGACCTATCACAGACCGTAAACCTGATTACTTGTGTATTCATTCTCCTCCCAAGAAAACAGTTCTTTAAGAGTTTAATTATATTTCAGGTCTCTGCTGGCACCTGTTTAGCGAACCTACATAGTAGATGTCACATGACCATTTAAGGGCTGGGTGTAAATTGTGCATAAACTACAGTTTTAGTCTGAGTTTGGCTCTCTATCTCTGTGGTCTCAAGACACAGCCAGGGTAGGCTGTGCATAGGAAAATATATCTCCCTACCTCAATAATCTAGAATAGCTACTGGCAACTATCAGACAGCTCCCAGTCATGCAGGAACCTCTGTCTCCAAGGTCTCACAGAGGTGAGTTCCACACTCAAATCAGGAAGCCCACAGTGGCTTCTTTTATGCCAAGAAAGCCAGCGAGCATCAAAGGGCATGCGAGCCACACAAAGGACCGTGAGAGGAGGGCTCTGAGCTTAAACTTGACCCTCACAAGCCTCTGAACTCATGCCATTCTAAGCAAAAACACACTCAGCGTCTTGGACACACAGGGAGCAATGACAATGGTCACTTGTACCAGCCAGCTGTGTTGCTGGATGTGGAGGGGGAGGGGGCCGGGGTGACTGCATCCCGCTGCTCCCCTGACCCTGTCTCCTGTGACCCCGCAGCCCTCCGGGAAGCAGCAAGCAGTCTTGCAGGCTCTTCTGACAAATTAAGGGGTTATACACTGCCAGTGAAGTTTAGGGTTTGTCCTGTTTATTCTTGAATTTTTTAAATAGGGCTCTGCTTTGTAACTCAGGCTAGCCTTGAACTCTTGACCCTTCCAGCCTCAGCCTCCCAAGACCTGACCCTACGGAAGTGCATTCCATCACACCCAGCTCATTTGGAGTTTTAAACAGAAGTATGACTATGAGGAGGGCAGCCCTAGACCTCAAAATCAAGAAGGTATGGAGCACCCTGTGACTCTATTCTTACTCTCAGTCTGGAGAAGCAGCCACTGGACTGGAGCTCAGAGATACAATGGCAAATACACACACACACACACACACACACACACACACGGCAGTGAAGAACTGTATCCCTGAGTGCCCTTTAAAGCCAGCTGGTGTCTTTCACCTTTGACCAAATGTCTGTGTGTCTGTCCATGCACCACATGTGAGCCTGAGACCTGAGGAGGCCAGAAAGAAAGCATCAGACCCCCTACAGCTAGAGTTACAGATAGTTGTGAGCTAGTATGGGGGTAGCAGGAATTGAACCAGGGTCCTTTAGAAGAGCAGTCAGTGCTCTTAACCACTGAGCCATCTTTCTATCCCCAGAAGGTACATTGTCTATTTCCCCTTTACACCATGCACCTCCTGCTTATTCCTGCAAGTGTGATTGTTAATCAGTGAGTGTCATGTAGGCTGACCCTCATCATGCACTGAGGCTAGGGGCAGTCGTCCAGTTAAGACGGTTCTGTTGTCCAGCTGGCCTGAAACTGCTGGGTTCAAGCCAGGGCCTGCGGGGCCATACTATCACACGCAAGTTATACTACTAAGTTTAAACAAAACATGACTTAAGCTGTAAACTCATGTAAACAGAGACCCTGTCCTCCCCCTGTCTACACTCGGGTTTGGCGTAAAAACCTGTAACACACAAAGAGTATGCTTTAAATACCGCCTCTGCCTGGACTCCAGGGTAGAGACGCCCAGGGGCCGTTCCCTGAAGGCACGTGTGTGATAAACTGGGAAACAAGTAATTAGAACACAGTCATCGGGGCTCTCAAGGACACGACAGGGACCCATGTCTACAAAGAGGAATCTCAGTGCAGGAGACACATCGTTCGGCTTCAGGAGGCGGTGCTATATGCTGAGGCCCGCGCAGGTGATGAAGCCTTCATTTACAGACAGAAAACCCAGAAAACCACGGTTCCGAGACGCGAAGGGACTCCAAAGATCACAGCTTGTAAATCTTGGGCTCAGAAGCCCGCCGCCTTCCTAGGCATAGTCTGACTACCCCGGGGCCACTTCACCCACACACGCCTCCATTGTTCTAGAGGTCGCCCGGGTTTGCAGATCATCTGATGGCTTGGCCTCCCAGGGAACAAAGAGCAGTTTGTTTTCCTGACGGGTCCAGCTGGGAGTTTTGGGTTGTGGGGTTTTTTTCATTCTTTAGACTCTCCTGCCCTCTAGCGGTGATGGAGCATACTACCACATGGGCAATTTTCCTACATCAGGCTAAATGCTGATTGCCAGATTAAGGAGTCTGACTCTTATTTATAAAAACAAAGCATACACGCATGCACACACACAAAATGTCTTTAAGAGCAAAATGCCTTAGTCTAAGAGTGCTTTTTAAGACTACTCATCAAAAAATAACTCGCTTCACTCACCCTCCACGTATTAAAAGACACAATCCATCCAGCTAGAGAGAGCAGAAGACTAAAGGAGTGTGACAACCTTGTACACAGAGGACATAGATCATGTGCAGGGGACTGGGATGCCAACACAGATCCCAAAACCTTAGGCACAGGACAGGCCATAAGGCAGCCATTGCTTAGCCCTGGGCCCTTGTAACCTGCCCACCGCCTACGGTATTGCTGGGTAGAAGCAATGTCTCCATCCAGCCACAAAACGCACGCTGGGTTGTCTCCTGAGGGCACACCTGAGTGAAAGCTATAGGCACGTGGGTACCAGACCACGACCTTGGGCTCGAAGCAAGTATCTGAGCAATGACTACAAGCATCGGTAGCTCTGGCTGTTGGGTTTTACTCTTCAGAGTTCTAATGAGAAATGGGTGTCGTCCCGCTGCAGCAGAGGAGAAGGGCTAAGAGCAACAAGAGACCACGCGCTGCCAGGAAAACTGGCCAGCGCCCAGTGCTCTTAGCAACGATGGCAGGAAACCAGGACGTGCGTGTATTGAGTGAAAACAGAAGGCAAGGGGAGCCAGGTGGCAATGTGTATGTTGCAAAGAAAACAACTCAGAATCCAGAAGGCCAGATTTTAGTTCCTGCTGTGTTTCAAACTAGCACTGGGATCTCGAGAAGGCCCTGTCATCAAGCAGGATCCCGGTCTCTTCAACTGCAGAGAGACACAGTTTTTGACTGCTCACTCGATGCTGGATGTTGCTCTTTGGAGACAAAACATTTCAAACTGTTTCCTCCTGCTGCGACATGGCAAAATAAAATGAGCTCTTCCGGAGGGCCTTCTCACTCGGCCCGAGAACAGGATCTTCCACCAGCATGCCCGCTCGTTGTTGATCTGAGGTCGGAACACCCATTTCCAAATAAACTACACAACATTGGAAAACCTCATCATTAGAGAGCTGGCTTCAGATCTAGCTAAGTTCTCTCTCACGGAGCCTGCTTGTCATCAGTCCGAGTTCTAGCATCGGGGTCAAAGAGAATGCATCGGCCACCTCGTTAGTGCAAAGGCTTCTCAAATCTCTAAGGGCACGTGTCGGCTTCCTGTGCATCCAGTATTCATGGTCACCTTCAGGCAGTCCTTGTCTGATGTGTGTTTTGTGCCTTTCACCAGCCTGAGAACTTTCCTCTGTCATACCTCTTCTGTGTGTCTGAACAGGGCAATTAGAGAAACAGGTCAAGGGCAGAGTCTGAAGCCAGATTGCTCACATTCAAGTGTCAATACTCTTTGTTAGAGTTGGTGTAACTCTGAAAAAATGATGTCACCTTGGACAGGAACTCACACTTCCTTCTTTTTCTCATCATCACATCTGAATTAAGTGAGTTAATAAACTCAAAACGCATTAAAATGGCATCAAGCACAATGAAAGTGTTCATCAAATTATAGCTATCATTAGGGCCACTGTAATACAGCCTCACAAAACATAGTATGGACACCCGCCTCTCACATCCTCAATATTATACGTCTATTAATGACACAGTAAAAGTTACTTGCTTAGTGTATCTGATGTGCTCATGGTACATGAAAGCAAACTCAATGAATGTTCCATCAATTAAATAACTAAGGCTAAAATTTCTAGGTCACTTTTATATCTCTAACCTCTAAATCCTGCATCTTTCACATTGTACTAAAATGGGCTAACCCCAGCCTATGTTTGGATTTATTCTGTTTCCTTATCACACATATGCCCTTCCCACTGGGTAAGATTGCTTATAATTTTTAGTGATCTCACACATTTGACATTGCTCCCTGTTTCAAGGCACCTACAAATTCCACAGCCTCGTTTTGACCAATAGCTGAGTCCAGATGAGCCAACAAAGATGAATAATTTGCAGGAAATAGAAACTCCACAGGAAAGTAAGACTCCAAAAGCAATATCTAATATTCTCAGAGGAAGAAAAGGTCTCTAAAAGAAGAGGTGTGCCCTTTAAACTGAGAAAAAGTGGAGGAAATCGGGAAAGGGTTCTCAGAAGGTAACCTAGGGGAGCGAAGATAGGCAGTTCGGTGACAAGGTAAGAGAAGAGTTCATGGCAGCAGCAATGGCTCAGCAGTTAGGAGCACTTACTGTTCTTTCAGAGGACCCCGGCTCAGCACCCAGCACCCACTATCCATGGCTCCCGGATCGAATGCCGCCTTCTGATATCCACGGGCACCAGGCACATATGCGATGCGCATGCAAAAGCACATGGAAAACTCCCATATGAATAAAAATGATTATTTTTCAAAAGAAGCTAGAGCTCTTCCAGAGGAAATAGATCCGAAGGTCAGAGCTGTGGAAAGGAGAGAAAAACACATTTAAAAAACCTAAGCTTACATCAGAGGGCTTCGGCATCCAAGCAGAGGTAAATTCAGAAAGGACACAGAAAGAAGATGGATAGAAAGCAACCCCTAATCACCAAAAAAGAAAGGCAAGAGGCTTCCAAATTAGAAGAAAACCTTTTCAGACCCAAAATGAGATTTGTATCAGGTGTCATATTTTATTAAAATAGAGGACAAGTTCACCAAACCTAGGCACATCTTTGTGGAATTTCAAAATACCAAAACTAAAAGGGGTCCTGAGTGCTTTCAAAGGGGAAAGAGTGCCTGTGAAAACTCAAGAGTTCTATGGCTTAAGAGTCGCATTAGTTGCTCTGGAGACCAGATAATGGAATGATGCCTCTAAGCTTCTAAAGAGACAGTGATCGCCGATGCAAAATTCTCTACCCACCAAAACAACATAGTAAAGAAGGCTGGGAAAAAACTAAGATTTAGAATCTAGAAAGTAAGAAATGTGTTGCAAAGGGGAGTTTCCAGAAATAAAATATTTTGGAACGAACGGAAGGTGACAGCTGTTTAACAGTCGGGAGAGCAAGCAAGTCAAACTAGAGCTCGCTGGAGACTTCCCCATCAAGGTCCTCCAGTGAACAGGAAAGAGGTTTTGGGAAGACATTTGGGGAAATGGTTGTGGTTGCATTGGTAAGATGTAAATAGAAACTCAAGAAAGCAACGCTAAGACAATTTCATTAAGTCTAACAAAAACAAGGCATTGCGTAAGGAAGGAAAAGTATGTGTATGTGCCCCCATTCCAAACCCAGTCGTTCTGGTTTGCATTTACCACTGTGTCCCAGAATTAGAATTTCAAATCAGTGAGAAACAAACTTTTAAAAAAATTTATTTTCATTCACACTCTGTCAGACCTTCCTCTCTGCCCAGTGGTAGAAGAACCTCTCATACCCCAGGCAAATACCCCAACTTTCCTAGTTTCAGTTACCAAGACTCAGACTCACCCCCTTATAACCTCAGGCTCACGCCAGATTCAAAACTCATCTCTCATGCTCTTGTTTTTGCTCTCAGTGCTCACGAGACCTATGGCTCCGGGCACTTGGGACAAAAATAAAAACACAGTCTCATTGCAACATCACCCTTTGCCTTTTCCTTGGATTCTGATGCCTTGGCAGTAGGAACAAGAGAGGGTACTGAAGGTATTGATGGACAATAACCATTTCTTTATTTGACTGGAGTCATTGTAGTTCTTTTTCTAGCCAGTTGGGACTGTCCACAAAGGCAGAGTGTGTGGTCAGTGTCCAAAGCCGACCTTGATGAGGCTCACGAGCATGGCACCTGGACAGCACCTCAGCACTAAGTTGTCCGGCTGATGGAAGAAGTCCATCTCTGGTTATACTCCTGTGTCCTTCCAATCCCTACCACATCTGCTCCATCCCTCATAACCTCTTGATGATGGAGAGTCCTCATACCCTGTAGGCAGCTCTCCAGGGGAAATACCAACCAAAGGTTGGAGACCAGTCACCTTCTCCAGGTTATGTAGCACTGGGTAGAGACTCAGTGAGCCTCCAAGTCCACTGGTGTCTTACAGGGCTTAGTAGCACTGACTTCCCTCCTTTGAGCCCTGGGGTTTCCCTCTCTTTTCTCTCCCTCTCTCAGATTCAGGGAGATCAGCAAGCCCTTGCTTAGGGACTGTAGTCTCCTTACCCAGCAGGGATACCAAGTCTTCACAGGTGCCTGACTGGGGTATCCCTTTGTCTGTTGTCATGGAAGCAAAAGATGACTCTACCACCTCTAGGAAGAAGGGACAGTCTCCTCTTAGCATGCACTCTGTCCAACCCATAAGACAGTAACTCAAAAACCTCCCCATGTCCCCTTTTCATTGTATAATCCTAAGATGTAAATTGCTGCCACTCTCTCTCCTGCCTTTCCGTCTAATGTTGTTATGGCAGCAGGTGGCGATGGAGAGGGTCTCCCTCTCTTACAACACCCTGGGAGGGAGCTCCCTGTGGCCTCATTTCCAAGCAAGATTCTTTGAGCTCCCTGTGTTTCAGGACATCACACTGTTGTATATTTCCTAAGACAGGCAGATAGATATAGACGATGATGGGGAGAGAGAGAGATAGAAGATAAATAGATACATAGATAGAAGATGATAGATAATAGATCAATAGATAATAGACAGATAGATGATAGAGAGAGGTAGATAGATTGTAGATGATAAATGATAGACAGATACATACATAATAGATACATAGAAGATAGATAGAAAGATACATAGACAGATAGATGTATACACAAATAAAATATATGGTAGACAAATTGATATACATATATATAGAGATAATAGATCATAGAAGATAGATGATGGTTATATACATAGACACATAATACATAATAGACACATACACGATAAGTGATAGATATATACATAGATACATACTTACATATGTACATACATGGACAGACTTTCTAGCTTCCATTGATATTTGTAAAGAAACACTGTTTGGTCTTCTGTGTTCACTGCAACCACTGAAAGGGGGCAAAACACTGAAAGGGGGAACAGCCTTGCCAGTCCTAAGAGGAAGACAAAGAAGCCTGATGAGACCTGATAGACTAGGGTAAGGCGGAAGGGGAAGAAGACCTCCCTTATCAGTGGACTTGGAGAGGGGCATGGGAGGAGAAGAGTGAGGGAGGGCAGGATTGGGAGGGGATGAGGAGGGGCTACAACTGAGATACAAAGTGAATAAACTGTAATTAATAAAAATTTTTAAAAAAATGTTTAAAAATACTGAAAATTTCCCTGAGAAGCCTCCATGGAACTGACTGTTTTATGCTTTGTTTCAAAAAAATCTTTTTCATTCTTTTTCTTCCTCATTTTCCCCAGATTAGCTGACCTCAGAGACAATAGCACTTACATCATATTAAGGAAAGAAAATAAATGAGATTTTTTTAAAAAAACAAATGATGAAAATACACTAGGAAAAGAAGTTAGATCGGCCCTGGTAGCAGAGGTGACTATAAAGACCTCATCAGGAAACACTCAGGTCTGACGAGCACTTTCACAAAGTGGCGGGCCACCAAATCACATGAAAATCAATAGCTAATCTACACACCGGTAGTGAACAGGAATGCAGAAAAATCAAGAGAAGATGCTACTCACAATAGCAAGGGGTAAACTTAGCCAAGCATGTAAAATACTTCGATGGTGAAAATACTAAGATGTGAGACTAGAAAATGGCTCAGTGGTTGAGATATGGACCTTTGCAAAGGACCCAGGTTCAGTTCCCAGCACCCATGTCACGTGGCTCACAACCTCCTGTAACTCCAGCTCCAGGGGATCCAATGCCCTCTCCAGCCTCCGCAGGCACCTGCACTGGTGTGCACATTCCCACACACAAAGTCAGAGCCAGGTGTGGTGGCACACACCTTCAACCCCGGCACTCGGGACAGAGAGTGGGCAGTTCTCTGTGCGCTCAAGGCCAGCCTCATCAACAGAAAATGTCCCCAGCAGATGGGCCTGTTGGTGAGCCTTCAGTACATTCTCTTGATTGCTGATTGATGTGGGAGGGAGGGCCCAGCACGCTGGGGATGGTACCACCCCTGGGCAAGCAAGCAGGCTGAGCAAACCAAGAGAAACAAGCAGGAAAGCAGCGTTCTCCCTCGGCTTCTGCTTCAGTCTCTGCCTCTGGGTTCCAGCCTTGAGTTCCATCCCTGACTCCCCCCAGTGATGGACTATGAAAGAGCTGTGAGATGAAATAGATCCTGTCAGCCCCAAGTTGCTTTCGGTCATAGTGTTTAATCTCAGCAAAAGAAACTCCAACCCAGACATCTGCCATTCTAGAACAATATTTTTTTAAAAAAACAGTCTTTGACAAATAACTGTCATAATTTTGTGTTATAAATGCTTCCTAGGAGTAGATATAGAATTAGGTTTTTTTTTTTTTAAAAAAAAAAAAAAAGTCTGACTTGTCCATTGCTAGAACTTTTCCTTTATTTCTTCTTCACCATATCCAGAGCATAATCCGCCAGCATTCCTGAGCACCATTGCCATGAAGGACCACAAAGCAAGAGCTGCCACTGACCACTGATGAGATTCCATAACTCCATCTGGTCCCCTTGTCTGTGAATGAAGACAGTGAACCTTCATGGATTCTAATATGGTGTCTATCTCTATATTTTTATAATTTTGAGATATATGTAATAATTAAGTATTAAAGAGCCATGGAAATCTGATGGGGAAAAAACTTTCATCTCAACAGAAAACTTCATAACTAAGTGGCAGATCAAAACCTGCTCACCATTCCTCTCCCCAAGATACCCACATCTTCACCCCTGGATCCTGTGAATAGTTGCATTATTACCCTGAGTTATCTGGGTGGGTCCAACTGCTTGTCTGAACCATTAGAAGCAAAACAATTCCTTCAGCTGGAACAAGAAAGCCTCAGCCGAAGAGAAAGTCAAACAGATTTGACAAGTAGAAGGCCTCAGAGGGGTCTGTATGGAAGGCTCGAAGGAAAATGCAGGCAAACCTCTGGGAGCGGAGACTGACCCCAACACAATCAGAGAAGAAATGGGGGAACCTCACTGCTACATTTGCAAGGAACTGAATGGGGCCTGGGTGAGCTTGAAACCCCATTCACCCCCACCCCCACCCCAGAGACTTCAGGAAGGCAAAAATGCTGTCAGTAAGTCACCCTCAACCTCATGAGACCACCAGAGCACAGGTTCCAGCCGCAGGGTGAGCCGGGACCTCTGACTCACCAAAACTGTGCACTAATAGCAGCACGTTGTCTTAAGTATCTGCCAGCAAGATGACAGAGAGGTGGGGGAAGGGGGAAAGTGGAGGGGGGCAGGCGGGGAAGGAGGGATGGAGAAAGCGCCAACATCTCTTTCTATTCAGTTTCACACTGAATCAATTTCTGGCTGTCATCATGTGAACTGCCTTTTCCACTCGGAGTTAAAGGTGTACAACAGGAACGGGGCGATGGCACTCACTGCACAAGCATGAAGACCTGAGTTTGAATCCCCAGAACTCAGGTAAATGTCAGGTGTGACAGCGCACATCCATAATCCCAGCGCGCCTGCAGTGAGACAGGAGATGGAGACAGAAGCACACCCTGAATGCCCAGAAGCTCACAGGCCAGCTAATGTGCAGCAATCGGCAGAGAGCCGGTGGAAGGCGAACGCCCACACTCTGGCCTCCCTACTCACACTGCCACGTGTGCGCTCGTGCTGAAAAACACGAGCACTCCAAGCACATCAGCGGACACATGAAACATTTTTAAAAGGTACAGCTTCCTTGGGGTGTACCCCTTTTATTAATCGTTCTCCGAAAGCGCTGACACCAACAGCAAGCTGAAATCAGCCTCTAGGTTAGTCAGCCATAATTAAATTATTTAAGGGAGGGAGCATAATGTTTGGTTTTGTTTTTGACGTTTCCCAGTTCTTTGCCTGTTTTTCCTTCACTCCATTTTGTACCTTAATCAAAAGAGGGGAGGGAGAGGAGAGAGTGCCTGCATTGGCAGACCCTAGGTTTCTTTCAGTCATAAACTTAGCATTTTACTACAACTTCCTCTGACCAAAGAATCGCACCTCAGCAAATCTATGTATACCCTGACATCCTTCCCTCCCCAACAGAGTGTCTGCTGCTCACAGATCAATGCCTGGGTACTGGCCATGACACTAGGTGCTGGTCCCTGTTCTTCAAACTCTGAGCCACCCCCCACTGGCACGTTATACAGCTAATGCAGTGGGTCATGAATGTCCTTAATGTGAAGTCGAATTGAACAGACAGCATCACAGCATACCACAAATAGTAAGTATCGTTTCATAAAACGTTTATTGACGTTACATGCGCCCCTGTGTGGACGCTAAGTAGTAATGGAAATAATGTTTTTATTACAGATTATAGGTTTTTAAAAAGGATACCGGTGCTTGGGGCACTTTGTTTCATTTAATCTTCACCTGGTGAGGCTCAACTAGATTGAGAAACAGACACTCAAACTCCCACAAAACTAAAACCCAGACCTCAGTCCATATCTCCAGTCCCTGCTCCACGCCATATACAATTTCTCCCCCACAGAACTGAGGAATAAGAGACCGTGTTTAACCCCATCTTTGCATGTTTTGAGAAATGCTTCCATGCAAAGAAAATCTGAATTATCTGTTCTATATTTTTATCTGCCTGGACCAGCCCCACTTCCCATTTGATCCAAACCAAATCTATGATATCTAAAACAAATCTAGAAATATCATTTCATTATTCCCAGTCACACACAGTCATAATTCGGACAAAGGCAGGTTGGAAATACTTGTTTTTCTGGGGATGTAGCTCCATTGGGGAACAATGCTTGCCTAGTATACACCAAGCCTCAGGTTTGATCCCCAGTATCATGTAAATGGGGACAGTGGTACATGATACACACCTGTAATCCTAAGACCTGAGAGGTAGAATCACGGGGATCACAAGTTCAAGGTCATCCCTGGCAACCTAGCAATTTTGATGCCAGCCTAGGCTTCAAGAGACTCTGTACCACCACCATCCACAAAAGACTTTAGCTGAAATTGGATGTTCAGAAACAATCCAAAGTTGATATATTTTCCCTTCATTGCTCAGGGCCTTCGTGGAGTTAGTGTCTGTATCGACATTAGTTAGGTTTTTCCGTCACTCAACATCTTATCTACCCCACTGCTCACTGCTCCAAGCCCCCTGGAAAGCAGCTCATCAGGTCTTAGCCACGCTACTGTCCTCCAGTGGTCAGCCACCAGTGTCAACAGATGCCACTCAGCTCAGACATGCACACATCAGTAGAAATAGAGAGGCCATGCTTCAAAAGCTAGATTGTTCATTTTACACACAACCTTAGAGACTGCAGACGGTTCTCCACTATTCTTCTCGTGCCATGTCAAGTGTCTGAACCCTAATTTTTTTCCAGCAATCCGACTTAGGTAGGCATTCAGGAGCAAATCCAACACATGGGATGAATCACCACGTCATGTTACGTTTCTTCCCCATCCCTCTACCACTGGTATTAGAAACATCAGTAGAGGGCTGGGGAGGTGAAACATTCAGCAAAGGGTTCACCTTGCAACCACAAAGACATGTGTTGATTCCCAGAACACATACCAAAAAAAAAAAAAAAAAAATCAGGCATGGAGACATGAGCTCATGATCCCAGCACTGAAGAGGTGGAAGTATGGAGAGCCTGGAGCACCCTGGCCAATCAGCCTGGCCTCCCATGGCAAGTTCAGGCCCATGAGACACCCTGTGTCAAAAAACAAAAAGTACATGGTTCTAAGGACTGACATCAAAGATGTCCCTCCAGCCTGCATAGACACACACACGCATTCATGCACACAACACCTATATGAGCATCATGGGCACACATGTGCATGCGGAAGTGTTTCGAAGGAAGGTGTGTTTCCCCTGGTGTCATTTTCCTTCTTCCCTTTTTCTAGCAACGGGACACTTATCACAAAGATTCTGAGAACTTCTGAAAACAGGTTGAGAATTTCCTATTTCAACTGACGGTCTTAGAATTTTTTTTTTCTCAAGTAGTAACACCAACTCTCACACTGTATGGCATGGGTGTGACTGGCTTTTTAAGTGATTTTGCAGATCTGATAAAAGCAGATCATAAGGATGAAAGTACCTGGTCCCCTCTCATCCTGTCACCTGGCAGGGATTTAAGAAAAACCAAAAATCTCACCTAAAATCCAACTGTGGCCTGCAACATGGGAAAGCAGCCTCATCCTGACAGTTATTCCTGCTGAAAACCTGCACAAGAATAAACTTAAGACTTCTCGTTTAAGACTACGCACGTTTAAATGAGAAAGGGCATTTCTTTAATTGTATGATGTTAGGTAAGGTCTTGATTCCTCTGACCCTTCCCCGGGGGCTACATAGGACAAGCAAATTCCTCTTGCATAAATACAAAGCCTGTATTCATAGCTAGAGACACACTGAGCTCTGCAGCTCGGCCTCACTTGCTAGTCAGTCGGCAAGGATTCCAGAATCCCTTGCCTGCCCTCTTCCTCTAGAGTTTCAGAAATGTATTAATGCTGTTCGCTTCAGCGTACCACTCAGAGCCCCACAGTCTCCCATCCTGAGCAGAGAGAGTTCATCAACATGCCCCAACATGCTCTTGGCCCTTCTGAGGCTGTGAGTTTTCAACCAAAAATCCCTCAGTGGCTCTGTGATAACACATTGTTGCCTTCCACTCGAAAGTTTCAATCATTTTGACTATTTTAGCCAGTTAGGAATCAACCAAATATGACTGGTATTCAATTTGGTCAGTAAGTTCAACCAAACTCTACCAAGCCATTTGACAGCAGACACGCCTCCTTGGTAGAATTTGGAATATCAACTTTTCTTGACACAGATCAAAAGAAATGATTCAGATACAAAACAAGAGACCAAGAAGCTGTTCAGATGAAGATGGCAAAGTGCTTGCCACCTAAGAATGAGGACCGAGGCTGGAGCCCTAGAACCCACATAAAAGACCAGGAGCAGCAGGGCAGTCATGTGATTCCAGCAGTGGGAGAAGCAGAGCCAGTAAGGGCCCTGGAGTTCATGGCCAACCGGTCTAGCTGGATCACTGAACTTAGGTTTAGTAAGAGAACTTAGGTTTAGTTGCTTCGGTCAGAAGGATCAAGGCGGTTGTGCAGGCTCCTAGACTGGACCCTGAGTATAAAAGGAAGGTGTCACATGGTCGGTAGCCAGCACTGTTACACAAAGAGACTGCTTCAAGAATTAAGGAGGAAAGCAACTGAAGAGGCTACCTGTTGTTAATCTCTGACCTCTACACACACAAACCCTAACTGGATATTTCTGAGCATCAGCGTCCATAGCCACCAACCTCAGAAGAATATGGCTTCAGTTACCATAGCCAGGGGATTCCCAATGACCACATATTTTAGGGAACTATCACCCCCTCCAAAGTACTGGCTGTGCTCTGACCTCACCCTTAACATCCTGGGCCATTTCATCTGTTAAAAATACCCCAGAACTGTCTGGATTTCTGAAACAGCAGCATAGCTGTAGCCAATGTTGATGTCATAGAGGCAGCCAACAAATCAGGCAACACGGATTCCAGTCCAGCAACCCAGCAAACTAGAGGAGCCTCCTAAGGGATTCGGGGACATGCTCGCAGGCCTTAGGGGAACCTCCCAACAGCTTTGCAGCAGCAGAGGCCACCCTACCAACTGTGTGTCTGCTTTTCTCTGTGATCACGTGACATGTGCATGAAAACAAGCAACACCCCCCTTTCTTAAAGACAGAACTATTCTGTAGCCTTACCCAGTGCCCTCCAGATTTCCATGGCCCAAATCCTCCCAGCAATAATGCACGAGAGTTGAGCACTCCGGCAGACAATTGTATTTTCCCCATCCTTGGCAACACAGAAAAGCATTTCGGTTCCCACTGATCTGACCACCACTATTTGAATAATTACCCTAGATAACCACCAAAACAAGCTTCCCCTCCATACTGGATATTCTTCCATCCCTCGTTTTAATGTGATTCACCTTCTTCCAAGTAAATATTTCCCAATGCCTGGCAAATTCCAACTTTTCTCAAAATTTATATATTACTTTTCCATTATCTCAGGTCAGCAATAATAACAACAATAACGGTTATAGCATCATTTTTCTAGAGGAATCCTGGCCACTTCTTACACTTTTCTGGTTTAGAATTCTCTGATGGGCTTTTTTTCTCCTTCGTTGTCCTCCCTTTCCTTAGTGGAAAATGTTACTTCTAACTGCTGGATTTAATTTAATTTAATTTAATTACAGCATTTTCCACACATGCCCACGGGCTCTTGGTAATAGTTGCATTTTTAATAAATCTAATATATAATAATGACTTTGTTTTTAATTTTCCACTGAGAGTTGGATCCTGAGCTGAATACAAAGCTCCAGACAGGGGCGTCTGGTTCTCTCCATACGATTGGGTTTCAGAAAACCAACAGGCTGCTAATTGGGAAATGGTTCCACTCCAGCCCTCTGTCCCCACACACCTGTGTTTAACGTCCCCAGCCAGCATCCCATGGGGCATGAAATGACCAGTTGTTTCGGTCAGAAGGATCAAGGCGGTTGTGCAGGCTCCTAGGACTGGACCCTGAGAATAAAAGGAAGGTGTCACATGGTCGGTAGCCAGCACCGTTACACAAAGAGACTCTGTGACAACACTCCTTGGTCATGACTGGTACCCAGTGACCCACTGCTCCAACCTTTAGCAACAAGCCAGCCGACCAACTCACAGCTGTAATTGCGTTCAGCCAGGAACTGGATCTTACGACTGCTCTCTTTCTTTTGCAAAGACCACTGTCAACGTTCTTTGGCATTCCACTTTATGGCCGTGTGTCCACGTTCAGTTGGCTCAGTCGTACAGTAAATGGAGCATGTTCAGGGCTTTTTCCTTTCTCATCTATATCAAGCGCTCAACAGAGGATTCGGCAGGACACTGTGTTCTCAGTAACACTCTGAGTTACTTTATCAGGTGTAAAGATATCAGACACCGTCCTAAGCAAGCTGGTTACACTGCATTAGCAGTGAGGAAAGGAAATGGGGCCAGGCTATCAAACCTGCCCTCAGTGGTTCACTTCCTCCACTATGTCTTCCCCTCTGAAAGGTGTGTAACCTTCCAGCACCACCAGCTTGAGACCAAGAATTCAAACGTATGAACCTAGGGGGGACATTTCACATTCAAAACACAATACTCAGCATTCTATAGATGAGGGGAACCCACAGGTATTTAATAACTCCCTTAAGTTCACCATGTTAGTGAAAGGCAGAAATTGTATACATAATAAATAAATCTTTAAAAAAAAAAAAAAGAAATGACCAACTGCAGTCTCAGCTCTTAAACATTAGGCTGAGCTCACCTGCTAATAACACCCTGCCCAGAGGTTTTTCCAAAGCTCTCTGAAAGGTTCCACTGCCGTAGTAAAAGAGGGGCCCTCTGGGATCAAGTGAAACAAGCCCTAAGCTGCCTGGATAGTGCCTAGAACCATCCGACCCCCCAGAAGCAGAGAGAAATTCAGGCAAGAGAGACCCTGCCACCATCTCTATGTGACTGTCACAGAGGATGCCTGCTTCTAAAGGATGCTGTCAGGACACGCTCCACTGCCTCACAGCTGACCCCCGCCTAAGCAGGTGAAAGCTTGAACTAAGATCTTCTAAGTCCCTGTGCATGTCTTAGGACTGCCCCAGAAGTCAGGGCAAAGGAAGTTTGTCAAGAGCACTGTGAGGCCATTACCCATTCACCTACTCCTGGCCATCAGGTGACTATCATGACGCAGGGTCTTGTGGTCTCCCAGGTTCTGATAAAAAAAAAATAATAACAATAATAATAAGACATTTTGTCTGCCCTTCCCAAAGCAGAGATTCAGACTATAAACCAACTGAGCTGCAGTTTAGAATCGGGTCCTCCACAGGGGCCTCCCAGCCCTCCGTGTTCCTCCGTTTTCTTTCTGGTTGTGTGGGCTATGGACCACTGGGATCTAAGTGCTCTCAGCTCCCTTTCTTTCTGATGTCCGCGTAAGTGAGAAAAGTTGTGCCTCTAAAAGTGGCTTATTCTGCTTTACCAACTGGATTAGCCAAGCCTCAGCCTTACGTTGTGCCCTGTGAGCCTTTGACAAACTGTCCTATGGAGTTGGTCCCCTACTCAGACAATAGACCAAAAACAAGCCACAAAAAAAAAAAAAAATCTCTAGTAACAGTTATCTCAGTGCCACTCACAGTGCAAACAGATACAGAAAAAGTGTACAGGGAGGGGAGAAGGGGCAGAGACAGAGAGAGACAGACAGAGAGAGACATATACACAGACGATAGCAGAAGAATCCGGCTGGAGAGGCTGACAGAACACTGGCACTGTGTGTGTGAAGCCCTGGGTTTAATATCCAGCACCACATAAACTATCTACGGCGATGCACACCTATAATCCCAACACTAGGGAGGCAAAGAGAGAAGAGTCTCAGCCAGTTTTGGCTAGACAGCAAGTTCAAGGCTGGTCTGGAGCACAAGAGACCCTATCTTCAAAGGAAAAAGAAAAGCACCCGTGAGAGAAATTGAAAAGTGACTGACAGGAGTGTTTCCCTCTCATTAAGCAAGCTGCTGGCAATTTCGGAAAATAAATGCAAATGCATTCCATTTGACAAAATTAATATTTATTGCCTATAGACAAATCCAAGAGAATTCTCTGTGGACACGTGTTTCCACATCTGAATTTCAAAAACGACATTTAAAAAAAAACATGACATTAAAAATGCATTTCAAAATCTGTGGGAATCCAAATGTGGAGATGTGTGTGTGGACGGACCCCACCTACTCCTCAGATCCACACAGGCCAGGACAAGACAAAGAGTACAGGGCACTCTCAGCTACTCGGAAGAGCTTGAGAAGGACAGTTCCAGGCGAGAAGCCCACTGACGGCTGATTTCCAGCTACATGTAGTCAAAGAATACTGTATAAAGATTAACGCTAACTGTACCACAGGCTCACTCTAAACTTATTTTGCTTACTCAATTCACAAACAAAAGGAAATGTATAGTTTTAAAAAAATGCTAAAAATATGACAGAGATAGAAGAGCCAACCTCACCCCAGAGCCCCAAGCGGTCTGTTGTTAGAGGCCAGACTTTCATGAATCATACTAAAAAACAGAATCGAATAACAGTCTTAAGGACTGGGAGCTTAGAACCACCTCTAAGAAGCAAGTGGGACATCAAATTGTCAGGGCCAAATAGAGACCATCTGACAAAAGGTCACATTTCTACTCTAATAGTGTTAAAACTGTCTTTCCACATCACTAAATAGATCTACAGTTATAAATCCCAGCTGTCATTAGTTACATGAACATCATACACAAAGGAGAAATAAAATCCACTCCCTTCTGCAAACCGTAAATGTCTTTGAATCCGCCTAATTTCACTGGGAGACACACACACACACACACACACACACACACGTCACAGCAAAGACATAAGCCCTCCAGCTGGATGCTGCAGCCCATTTTTAAGGATGATGTCATATATTAAGTAGTCTTCAGTATATATTTATAAGTGTTTTTCTACGTATCTTTCTATGTATCTCTCCTCTTGGGATCATAAAGGCTCTCTTTAATGAACTCATCAGAAAGGCTTCCGGTAGGGGAATCTGAATGAAGGAGAAAACCATAGGGATGGAGAGACAGACAGAAGTAGATGATGTAACAGTCCCCCCAATTGAGAGACACTCTAATAGTCCCTTAACAAATATCTCCCTTTGTAGTAAGAATTTTGGTTTCTTTAGGCCATTAAGTGATTAAATAAATTAATTAATGAAAAAAACACTTATGTGAATGTTTTTTATTTTAATCCCAACTGTGGGATATGGGGCTGCTTCAGATTAGATTGTCTGCTGTGTGCTGTCATTATTACCTTATTCCTTGCCTTTACCTTGAGCCATGCAACCACTTGAGGAAAACCTCTGACTTGGCTTCAACATCCCATCAAAAAGTAATCAAGCACGTGGCATATTTTAAAAAATCGGATAAATATAAATGTGATGTGGTCCTACCCTCAAAAGGTTTACAAAGTAATTTTATCAGGTGAATGATAGAAAGCATGAAACAAACAGAGTTTCTCAAAATACAGCAGTAAAGGTAGCAATAATGGCATGTTCCAGGTCATGTGAAAACCTAAGAGACAGCCAAGCAGGTGGCGCATCTTACAAAAAAGACATTTTGTAGCTATTTCCTGTAAATTGAAACATTACCTTCTAAGGAGAACCTCCTTAGGAATCAGGAATCAAATGAAGCTCACAAGTCTCAGGAAGTTCCTGAAATTTATAAAATTCATGGGCTCCCTCTCCAAGGCTATGTAGGTAGTAAAAATTTTGAGAAGGGTCCCGCTGACCTACCTGTGGGCAACACCAATAGGAAGCTCCATTGATACAGTTTTCATGAATTATCATGCATGCCAAGGTGAGCTTCTCAGTGATACAGTTGCCTTTGAGTAACCTATGTTCCTGGAAGGCACCCCAATAAACTGGCTGATTCAGAGATAGACCTGGGTGGAACTGGGTTTTTGTTTGTTTTGTTTTGTTTGTTTGTTTGTTTGTTGTTTGTCTGTTCATTGGTGACTATCAAGGGTAAGTGTCAATATTTTCCTAAAAAACTCACAAAAATAAAAAAAAGAATCCACCTATTACAAGCTAAAAAGAAAAAGGTCAGAGGGTGCTTCTAGCTGAAGGTAAAGCCTACATCAAACACCCAGCCAGGTTCCCCAGAAATGAACCGTCAATCATTGGATCAGTCTAAAGGGGCAAGTTCAAGTCAAAAATCAAAGGGATCTAAGCTAAAGAGGCAATATAGGGTCAGAATGGTCACATTAAAGGGCTTCAACCTAGTTACCCTGGGGTTGGTAGGGAGTTATTATTAAGCTGGGGTATGATATTGTCTTAGTCAGTGTTCCATTGCTGTGAAGAGACACCATGACCAAGACAACTCTTGTAAAAGAAAGCATTTAATTGGGGTCTTGCTTACAGTTTCAGAGGTATGGTGGGGATCATGTTGGCAAGCATGGTGCTGGAACAGTTGCTGAGAACTACGTCCTGATCTGCAGGCTGAGAGAGAGAGACAGAAGCAGATACAGAGACAGAGATAGGCAAGCAGGCAGGCAGACAGACAGACGGAGACAGAGACAAAGAGATAAAGACAGGCAAGAGATAGAAAGAGACAGACAAAAGACAGAGACAGAGAGACAGAGAGACAGAGAGAGGCAGGCAGGCAGGCAGACTGCCCTGGCATAGGCTTCTGATACCTCAAAGCTCACACTCAGTGACACACTTCCTCTAACAGGGACACACCTCCTGATCCTTCTAATCCTTTCAAAGAGTTCCACTCCCTGGTGACTGAGCATGCAAACACATGAGCTTATGGGGGCTCCTCTCACGCAAACCACCACAGACACTGTCTTAATTAAGCTCGATCTTACTGTGATAAAATCCCATGACCAAAGCAACCTAGCATGGAAATGATTTATTTTAACTTACAGTTCCACATCACAGTCCATCACTGAGGAAAGTCAGGACAGGCACCCAAACAAGGCAGGAAGCTGGAGGCAGGAACTGACACAGAAGGACCACCAAGATCCAAGGTGGCACCACCCACAGTGGGCTGGGCCCTCCCACATCAATCATCAACCAAGAAAATGCACCACAGGTTTGTTCACAGGCCAATCTCTCAACTTCTCAGTTGAGCTTTGGTCTTCCGAAGTGACTCTAGTTTATCAAGCGGACCTAAAAGTAGCCCGCCCCAATGCAGACAGGAAGGAACAAGACCTGGGGAGAGGGTCTGAGGAGAGTGCTAATGTTAAATGTTCCAGCATCAAGTCCCGATACTCTGTGCTTCTCAGACAAGTCAAATTCCAAATCTTCACCCCAGTTAACGCTATAAGCTCACGTGTGCTGAACTGAACTGGGGAGTGGGTCATCCCTAGCTCAAGAGGCTCTTTTCATTTTTAAGAAGTATTGGGGGTTATGAAGAAAAAGTTTTAAGCCTGGGCATTAAGGGATGCATGAAAGCAGGAGAGAGGGTATGGGAGAAAAGGTGGAGAAAGACTGACAGGAAAAGGACCGTGGGGATGAATGATGTGGCTCACAGGGTAAGACCTGGCAACCAAAGATTGATCTCCAGGACCCACATGGCGGAAGGAGAGAACTGATTCCTGAAAGCTGTCCTCTGATCTCTACAAGTGGGTCCTGGCACACTGCCAGAATAAATAAACAAATGTGATTTTTTTTTTAAATTTTTAAATAAAGAAAAGGACACCTATAAACACTCAAGCGTAGGCCTTGGCATGTCAAGGATGCTGAAGGATGAAGATGATGTTTGATGGATCAGGCCAACTCATTGCTCCAGCAATGTCTCATAGGTCAGGATTGTTCTTTTTTAATAATTTATTTTATTTTGTTTTATTGCATTGGTGTTTTCACTCACGCGTGTGAAAAGGTGTCAGATCCTCTGGAACTGGAGTTACAGACAACCGCGAGCCCCCATATCGGTGTTGGGAATTGCAGCCAGGTTCTCTGGAAGAGCAGCCAGTGCTCGGAACTGCTGAGCCATCTCTCCAGTCCAGGCTTTTCTTACTAAGAGCCATATACCAAAACAACCAAGAAGGAAAACTCATTACAGGGTTGAGAACATGGAGGGTTTTTTGGGGGTTTTTTTGTTGTTGTTGTTGTTGCTGTTGTTGTTTTGTTTTGTTTTGTACTATATAGCTTTAAAAAAATACTATTCTAGTTGCTTGCTATGTAATGCATCTCTTGTCTCGAAATAAAACAGTTAGCTCAGACATGGACTCAGCAGAGGTGCCCCTTAACGCATGGGATGACTAGATAATGAGAAATTTTTTTTACATGACTGGACATCATTTAGCCACAAAGAAAAACGAAATCCTGACCTCTGCAGCAAAGTGAATAGAACGAGAAGTCAACATGCTAAGCAAAACAAGCTGGGTGACTGCCACATGTTCTCTCTCATGTGAAACAAACAAACAACAAACAAACAAAATCAGGCTCGTCTGCAAGAAGAAGTGGGTTGTTGGAGAATTGGAAAGACGCAGGAAGGCTTGGGGAGGTGTGCTGGGATAGACATGCAGATGGGCACGTTTGGTGCATGCTTGGAAATGTCGCAGCGACTTACTTAACGTTTATAATCCATATGCTAATCATCATCATCATCATAAAAAAATATAAGATGGGGCCAGCAAGACGGCAGCCAGCACAGCGCTTGATGCCGAGCCTCGTAGCCTGAGCTCACACGATAGAAAGAGACAAGTGAACATGACCGTCAATGTCCTTTGATCTCCACACTCACGCCTTGTACACCTACCCCACCCACATGCGTGCACACGTGCGCACACAAACAAATAAATTAAATGTAACTTTAAAATGCACGTTGTGTTTAATATATACACAGGCGCACGCTAAATTTTAAATGTATATAAATATGACATATACAATGCACACACGCACAAAAATGTAATCCGAAAAGTTCAATCTAGTTTACATTTCTTTCATTGTATTTCATAGGAACTGGCTTAAGGAATAATTTTACTCAATGGTAAGGAAAAAAAAAACTATTTTTAAGCGCACAAGTCCAAAAATTCCAGCCCCAGAGGCAACAGGCCATTGTTTTATAGCATGCACGTGTCTTAGCAGGAGTCCCCATGGAGAGCTTTTCTCTTTCTCCACTTTGAATTAGTCCTTGGGCACTTTTAAACTTCAAATCAGAAGTTTCCTTTTAGTAAAGGTCAGCCCTGGAAAATCTCTCCTTACCCCGCAAAACAAGCTCCCTTTCGGGATTCCTAAACTGAAGCTAATTTCCTGAGTTTACGAAACGCCTGTTCCCATTACTGCCTCAAGTGGTTTAATTGAGGGAAGGCCCTTCTCAGATGCCTAACTGTTCCCAGTAGGACCCTATCAGTGCTGTGTGATGCTAGTCTTCTATTAACCACAGCTGATTATTTATGCCCAGCTAACCAGCATAAATTGTCCCAAAAAGCAAAGGTTTCACTTAGAGATTCTTAAACCAAAATATCACATAAACAGCCCTGGCAGTCTTTGCACTGCTCTGAAATTTCATAAGGAAGATATTCATTCTGATAGAAAGCTGCTATGAGGACTCACAGCTCTCTTCCAACAGAGGGGAGTCTGGGATGGCTTCCAAGAGATAGATGGGCCAACTTTGTTCTGACAGAGTGTAGTAGTTCCGTGGAGAAGAAGAAGCAATCTGAACAAAGTTAGATTCATCCAACACTGTGTGTTTGTATGTGGGGTTCCAGGTGGAAGCTACATGACATTCATTTACCTGTTCACGCATGTCACTAAGTCAGCTAATTCTTAGGATCAGCTCTGCATGCAATGCTGGTTGAGGAGTCCGTGTTGGGTCTGTTATCTCCACCTCTCACAACATTCCTGTCTTCCAAGTTCCCACAGTACATTCCTACTAATCTCTAAGCACCCAATGGCTTTTCGTTTTCCAGCTCAAATTTCTGAATATAACCACAGTCTTCCCAAAAATCAACATGGCCATGGCCAACACAGCAATGCCTCCCTCTGTGGTACCAATTTCTCCTCTAGCTATGTTTTTCAGTTGCTGATAAATACCGTGACCAAAATATCACACCACGATCAAAACAACTTGAGGAGGGAAGGGTTTTGTTGTTGTTGTTGTTGTTGTTTGTTTGTTTTTTATCTTAAACTTACAGGTAATAATCACTCACTAAGGGAATTTAGGGCAGGAACTCAAAGAACTAAATCAGAGGCCAAGGAAGACACTGCTTTCTGGCTTGTTCTCCACAGCCTGCTCACCCTGCTTCCTCACACAACCCAGAAAGCTTCTCCAACCACAAAAATGCCAGCCTTTTCCCTTGTAGATGGTGAAACTGAAACACTTTTTATCAATTTTCAGTGACTTCTTTAGCATTTATTGATGATCTTATAAAGTCTTTATTCCTTCTATAGCTAGAGATTGCCAACCCAATTTAAAGAGGAATATTTTCATCTCTCCAACTTACTGATTTCTTCACTCATATACATTACATTAATACAAACTCATGAATCTCAATGAGATTTACTGGATTATAGCCCAGCTGACATTAAAATCAGCCTAGATTTAGTTACAGAATATGTATTCAAGCTATCTCTCGTGTCTTTTTTAATTGTGAAACTTCAGCTTCATAACAGGGGCAACATGGCTTCCCACGTACTGTAAGACGAACATGAAATGTTCCCCACAGTTCACTTGAGCACTTGGTGTATAGAGAGGTTGTGAAACCTTTGGGACATGGCGCCTGGCTCCATGTATGTTACTAGGCATCGTAACTTGGCTGGCTGGCTGGCTGATTGGTTGGCTGGTTGGATGGATGGATGGATGGATGGATGGATGGATGGATGGATGGATGAATGGATGGATGGATAAATGGTTGGTTGGCTGGCTGGCTGGCTAGTTTTTTGGTTGGATGGATGGGTGGTTGGTTGGTTGGTAGGTTGGTTAGTTGGCTAGCTGGTTTCCTGGCTGATTAGTTAGTCTGTTAGCTTGTTGACTGGTTGGCTGGCTGTTTGGCTTTGAGATAGTACCATGCCTTTGAACCAATGACATTCAGCCCCTGGTGCTTGTATTACAGATCTGCCCAAGGGTACCTAGCTCACTGCATGTTCTTAGATCTCTTGAAGGCAACAGGAAAGTGAGGTATAAATGCACACAAATGTTTGCCATTCGTACTTCAACATTTAGAATTGTTGTATGTACAGAGAATAATATTCTTGGAGAAAAGGTGCAAAAAAATACAAATTAAACTGAAATTTTCAGTTGTTAGTCAATACTCCCTGGTAACGGTGTAAGACACTGGGAAGGGAACTGAATCCAGAGTCTGGGTGGACGCTCACTTTAAGGCAGCTCTGTGGGGCTGGGAGGCAGCTCAGGGGTAGTGCTGCTGCACAGACAGGAAGGTCTGCGTTGGGATTCCGGAGCGCCCGTGTATAAAGAGTGCTGGGGGCGGGCGGGCAGACAGACAGACAGACAGACAGATGGAGCCTCATCTAGCCTCATTGGCTAGACAGTCAATCAGCCTCAACAGCAAACTCCAGGAAAAGAAGACAAGCAAAATCAGCCTCTGACCTCCACATACACATGCTTGCGCAAATGTGCTCACAGACTCAGACATACATTCACTCATGCACAGGGAGACACAGACACACACACACATTCACACCCAGAGACACGCTCATGCGCTACAAGAAGCAGTGTTGGCTTGAGGAATTGTCATCCTAGAAAACAACATACTCAGTCACAGAAGAACCGCTCTGGCTTGTGACTGATAATTAAACGGCTAGAGATACTTGGAGTTGAAAGGGCCTCTGGTTTCTCTCAGACTTTCCTGCTTCCAGGAAACCCTCATGCCAGAAGTCAGCCCCGAGAAAGGGAGCCAGCCCTCATTAGAGCTCCCAGAAGCAGGAATAGAAACCAGAAGAGAAAGCGCTCTTACCCTTAGCGTGTTTAGCACCGGCGCTGCGGAAAGAGGTCTCAGTGGAGGCAGAGTGTGCTGTGCAAACCCCCAGCCCCCAGCGACCTTCCCCGCATCCTGCTGACAGAAGCCAGAAGGCAGGCCTGAAAGCAGGCCTGCCGGGGCAGCCCCCTCTGCCTGCCGTCCCTAGAGGCAGATGCTACAGGTCACTGCCAAACCAGGGGGCATCTGGGGAGTGTGTCTGTGGTTTCCTCTCACAACCCGTTTCCTCTGCCTCCGGGGGAGGCCCTGCCCCGCTCTGGACACTCTCACTAACGGGAGTCTCAGAATCAACTTGAGAAGTCTTTCCCTGCTCCATGAGTGTTCCGGTTTGAATGGGAAGGGTCCCCCAGAGACACTCGTGTTTGAACACTTGGCCTCCAGCTGAAAGCGCTGTTTTGGGAGGTCCTGAGACCTGCGGGACTTGGGCCCCGCTGGAGGAGGTGGCATAGTAAGGAGCAGGGGGAAGGGTTAGAACTTGGCCCCACTTTGGGTCCAGCGCTCTGCATTGCGGTGCTCTAAAGACATGAGCCAACGGCCTCGCCAAGCTGCTCCCACAGCAGTGAGCTGTTCGGTCATCTTTTGGGCTCAAGCCGTGGGCCCAAAAGATGCCGTCTTCCCTTAGGTTGCTTCCTAGAATATGAATGACAAGAAACATGGATACAGCAGGCACCTCACAGCGAGAGTTGGCATCTTAGAGAGAGGTCCCGTTTGCCCGTTTTTCCCTGATGGTGACTGCTACTTCTCGCTCTTCCAGGGGACCAAAGGCTGATTCCCAGCACCCACGTCAGGTGGCCCACAGCCGTGCGCAGCTCTAGCTCTGAGGAATTCGATACCTTCTTCCGACCTCCAGGGTACCGCACACACACGCCATGCATTTACACAAACACGTACACACGGATAAAAACAAATCTTTCATTTTAAACCTTCAGGGAATTTTGCCTTCACATTAGGATAGAATTTTGCACTATTTAGTATTTTGTCAACTTGACACAAACTTAGAAGAGCGGATCTCAATAGAACGGCCTCCCTCAGAGTGACCGATGGACAAGTGGGGGGGGGGGAGTGTTTTCTTGACCGTGAGGACGCAGGCCACTATGGGCGGGGCTTCCCCCAGGCGCGTTGTCCGAGGGTGTATGGGAACGGGTGGGGCTATTCCTGCACGAGTTGTCCTAGCTGTATGAGAAGAGGATGCTCAGCGTTTCTTCACGGTTTCTGCTTCAGTTCTTGCCCTGACTATGATGGGCTGTAACCTGGGAGCCGTAATATGAAATTAACCTTTTCCTCTGCTGGTCGCTTTTGGTCATGGACTTTTTCACAGCAACAGGCAATTAAACCAAACCAAACCTCCGACCATTTCCGAGGAGGCCCTGAACATTACTCTGCATTTTGTACTATATATTTATGCAAGGCAGACTTCTCAGCATTGATGATTATAAAACCAAAATGCCAGCCAATTCTGGAAAATGTTGAAGATGCCCAACATATTGCAATACCAAAAAGTTTGGTAAAGATTTAATTTTTTTGTTTTTTTGTTTTTTTGTGACAGGGTTTCTCTGTGTAGCCTTGTCTGTCCCTGACTCGATTTGTAGACCAGGCTGGCCTCGAACTCCCAGAGATCGTGCTGGGATTACAGGCATGCACCACCGCGCCCAACTGAGTAGTTAATTTTTTAATTTAGTTATTTTATGTTTATGAGCGTTTTCCCACCTGTTTGCTTGTGAACGATCTGCATGTCTGGTGCTGTGGAGGTCAGAAGGTGGCATCAGATCCCCTGCAACTGGAGTTGCTGATGGTTGTAAACCACCCAGCGGCTGCTAAGAACCAAACCAGGGTCTTAACTGTTGAGTCACCTCTCCAGCGTCAGGGTTGAATTCCTTATGTAAGAATGTGCAAGTTCATTCTTTTTGTTGGTATGTAATTTTTTTCATCATTAACAAATGGTAAAATTACTTATACAACAAAAATTTGTTTTAAAATACATTTCTTTATGACTTATGGATGTTTGATTTGAGTACTTATTTCATAAACCTATATACCTTGAGGTCACATAAAAATTTCCCAGTACAAGAGACCCAGTAAAAAACCCTAAGGTACGTCATAGAACCCTGGTGGGTGGCTCCAGGTGGAAGCTTTGGATGCTGAAGACCAGCTCGGCAAACCCAAACCTGGGGACCCTGCAGGTGAGCTTCAGCTTGTGTCTCAGCACTGATCATTGTCTGGCTGTCTTAGGGGTGGGATGGTGAATGAGGCAGGCCAGGAGTCTGTGTTGCCACTTCCCAGGTGATTCACACAATGTAGCAACAATAATTAACAATGTATCCAGTATCCCCTATATTGCCAAGTGTTATTATCAGAAAAAAACAACAAGCGTGTGCAGGGCCTTACATTAGTCAGCATGATCTGATCATTCCATGGTACAGACACGTTCTGTTGTATACAGCACACACCACAAGTATGTAGTTATTGTACTTGATAAAAATAACCACATTTTTAAAATATATATATTGTAACTAATATATGTGTGTGCGTGTATAAAATTCCATAGCTCCTCCGTACCAACAAAAACTCTGTTTTTTGCACATTGTGTGAGGTTATTTTAATGCACACTTGATTTTACGTTCTGTGGATATAGAAAACTCCAGTAAGTTCTGAAGGTTTAGAATGCTAATACCCAAAGCTGCGCAGATGAAACTTGACCACTAGGTGGGGCTGTTCTCTCTGCAGGGACGGAGGACCCTGCCGAGACTTCTGCTTTCCGAAAATGATCACTTAGAGCTGGAGACGGCTCCATTGTAGAGCATATGTCCAGCATTCCAGAAGCCTGGGCTCACCCAGAGACCCACAAAAGTGGGCATGTGGGCACATGCTAGCAATACCAGAACCCCGGGAGGAGACAGGACAATCAGATGTTCAAGGACATCCTCAGCTACATACCAAGCTAAAGGCTAGCCTTGGCTACTTCTGAGAGCCCCCATCTCAAAGCAAACCACCAACATCAGCAACAATGTGTGTTTATCGTCTATTATGTGTGTGTTCAGAAAGAAATGGTGGAAGGCAGCTGTTGGAAAAGGGAATTTGGTAGCAAACGGAAGAAGAGGCTGTAGTGGACAGTGATTTGTTCAAGAGTGGACGGTGGTGTTTCTTGGGTTTCCAGTGTCTGTATAAGTGATAAGCCTAACCGTAACAATTTAAATGACGCTTACTTATTTAGCATTTAGGAATGGTCCTTTCCACTGTGCGACTTTGTTCTCAGCACTTTGTGTATTGTGTGTATGCTATGTGATTCTCCTACAAAATGATGGAGGAGTGAACATTACTGAATTCATCAGCTCCCCAATACTGCAACAAAAGAGGAAAGGTTTACTTTAACTCACAGCTTTTTTCAAGCTTTGGTCTGTGCCCACACTGCTTTGGGGCCTCCGGCATGGCAGCATATCCCAGGAGCACTGATCTCGTGGCCAGCAATGAAAGAACAGGAGGAAGGGACCAGAGTCCCACAATCATACAACCCCATGCTCTGCAGCATCCTGCTGTGCCCTACCTCTTAAAGGCCTAACACTTTCCAGCAGCACCAAGCTGAAGGCCAAGCCTTTACACATGGCCTGTGGGGAGCCTTTATCTAACCACACCCATAGTCATCCCCGTTTCAGAGAAGAGTAAACTGAGGTCTAAAAGACAAGTAACTTGCCTGCAGTCCTCCTGGTGTTAGTGGTGGAGCTAAGATTTAAATCCAAGTAGTCCAGCCCACAAGCGTGTGCTTCAAACACCCACACTTCAAACAAAGATGTCGAACAAAGACATCTTCATGTACTCCAGCCCTGGTGAAAACAATAGTGCCCTGGCACCAAGTGTTTAATTATGAGAGTGATGACAGGAAGCGAAGAGGAGACATGGCCTTTCCCACATCGAACAGATTGGTGAGGTTAACAAGTCCATCACCCAAAACCCAGTGTCACGTGGCTTATTCGCTGGCTGACTCAACAGAGGAATCCCTTTTGTGGTTCTTCTGCGTGCTTTACCACAAGAGAAGCCACCATCTTCTGAAAGCTCGCCTCTGCCCTGTGGCTGGGCTGTTCAATGTTCATCAGAACTGAAGACGAAGCCAAAGGTTCCTTTTCAATTCCTCCCTGAGCGACAGAGGGAAAGTGTGCCAGCCTCCACCCCCACCCACCCACCCACTATAACCCAGTCGCTGCTGCTTGACTTCTTACAGAAAAAAAGGCGAAGGAGAGGTGGGGACCGACCAGCAGTCTAGTTCATGGTAGCCCATCTCTGAAGGTGTCTTCTCATCACACTGCCTGCTCTGCTGTCTGTTTAAACCTGTATAGAGTATAGAGAGACTATCTTGTGTCTTTTTATGTCAATAAAAAAAAAAAACCCATGGCCTATAAAAAAGGGTAGAAAAAAGGTGGGACATCCAGCAGGCAGAAAGGATTCAGAGTTACAGCCAGGAGTGGGAGATTTGTCCAGTAAGATGTGAAGAGCAGGATAGATGCCTAGTACCTGAGCAGAGGTAACCAACCACATGACATAATGTAGAATAGTATGAATGGGTTATTTTAAGTTATGATCCTAGACATATGACCTAGACATTTGTAAATATATTTTAAGTCTCATGAGTTAATATTCCGGGAGCATGAGGCTGGGAGAAAAAACACACCCCCTTACTACAAGCAAGTAAACAAGGAAGACATCTGGCACTGACCCCTGGCCTCCACTTGTACATTCATGGGCATTTACACTAAAACACACCACACACAAAAACAACTCCATAGTTACATATAATTACTATGTGTGAGTCAAAATGGGAAACTTTTAAGGAATTAAAATAAATAATTATTAATGCCTCAACATCTCTGTATTAAGCTGGCTTCAAGACTTCCTTCTTTTCATAATCTGAAGATGATGAATCAGTTATTACAATATTGTTCCCTCTCATAAAAGACTCCAGTTTTGCAATCACGCAAGTATTTGGGGAGTTTGTTTGAAATTCTATGGAAATTAAATATGAACACATCTTTGCATGAAGTAATTTCAAGTCATTAGGAAACTAAAGGCTCTGCTAAAATAATCATTTCAACAAACATGGAAATCTCTTGAGAGGTTTCTTTTAAAATAAATGATACTTTTGGGGCCAAAAAAAAAGGGTTCAGGGGGTAAAAGTGCCTGCTGCACAAGCCTGGAGAGCAACATTTGATCCTCAGAACCCTCATAAAGGCGGGAGGAGAGAGCTGGCTTCACAGGGTTGTCCACACCATGTGTACCCACAGGTATATATCACACACACAAATGCACAACTTTAAAGGCCACGCATGTCTTAAGGGTGTAAACAGTATGACTTATTAGGTAGGCAGGGAATGCAGTTTGATAAAGGTCTATGAAAGTGTCTGTAATGGGATTTTAACTTAATTTTTTAATCAGTGTTGAATGTAGTGATATTTTTAAATAAATTGCAAAGTGAGTTAGAGAGAACCTTCACCCATATATATCTTTTCCTCGAATTGCTAATTTTAGTAGAAAAATCTGTTGTATCTTTATTTTACACTATTTTCAGATGATGGGTAAGCATATATTCTGGCCAATGCAAATATAATCCAAAATGCAGACATGGATACTGCTTCTATAAGGGAACTGTAGAGACATTCCATGAAAGAGGAGGCTATAAACTGAACTGGAAATTTCCTCCACAGACTAAGCTCCCACCAGCCCAGCCACCACGCCTTCCCCACAGTGATGGACTATGTCTTATAAGCCATAAGCCAAACTTAACATCTACTGCTTCAAGTTGTTTGTGTTGTTTGTGTCACAGTGATGAGAAAGATGAGCCCATGACGGTGAAATCTGAGGGCTGAGAGCATGATGGTTTTGAGAAGACTCCATCTGTTTCTGGGCTGGCAAAAAGCCTGGGGGAAAGCACAACAAACAAAGCAAAACAAACAAGCTACAAGTACAGCATCTTGACAAAACCTCTGCCATTCAGGGCTAAGGAGATGGCTCAATAGGTAAGTCACTTGCTGGGTAAGCTTGGGAACTGAGTTCAAATCCCCAGCACCCACATACAGACAAGAACATGGGAGGTAGAGACAGGAGAATCTCCAGAAGCTTACTGTCAGAATAGCCTGTGTAGGCTACAACAAACAAAAAGAGACCCTGTCTCAAATGAAATGCAAAGCAAAGACTGACACCCAAGGTCACCCTCGACATCTACAGTTTACTAGAGTGTTCTTCTCACTCTCTCTTCCCCCCCTCTCTTTCTGTCTCTCTGTCCCTCTGTCTCTCTAGCTACCTATCTCTCTGGCTGTCACTCTGTCTCTCTCCTCCCTCCCCACATTCTCCTCTTCCATTTGGCTATAATCTTCTTTCTAAATCTATAACATAACCTCAAAAATGTAAAATACAAAAACTTCTTTTAATTTTGAGGTTCAGGGGCTGGTAGTTAATTGATTAGTTGATTAGTTTGGGATTTTCCACAATTCAACCAGGAAGTGATCTGAGCATGTGTTAACATAACTACAGCTAACAAGCTATCCATTGTTTTTCTCCTAGCCTTCAGCAAAAATAAGAATACCTTCCCCTTGTTCTAGAAGCCACCTGCACGGACACTGCTTTTGTATTGTTCTACAGCCCTTCCGTTTGTCCACAGGTCCCTGAGGGGGTACCCAGGCATCCATGGCTACTCTCTGAGGGCATGCACCTAACCACATATGAGTCCAGCACCCCAGATGGCAAGGGGCGAGGCTGGGTTCACAGCCAGCGCTCCTCTGGTCCCCAACAAATACCCTCATTGAGAAGGCCAGGGAGCTCCTGGTGTTCTGTGTAGGGCAGAATCTCTAAGGTTTTGTATGGTTCAGATATGGTTAGGTGATAGATGAAAATACGTGAAAGTCCTCAGATCAAAGGAAAACATACTATCCTCCCCTCACCCTCCATCTGAGAACCCAGGTTCACTCCCTCTTCTGGAGAATCACCTTCCGGAAGCTGAAGCTGAGCTAACTGGCTGCCAGGCTCTGTCTCTGGGGTAATTCCAAGCCGGCAGTTTTTATGGATTATTTGTTATCACAGCAGCTTCTCACCCCAGAGGTCAGCGAGTCTGACTGTTATTACCCTCTGTATTTGCTTTGGCAGATCCCAGCTATAATACTGATTTAGTTAAATATAACCAAAATATCTTATACACATTGCTGTAGGCTAAATTCACCAGTCACAGTAAAGCTCATAACTGCTTTAAGATTCAGGAAGGCGCCGTGCGGTGGTGGGACACGCCTTTAATCTCAGCACTTGGGAGGCAGAGGAAGGCGGATGTCTATGAGTTCAAGGCTAGCCTGCTCTACAGAGCGAGTTCTAAGACAGCCAAGGCTACACAGAGAAACCCTGTGTAGAAAAAAGACCCAGGAAGGCAATGGGGGACACAGATATCTCTGCCAACCCTCTAATAGCCACACCTCCAGGCAATGATCTCAAAAACGTGTATTAGTTACTTTCGGAGTGAAATTACACACGTACCTCATCCAGCAAATTGATTTTTTTCAAGAAGACACTTAAGACAGAAGGTTCAGGGTGGGGAGGCAGAGAGATGGCTGCTTCAGGAAGGCACTCACCATGCAAGTGTGAGGGTCTGCTTGGAGCCCCAAGCACCCACAGAAAAAGCCAGTGCAACGCTGCACAACTGTAATCCCAGTGCTGGGGGCGGCAGAGGCAGGAGAATTCCCTGGGGTTCACTGGCCAGGCAGTGTAGTGGGAGTCTTGCACTCCAGGTTCAATGAGAGACTTTGCCTAAAAAGCAATAATAATAATAATATAATAATAATAATAACAATATCCAGATTGATTGAGAAAGACACCTGACATCAACTTCTGATGCATATGAATGTGTGTGCGTGCACACACACACACACACACACACACACAGAATCGACTTGTGCACTGAGGGAAGTTGAAAAGTCCCACAATTTACCATCTTCACCCAGAGAGCCAGTCTGGACTCCTGTCTGAGGCCAAACACCTGACAAGCAGGAGAATGGGTGTTTGGGATGGAAAAATATTCTTTGAGCTATTTAAAATTTTCAAATATTGACCCATTTCCATATGTAACATCAACAATCCAAAGTCATGAATGCCACCTCTCTTATCAGAACAGTACTGGAGGGCTTTTAAGAGCAAGGAAGGAGCAGGAGGTTTCCCAAAATGCTAGTTGTTTAACTGGAAGGTTGACATGCATCCTGGCCAACAAATGCTCTCAGTTCTTTTCTTTGACGTGATCTTCCCACTGTTGCTCATTTCTGAGAAACTCCCACATCTGTAGCCCGGCATGATGGTACCCGTAGCTGCAAACGATCAGGGGGCTGAGGCAGGATTGTAAATTCTAGGCCAGCCTGGGCCACAGAGTGACACCAAGTACCCAAAAGCTAATGATGGCTGTCAGAATGACAAACAACACATTTTCTCTTGTGTACAAAATCTAGATTTAATATGAAAGCTGGAGGGGGTCGACTTGGGAAGAGAAGGGGAACCAAAGTGAGGGAGGTGGGGAGGAGTCTGGTGGGGGAGCAAACAGAAAGCAAATGATTTGTGTACGAAAATGTCATGTGAGACTCATTCCTTGCAGTAGCTGAAAAATTAATTTTAGGAAGCATGTCTCAAACGTGTAAGCATGGCTAACCGCAGCGGCCAGTTGGTCTTTCAAATATGCGGTGTTTCAGGGATTAAGAGTTGGGTTTCCGCCTTTCCCTTGCATCTCCCAGGATGTCTTAGTCTTCAGTACCTCAGTGGGGAAACAAGAGCCCTCACACCTGCTAATGGGGTACTTAGTCAGTACAATTTGCAGGAGAAAACTGGGGTCGAGAGCTCTCTCTGGCCACTCTGCCAGGGGACCATCCAGGATGGCTCACAACCATCTGTACCTCTAGTCCCAGGGTATCTGATGCCCTCTTTTGGCCAAATTGGGCACTGTGGGCACACAGCACACAGACAGGCCTTGGGGCAAACCCTCATAAAGTACCATAAAAAGAAATAAAGTCTCAGGAACAAATTATCTAAAATATAATTGCCTTCTTAACCTGTAACCTGATGGACACCTGTAACCCTGGTGCAGCGTGGGAGAGGAGGGAGGGGCAGAAGGCTCCTGGGACTTTGCTGGTCTAGCTCTAGGTTCACGAGAGACTGTAACTCAAAAGGAATGAGGTGAGCGAGCGACCTCCTCTGGCCAACCTGTGAGCACTTGGGGAACCACACATACACACAAAACAAACCACTCGGCTTCTAAGAATTTTCTCCCAGGAAACAGGCCCTTAGACGGGAGTGTTTGTAGCAACATTGTTTACAAAAGTGAAACCTAGAAATAACCCAGAAAGGAATCCTCCAATAGTCAGCCAGGCAGCCCCTGGCAAGACCCTCAGGCGGCTTGTCACTAACTGTTATCATGTCAATGCATTACAGCGCTCTGGGTCACGCAACAAGACAGTTCATGTTTTACTAATGTCTCTTTTGACCCGAGGGAATTAAGGAATCAGCTGCTGAATCTGCAAATATTTGGGATGATGATCTACAGAAGGCGTCAAATGTCATGATGGTCAAATAGCATGTGCTGTAAGACATCAAACTTTTTCAATTTAATGAAACTTAGTTTCTTGCTGAGTGTGGGGTCCACACTTGCTGAGTGTGATGAAATTCATGTGTTCTTAAAAATAATGTAAATTTGGGGCTTATTTGTTTTTTGGTTACTGTTTTCTTTGTTTGTAAAGCAGGGTCTCACTAGGTAGCCCAGCCTGGCCTTGAACTGGTGATCCTCCTGCCTTTCCTCCCAAGTGCTGAAATTTCCAGCCTAAGGCAACATCTTATCTCCTGAAGTGATAAGATCCATATTATTTCTGAGGTGGAATGTCTGAAGTGTGCTTTGGGTCATGTTAATGACAGCGTTGTTTGTGTCTCCTATACATCTGATGATTTTTTTTTCTTCAGATTTGTGAATCAGTAGCAGAGAGAAATTTGCTGAAGCCCAAACTCCAGTGATGGCCTTTATGTCTTCCAGCTTCAAAGCATGTCTAAAGTACCAATTTCAGCCCACCAACAAAAGCTAGAACAAAGAGCATTTCTAAAT
>NW_026594092.1:0-1746 GCF_907164565.1 Psammomys obesus | reverse complement strand
GAACATGGTTGAACAAATGTCCTTGTTGTGTACTTGAGCAAATTTTGGGTATATACCTAGGAGTGGTATAGCTGGGTCTTGAGGTAGCACTACTCCTAGTTGTCTGAGAAAGCGCCAGATTGACTTCCAAAGTGGTTGAACCAGTTTACATTCCCACCAGCAATGGAGGAGGGTTCCCTTTTCTCCACAACCTCTCCAGCATGTGCTATCACTTGAGTTTTTCATCTTGGCCATTCTGATGGGTGTAAGGTGAAATCTCAGGGTCGTTTTGATTTGCATTTCCCTAATGGCTAATGAGGTTGAGCATTTCTTTAAGTGTTTCTCTGCCATTCGATGTTCCTCTTTCGAGAATTCATCAACTCAAAAAAATCAGAAGCCCTCTTGTATACCAAAGACAAAAAGGCCGAGAAAGAAATTAGGGAAACAACACCCTTCACAATAGCCACTAATAACATAAAGTACCTTGGTGTGACTCTAACCAAGCAAGTGAAAGACCTGTTTGAGAAAAACTTCACATCTTTGAAGAAAGAAATTGAAGAAGATCTCAGAAGATGGAAAGATCTCCCGTGCTCATGGATTGGTAGGATTAACATTGTGAAAATGGCCATCCTGCCAAAAGCAATCTACAGATTCAATGCAATTCCCATCAAAATACCAACTCAATTCTTTACAGACCTTGAAAAAAAGATTCTCAGCTTCATATGGAGAAACAAAAAACCCAGAATCTCCAAAACGATCCTGTACAACAACAGATCATCTGGAGGTATCTCCATTCCCGATCTCAAGCTGTACTACAGGGCAACAGTAATAAAAACTGCATGGTATTGGCATAGAAACAGAAAGGAGGATCAATGGAATCGCATAGAAGACCCAGAAATAAACCCACACACCTATGAATACTCAATATTTGACAAAGAAGCCAAATCCATTCAATGGAAAAAAGACAGCATCTTCAACAAATGGTGCTGGACCAACTGGATGTCTACATGCAGAAAAATGAAAATAGACCCATATTTATCACCCTGCACAAAACTAAAGTCCAAGTGGATCAAGGACCTCAACATAAAACCAGATACTCTACATCAGCTGGAAAAAAAAGTGGGAAACAGCCTAGAACTCATTGGCACAGGAGACAACTTCCTGAACAGAACACCAACAGCACAGGCTCTAAGAGCAACAATCAATAAATGGGACCTCATGAAACTGAAAAGCTTCTGTAAAGCAAAAGACACTGTCATCAAAACAAATAGACAGCCTACAGATTGGGAAAGAATCTTCACCAACCCTTTATCTGACAGAGGGCTAATATCAAGTATATATAAAGAACTAAAGAAGCAGAAAAGCAACAAACCAAGTAATCCACTTAAAAAATGGGGAACAGAGCTAAACAGAGAATTCTCGAAAGAGGAACATCGAATGGCAGAGAAACACTTAAAGAAATGCTCAACCTCATTAGCCATTAGGGAAATGCAAATCAAAACGACCCTGAGATTTCACCTTACACCCATCAGAATGGCCAAGATGAAAAACTCAAGTGATAGCACATGCTGGAGAGGTTGTGGAGAAAAGGGAACCCTCCTCCATTGCTGGTGGGAATGTAAACTGGTTCAACCACTTTGGAAGTCAATCTGGCGCTTTCTCAGACAACTAGGAGTAGTGCTACCTCAAGACCCAGCTATACCACTCCTAGGTATATACCCAAAATTTGCTCAAGTACACAACAAGGACATTTGTTCAACCATGTTC
>NW_026594091.1:899271-926226 GCF_907164565.1 Psammomys obesus | reverse complement strand
ATAGATAGATAGATAGATAGATAGATAGATAGATAGATAGATAGATAAAAAGGAAAGAAGAGGAACATAACTTCTCCTAGGTATGGTAGAGGAGAAAGTTTATTCTAGACACATGGGAGGCACAGCCAGAGGCAGAGACTTCTGGGAGAGTCCAGACTAGACATGACCTTAAACCATGTGCGTAGTGGGGAGGGAGAGGTGACAGGAAAAGGAAGAAAGGAGGACCAGGTTCAGCCAGGAGGCCCAAAGAGTAAATTAAAGGGCCAGGTAATAAAAAATGGTCAGATTATAAAAGGAAGAGTAGCTGAGGGGAGGGAGCCCAGGCCCTGCGCTAGAGAAGTTTAGTATAGAGAGCAAGGTATGCCAGCCAGGAGGGCCCTATAACAGGTAAGGATTGAGTGATTTGGGGAGGTCCCAATGACCAGAGTCCACTTTGATATGTTAAATAGGCATTTTGACCATTTGTCCTGAGTTTGAGACTTTTTCTTGATAATAAAAAAATTGATCAGGGGTGATATAATCTTCTCTATAACTACTTCCTGCTGACACTGGAGGGCCATTGGTGGAGGTGCCCAAGGAATCTGGAATGCTGACCAAGTCCAGAAAGTACAGGGTGTTTCACTTGCTATCTAGACACTGCAGGACCTTCTGGGACCTGCAGGCAGCAGCTGGAACAGTTTGTGAGGCTGGACCACCTGAGGCTAGTTGCTTTGAAACTATCTGCAGATTTTGAAGAAACACCTGGAGCTGGTGTTGGCGCAATCTACAGTTGATTTGAAATCTGCTGGGACAGATAGACTAGGGAAAGAAGGTAAAGCTAAGAAGTTTCAGAGAAATTTTTTTTTTACTTTATTTTTAAATTTTATTTATTCACTTTATATCTCTATTGTAGACCCCTTCCTCCTCTCCTCCCAGTTCTACCCTTCCTCCCCTGTTCCTCAGATTAGGGGTGTCCCCTTACTCATCCATCACAGTTCATTAAGTCCCATCAAGATTGACTGCATCCTCTTCCCCTGTGGCCTGGTGAGGCAATCCCACCAAGGGAAGTGATCAGAAAGCAGGCAACAGAGTCAATGTCCCCTTACTAGGCCACACACGTGAGGCTTGAGCTGCCCAACTGCTACATTAGTGTAAGGGGCCTAGGTCTACTCTATACATGGTTCTTGGTTGATGCTTCAGTATTCACAAGCCCCTCTGGGCCCTGGTTAGTTGGCTCTGTTGGTCTTCTTGTGGAGCTCCTGGCACCTCCAAGGTCCTTCTATCCTTTCTCCCACTTCTTCACAAAACTCCCTACGCTTTGCCCAATGTTTGGCCATGAGTCTCAGCATATGTTTTGATCACTGCTTGGTGGAGCCTCTCAGAGGACAGCTATGCATAGTAGCTTTATTGGGGGAAATGGGTTTTTTTATTTAATTTTATTTTTTTCTTATCAGTTACATTTTATTAACTCTGTATCCCAGCCATGTCCCGACCCCTCATTCCCTCCCAATCTCACCCTCCCTCCCTCATCTCTACCATGCCCCTTTCCAAGTCCACTGATGGGGGGGACCTCCTCCCCATTCATCTGATCCTGTTTTATCAGGTATCTTCAGGACTGGCTGCAAAGCCCTCCTCTGTGGCCTAACAGGACTGCTCCTCCCTTGGGGGGTGGGGAGGTCAAAGAGCCAGCCATTGAGTTCCTGTTAGAAATAGTCCTTGTTCCCTTCACTATGGGAAACCAATTGGTTACTGAGCTACCACGGGCTACATCCGAGCAGAGGTTCTAGGTTATATCCATACATGGTCCTTGGTTGAATGTCAGTCTCAGAAAAGACCCTGTGCCCAGATATATTTGGTCCTTGTGGAGCTCCTATCCTTTCCCCATCATACTAACTCCCCTTCTTTCATATGATTCCCTGTACTCTGCCAAAGGTTTGGTCATGAGTCTTTGTATCTGCTTTGAAAACACTGCTAGTTAGAGTCTTTCAGATGTGCTCAGTAGACTCCTGTCATATGTTCAATGCACATCCCATCTGTCTTTCTAAATGAGGATTGATCATCTTACCCAATGTCCACTCTCTTGATTATCTTTTTTAGGTGTATAGATTTCATTATGTTTGTCATATCTTATAGGTCTATATAAGTGAGTATATACCATGTTTGTCTTTCTCCTTCTGGGATATTTCACTCAGAATGATCTTTTCTAGATCCCACCATTTGCCTGCAAATTTCATGATTCCCTCCTTTTTGATTGCTGAGTAGTATTCCATTGTGTAAAAATACCACAATTTCTGTACCCATTCTTCCGTTGATGGACATCTGGGTTGTTTCCAGGTTCTGGCTATTGGGGGAAATGTTTTTTATCTTAGATGTACATTGGAAACTTTCAGGTCCATGGTCCTAGAAGATGGGGTAGGGGAGTCCAAGACTAGAAAAAGGGGAAGAGATTCAACTTTCAGGAATAGGCAGGAAAACTTAGGCTGTTGATTGACAGAAATACTTATTTGGAGCCCATTTGATTTGTGAGATGTGGATCCAAGTTGATTTCCTAAAGTTTACAAGATTTTTAAGTTTACAAAAAGAGATAAAAGTTTTAGATATAGCCAGGCAAAGTAGTCCATGCTTGAAATCCCAGCACTCAGGGAGGTGAGGCAAGTGTATCTCTGTGAGTTCAGGGCCAGACTGCTCCACAAAGCGTGTCTGGACAGTCAAAGCTAAACAGAGAAACCCTGTCTTGAAAAAACAACAAAAGTGTTTTAGATATGTTATCATTACAACTGTTTTTAATTTGTGCTGAAACCCACATCGTACAAAGAGCAGTGACTCATGCCTTTGAGTCACAGTAAAAGCTTGAAAACACAAAAATGATTTTGGGTTAAAAACACTAAGACACTTTCAGAGTGCTAAATATATAGATCAGTCAGAGATTTTTTTTTTTAAATCACAATAAAAGTAATTTAAAATCAACACTTAGAAAACAACCAAAGAACCCACATATCTATGGACACTTGATATGTGTTTTGACAGAGAAGCCAAAACCATACAATGAAAAAAGAGGGAGAGAGAGCATCTTGAACAAATTGTCTAACTAGATGTCTAGATGTAGAAAAATGCCAATAAATCCGTATCTTTCACCCTCAAATTCATGTGGATCAAAGACCTCAACAAAAAAAAAAACAGACACACTAAACCTGTTAGAAGAAAAAGTGGAGAAGAGCCTAGAACTCATTGGCACAGGAGACAACTTCCTGAACAGAACACCAACAGCACACAACAATCAACAATCAATAAATGGGACCTCATGAAATGGAAAAGCTTCTGTAAAGCAAAGGACACTATCATCAGAACAAAACGACAGCCTACAGACTGGGAAAGGATCTTCACCAATCTCATATCTGACAGAGGGCTAATATCCAGAATATATAAAGAACTCAAAAAGTTTAACAGCAACAAATCAAGTAATCTAATTAAAAAATGGAGTACAGAGTTAAACAGAGAATTCTCAATAGAGGAATATTGAATGGCAGAGAAACACTTAAAGAAATGCTCAGCATCCTTAGTCATCAGGGAAATGCAAATCAAAATGACACTGATATTTCACCTTACACCCATCAGAATGGCTAAGATCAAAAACTCAAGTGACAACACCGCTGTAGAGGTTGTGGAGAAAAGGGAACCCTCCTCCATTGCTGGTGGGAATGTAAACTTGTACAACCATTTTGGAAATCGAATTGGCCCTTTCTCAGACAATTAGGAATAGTGCTTCCTCCAGATCCAGCTATACCACTCCTAGGCATATATCTAAAATATGCTCAAGTACACAATAAGGATATTTGTTTAACCATGGTCATAGCAGCTTTATTTGTAATAGCTAGAACCTAGAAAAGTAATAATTTTACACTTTGCATTCTATGTATGCTTTTTAAAGTCTATGAATCAGAACTAGGGAATGCACATGTTTAATCCAGCACTGGACAAAGTAAGGCAGATCTCTGTGAGTTTGAAGCTATCCTCACTTACATAAAAATTTCCACTCCAACCAGGGCTACATAGAGAAATCATATTTCAGAAAAAAAAATAATTTTAGGGAATAAATGTAGTATATAAACAATATAATTTTAGGCAATAAATGTAGTATATGAACAAATGATAAATGATCATAGTCACCATCAGCTACTCTTCCCTTTATGTAGACACATTGTGGAAGCCTATAATGCTATATTCATTTCCATCAGAGATGTTCATGTTAATCCATAAATCACAATTAAATTTTTTTGTGCAAAAAACAATTTAAACTCTCACAACTTTTATGTATATGACGACATACCTGCATATATTTGCAGATACCTGTAAGCAGTCAGTGCAGAGGGCAGAACTGGGCATCAGAACACTAGCAACTCAAACTATAGTCATGTCATAGCCTGGAACTGAACCCTGATCCTCTGAAAGAACAGCAAGTGTTTCTCAACAATGAACTATCTTTTCAGCTTCTGTTTAATTAAATATGTTAAATTTAACACTTGGTGCACATACATACTTACTGAAGAAAGAATATGAGTTATGGTGATCAAAAAAGTATTATTTGCAAAACATAAAGAAGAAATATTTTTTTTCATATCTGAACTAGGAAACATGGCAAAATATAACCGGATTTCCTGTGTTTTCACTAATATTAAACAGAGTGGGCATTTTTGTCCTAAAGAGCAGTTTGTAAAGATTTCAAATAGTGAGAATTTCTCTATTTATTCTTGCTTTTCTGTATTTTTCCAAATTTTACTGTTGAGATCATAATGTAATTGGTTTAGATGTCTCTGTAAACATCAGGGCTGTCAGAGTAATGATCCACATGAGGCAAGAAGGAAATCCCAAACAACACAACTCAGTAGCTTGTGTTGGATCTCAAATCTAGAATATGGCTCTAGGTAATTAATTTTAGGCATATTTAAGTACAGTACAGTTTGAAAGAGGGTTTCCTGTGTGCACAAGGAAGTATTATTACACTGAAACTCTTCTCAAAATACATGTCATTTCTTCCATGAAGATGGGTTCTGTAGATAGTCTACCTGTGATATCTTAAGGACCTTTGCAAGGATCTGATGTAGCCTTCATCATGTAGATAACTAGAGGTCATCAGGGTTATTAGCCACCTCTACTTTTTGTTGATCTCTGAAAAGCCTCTGGACACTCAGGTAGTACAAAAGTCACCTTAACTATTAAGAATCTCTAGTCCTGCTTGTGAGAACGTGGTTTAGCTTGGCCCTACAAATAGTTCTAGGATAACAAGTGTAGGCTATTATCCACCTCCAATCCAAGACTCTGGGAAGAAAACGGGTTATACATCTTTTTTTTTAAATTGACAATCCTGTGTGTTTAACATTCCTGGTTTTCTTAGTGCTATCTGTGGGTGAATAGACCATTGTGCTCCCTATAAATTACATTTATACAATCTACTTTTCTTTCTCCAAAGCCTTCAATATACAACACACCAAGTTCTTCCTCAAGTTTATGGCTCATTTTTATTGCAAGTATAAACGTGGGGGGGTACATATATTCCTAAATACAATGAGATCAATCCATATAATGTTAATTGTATGTGTGTGTATATATGTATACAAACATACATACGTACATACATAGAGAACGAGAAAGAGAGAGAGGGAGAGAGAGCTGATCATTTGGTACCATGCAAAAAATGGATGTGTTCTTAAAGGAGTCAAGCTAACATTACCAACTCCATTTTGAGTTTTAGGCCCCATGTTAGACCAAGTTCTCTTAGTACTTTTAGACAAAGAAAAGGGCAAGTTGAGACAGACCCACCCTGCTGCAGAAAAGCAACCAGGCTTGCACTTGAGAGATACTATTTCCTGGCAACCAACCCAGATGGCCCCAGCTCCCCTCCCCAGGACATTCCAGGCATTGCTCATGGTCAGATATCCTCCAGATTGCCCAGCCAGGACCAACCGTTCTTGGTGCCTGAAGGAGACCAATCAGTTTAAAGGTCAGCACAATCACCCAATTACCACATGCCTAGTTGCTGTTTCTATAATCTGCCTGTAAAAATGGTATAAAAACCCCTTGCTGTAAGCTCTCAGGGTCGGAGCAGGAGACCCCAACATGTTGGTTTCAATAAACTTCTTGCTGTTTGCATTGATCCTAGTCTCTGTGCCTCACTCTAGGGCCTTCTCCAGTAATGTAGGGCTCCCACGAATCTTACATTCTTCTCTGAAGAATACTAACTCTCTTACTCCTTCCTTTCCTCAGTGCTTATAGTTCTTTATATAAGATTATTTTCTTGAAAGATTTTTATTGGCCAGTTTGGCATGCCCATTGTTGTTACCAATCTATCTCACACAGATTTGAGCTGTGATGATACAACATTTTAAGCAGTCTTCTATTTTATGATGTTTTCAACTGAAATTATTATCCAGAGAAGAGCTGACATTAATGATGCCCTGACAGTTAACAATACTCTCAGAAATAAATAAACAGAAAATTTATTAAAATATTTAATATTTTTATTGAGAAGACATCCAAGAAGTTAAAAACAAGCTGTAAAATATATGTAATCTCAATTATTAGCAGGGCAATAATGTCTATATAAAATATAATCATTATTACACAAATAAAAAATATCCCCCTATATTATTATGCATAAAACTCTGGAATAATTTGACTTTGGCTATCACTGATAATAGGAATATTTCCTTCTTAGTAATATTTGATAATTGAATAATTGTGTCTCAAACATTGGTGCATAAATAGTTCATTTCCCCCCAAACGTTTGATGACTATAAAGCCCATGTCTTCATAGTAGACATGGTAGAATATTTTTAAATTTATGGCAAGTGTAAAGCTTCCTAAAGAGACTTCCTTACTATTGGTTTGTGAAGAGCTGCTTGTTAAGCTGCATTGTTATGTTTTCACTTTGGCCTTTACCTTGGCAGAGAAAAGAGGAAGTTTCACCAAATTCCTTAAAAGCTTGTCTGTGTAACCTTGGACCATAACTGCTTTAGGGAATTAGTTTTTGAAAAGGACTATATCTGCTATAGGGAGGTAGTTTTTGAAAGAATGTTGGGCGTTTCCACAAACCCTTTTGTCTTTGTGTTGACTGACTTGTTTTTGCTTTTACCTATAAAAAATGAACCCTGGAATAAACCCACACTGCTTCAGTCATACTGACAGCCCTCTCAAGCTGTCCCACGTGTAGTGTGTTTTGTTTTAACTATTTTAAATCCTCACTCCCCACTCAGGTACTGTTCGACTCTGCCAGTGGGTTCTGGCATTAGTTATGCTTTTAAATTTAATTGAAGACTTTGAATCGAGTTAAAACATGGCCTCTTGATAACTAGTACTGTAAATTACTATGAGATATAATAAAGCATTTTATGAACCTCATATTTTATATAAATTTTCTGATGTCTTTTAAAGAATGAACATGTCATAAAAGATTTGCCACAATTTTTTTTTTTTTTTTTTTTTGCATCAGTAAAGTTTGTTACAATTCTGGATTCTGGTGCGAGTGTTCTGCCCAGTTCACGAACCCCAAAAGACCAGGAATAAATAGACTCTGCTGTAAATATATAAGGATCTTTTTTATTATAAATCATTACAAGGGTGTGAGCAGCTTGGGCTCACACCCCTCCACTGCTAAAGTGGTGAGAGCCGAGAGCCCTGTGCTCAGGTTAGTTGGGTGATTTAAAGATTCTGGTCCCTCCCAGCATGCCCAAGGCAGGGGCAATTCCTGCCTGGGCAAGCATCTATTGGTCAAAATGTAGCATTTTGAATTGATTGGCTATAGGAAGGTCCCCAAACCATTAATGATCTGGTGTCCCTCCCTAGGGGGATGGGCCAGTTTCCTAGCAACTGTATCTCTAGTGAGTGGGGAAAGAATGCAGTAAGGTGGGTTCTTCCCCTCAGGGCATTGCTGGACTTCTCCACCCACCTAGTTTAGGCCTTAAATATTAATAATAGCTGCTGATTTTTAATCTTTTGGTCTCTCATTCCCCCTTCCCATTATCATTTGAAGACCCAATCTTGTGTCTTCCAGATATGATCCCTTGTATTTTATAGGTTTACCTTTTTACAATGGGATCTGAGTACCATTAGTGTATTGCTCCCAAACATTTTTTTTCATGAGAGCCATCAAGCAACTTAAAATACAAGGCCCAAAGATAAAAATCAAAATGAGTAGGGGTCCCTTCAAGGGTGGATATAAGGGTAGTAAGCCAAGGAGAATGATTATCCTTTCTCTCTAGGGTCTCATTAGGCTTTTAGCCCAGTTGCTGCAATATTAGTTCCCATTTCAGCTAAGCAGATGCCCAAGATAATAGCTAATGTCAGGGAGCCCCTATGACTTAGCATTTCAGCCTGCTAGGTGGGATTTGGGGCTGAGGGTCTCATCTTCTGAAACTTCTTCAGTTCTAACATAGGACCATTGGCATCAGAGGCTAGAGAGGCTGAAATGCCAATCAAAGGCTGGGCAATGGGGTAGTCCCAAGCATCTGGTTAGTTGATCCACCCAAAGAGGCAGGGAGCAATCATGTCAGTTCCCAGGAAGTCCAGATTTCAGCTTGCAGTCCATAGCTGATCCCAGAACAGAGTCTAACAGGTGAAGATCTGCTGAGACAAATTTAGACTGGAGACAGAAATTAAAATTTGTCTATTAAATGGAAAAGTGAGGAATACTAAGACAAGGGAAAAACTCCTCTGGGATCCGTTTGAGCTATGCCAGATCCACGTCACATAACTTTTTGATTTCCTGAAACTCATATGATTTTTTTGGGTACACAAAATGAAATATATATTAAAAAACTCAGAAAATAACATATCAGCAAATCTAATATAAAAGCATTCTGAGAGTAACAGGTAAAACTACATCCAACTGAATGGGGCACTAGTTAGCTGTTTGTTTTGTATCCTTTATAAACAACTTAAGTGTATCCACAGTCTGAAACTCTTAACATTTTAACTGTGGGCACAGCTGTCAGTAATTAGCCACCAATGGCACTTGGCTATTTTTGCGCACTCAGCATCTACTTTTAGCCTGCATCTCCATGTCACACTGGAAAGTTAGGCAGAAATGCATTAATGGCTTTACTGCAAACCTGGATGCTTGGCTTTTTCTTTATAAAGCAACTAGAAGGAATAGTTTTAAGATATTCCTGTGTCAAAGTCTACCCCAGAAATGGCAGATATTAAGAATACCATAGTAAAGGCTATGACTTGTAGGACAGACATACACATTAAAAAGATGTTTTAGCATGATGAGAAGCACCTTTAAATCTGTTTAGAAAACTACCAAAGGAAATTAAAATCTCAAGCTGGTGACTGGATAATAAGCAGTCAGTGCTCCATCAACTTATCAGAACTCTATTGATCAATCTCAAAACTCTGAACTTCTGAAATCTTATAACCTAAGTACAACAGTAGCAAGGAGGGGGAGAAAGCTAAAGTATCTCCCATTTTAATATGCCTTAAATTACTTTCTATATCATTACAACTTATATTTATATACCTTAATACACCTATTTAAGACTCTCCAATCTTTTTTGCATTTATCAACCCTGAAACATTTTCTGAGACCAAATAACAACACTCTCTAGATTTTTACAACCTAAACTCCTATATCCTCAGACCCTACATAAGCTCCATATTTTTTTTTTATCCAGCTATATATCTTAAGACACAGGCAACTGACATGAATTCTGTGAGTAAGGCAAACCTGTTTTTCTTTATAAATAAGAGATCTAGTACCTAGTAGTTCTAGCTAGCTAATGAACTAACAGTGGATCCAATTGTCTGCTCTCTAGCTGCAAAGCTACCATTAGCTTAGCATAGCCATCAAGGTGATCAGAGACCTGAGAAGGATAAATTATAAGCTAAAAAACAAATACCAATCCATGTGCCAATGACAGTGATGACTAGTTAGTCCATCACCTAGGCAGTGTCCCTGGCTCCTGTGGTCTTATGGCATCATGAGCAGAGGCAGTCCAGCCAGGCACAGATGGGAGACTGCTTTTGTGGAAAGAGGAACATGAGAGATTGACCTCACCTTGCCTCGAGCAAAGTGAAACAATAGCTCTCCAGGTGTCCAGAGCTTTGTTCACAGATTAGGCCCAGATTTGGCTGGGCCCTAGCAGTGGGCCAGTTGGGGCAGTATTGTGGTTAGCATCCCAGAATCCAGAGTCGCAGTCATCTGTCGTTGTGCCCAAATCTTCTTGGAGACCTTGGGGGAGCTACTGCCAGGATTTTGGGACTCTCTGTCACAATAAGCTTACACATGTTAAAATGTCATATTCATCAGATCTCTGACAAGCTTGAAGGCCAGCATATCTGAGTTACTCTTTGTCTATCTTTAGCATCTGCTCTAAACTGTGTCCTATAAAACAGAATGCTATATTCTCTAATTCTGGCATATTCCTAAAATGCATGTTTTAGAACTATATTTTAAGTAGATCTATATAGGTAACCTTTATAGTTACCCATCCTAGGCTCAACCTTAAAAAAAAAAAAAACTAAACAAAGACACTAGATAAAGCTCAACATCTTAACCAACTGCAGTCATTAGCATAACTTTAAGTATGCTCTTTCTGAACTAAAATCAAAGCAAACCTTTTAATCAGATACAGTTTATAGAGGGGCTAGCAAATCTTGCTGATCCTACCACTTGCATTAAAATTGAACAGTAAAAAGCTTTGCACTTAGCAGTAAGTGGACTGAACATAACTGAGATACCTAAACAAAGATGGTCACAAACTCATGGCTCCACTCTCTTTATCTCTGGACCAGCATGACGGCTGGCCACATGTAACTGAACTCAGCTGGAAGCCCTAAACAAAGATAGCAGCAAAACTACAGTTCCACCCTCTTTATCCCTGAACCATCATGGCAGCTAGCCATGTGTTATCTCCCAAGATACAACAAGTTCTGTGACACACTTACAATATTTTACAATCAAAAGTTTTAATGGTGTAATTAAATAAGTTTTAGAACCAATTGCATAACAGAACAGTACAGAACAATTTTAAACTGTATGAACTATTCTGGCCACACCAAACCTACCAGCCAGAATTCTTCTCCCTTAAAAAAGCATAAGAAAAAACATTTTGCAATGAAGAATCGCCAGCCTTTTAAATGAAGTACAAGATATTTTTAAGTATGCTCAATTAGCTCAAACCATATGGCTTGGTTTCATTTAGTAAAATTAATAAAATAAATACCAAAGGTTTTTTTTGTTCTCCCCCAAAGGATTGAAAAGCTGTTTCAAATTTTGTTAGACTACCCAAGATCATTAGACAAGATCATTGTCTAAAATACCTGATAAACTTTAGCCTTAAACACTTAAACATTCTCTAAAACCTGTTTTTGAAATGTCAAAATAAAGTACCCCTTTTGTAGGAGAGAAGTCACAAAGCATAACCATAATTTTAAAAGTCAAAACTAGATTTTTAAAACCAGAATTTAACAGAGCAAACAATTTAATTTTTAAAACCAATACCGATTCAAAATAACTCATCCTTTTAATCTAGAAGGAAACGAAAATTATTTGACTAAGAGCTGTTTTTTTTTGTTTTTTGTTTTTTGTTTTTTGTTTTTTTACCATACAATGTGGCTATCAAGATGGCGGTCACAGGTCACATTACAGTTCACATGGCAGTCTCAAGATGGCGGTCACAATATAGCCCATATGGCAACCTCAAAATGGTGGTGAGGCACATCACATGACACATGGCAACCTATATTGTTGCTATTTAAGCATATGCATTCATAGACCTTATAAACACATAGGCACACATATACATTTTAAACAAGAGTTTGAATTTAACCTTTAAACAAACCCAATTATTTTTGATCATATTAACCTACAGAGCATAAGATTAGTCAAAGACAAACATGATGGCCATACATACATTTAAACAGAAAGACAAAGCTTTACTTACTTCCTCCAGCACTTTCTTTTTAAGCACTTTCTTTTTTTCATTCAGCACGGCTAGACAGCCAGAAACACCAAGAAACACAAAACAACAGATTCCGCCAGTACTTCCTGTCTCCGTGGGAGCGACCCATTTTCTAGGCCTATCAAACAGATTTGGGACCCCATGTCCCTCACAATACTATTGGGGAGCACTGCTCTGCTGGGATCTGGGAAATCTCCCAAGATCCCCATGGCCTCAGTCTGCCGGCTCATCAGCCGGTGTACTGTGACATGACCGATCCCTGGCCACTCACTGTATACTACATTGAGATCTCAAAAATATACAGAACAGAGACACAGAACTTGGCCAAGACAAACGCACTTAACCCGGGCTTCTGATCCTCCAGCTCAGGAGTCCTACAAGGTCTTGGGGATCCCAGACGAGCCCCCAAATTATGTTGTGCCCAAATCACGATACCCCAAAAGACTACTACCAAGAGCCCAGTCCATTGCAAACCACATGAGGATCTTTTTATTACAAATTACAAGCTGCAGCGTGGGCTCACAACCCTCCACTGCTAAAGTGGTGAGAGCCAAGAGCCCCATGCTCAGGTTAGTTGGGTAATTTAAAGATTCTGGTCCCTCCCAGCATGCCCAAGGCAGGGGCGATTCCTGCCTGGGCAAGCATCTATTGGTCAAAATGCTACATTTTTAATTGATTGGCAATAGAAAGATCCCCAAACCATTAATGATCTGGTGTCCCTCCCTAGGGGGGTTGGCCAGTTTCCTAGCAACTGTATCTCTAGTGAGTGGGGAAAGAATGCAGTAAGGTGGGTTCTTCCCCTCAGGGCATTGCTGGACTTTTCCACCCACCTAGTTCAGGCCTTAAATATTAATAATAGCTGCTTATTTTTAATCTTTTAAGATTTGAGACACAAGTAAAGGTTTTGCCACATTATTTACACCTGTATGTATTTTGTGTTAAGTATGAAGAGTTGAGGATTGGATAAAGGATTTACAACAGTCTTTGCATCTGTAAGGTTTGTCACCAGTATGGATTCTATGATGTCTATAAAGAATTGAGAACTGGATAAAGGATTTGCCACATTCTCTGCATCTGTAAGGTTTGCACAAGTATGGATTCTGGTGTAAGCTTGAAGTTTTGGGTGACAAGTAAAAGACTTGCCACAGTCTTTATATCTGTAAGGCTTGTCACCAGTATGGATTCTATGAGGAGAGTGAAGATTTGAGGCCCAGGTAAAACATTTGCCAGATTGTTTACATCATAAGGCTTATCACCAGTATGGATTCTGTAGTGAGCCTGAAGATGAGTGACATGCAAACGACTTTCCACATTCATTACATTCTTAAGGTGTGTCACCAATATGGATTCTGTGGTGAACATAAAAATTTGATGCATGGTTAGAAGATTTCCACATTCTTTACATCTGTAAGGTTTCTCTCCAGTATGAATTTTCTGGTGTTTCCTGAAGTTTGAGTATTTCTGGGGACATTTTCCATATTCTACACAAGATTTCTTTGCATTATTAGTTCTTCTGTGTGTATAAATATTTGAAGAGCTCCTGAGTTATATTCTACATTCATTATCTTTGCAGGAGATCATCCTATGATGTATGTGAAGGCGTGTTCTATGAACTGAGAACTCTCTAAAGGACTCACAACATTCCTTACATTTGTATACCTTCTTTCTGGGGTAAATTCTCTTATGCCTAGTGAGGCATGAAAACCTGTTGAAACACATTCCAGTCTCTCTCCAGTAAACATTCTCTTATGTCTGGTGAGATATGCAAATCTCCTAAAGTATTTTTTGCTTTCCTTACATGGTGTGTCTCAGCATGTAATATTAGATAAATTGAAGCAGAAGAAAAATATTTTCTGTAACTTTTGTATTTCTGTGGCCTCTCTTTCATGTTTTTTAAATGATTTTGAATAAGATTTGAACATGAATGAAAAGATCTATTACATGTTTACACTGGCAAAGTATTGCTCCAATATTATATATATTAACTTTCTCTCTCTCTCCCTGTTTCTCTATTTGATGACTTGATTGGCCCTTTCCTATATTTATAACACATACATCTATTGGAATTTATTCTAGAAATGTATCTTCTGAACCAATCACAGTTTGAGTGTTTATTAATAGATCTGTAATTTGTTTTCAATTTTAAAAAATATTTATTTATTATGTATACAGTGTTCTGCCTGAATGTACACCTGCATGCCAGAAGACAGCACAAGATCTTACTATAGATGGTTCTGAGCCACCATGTGGTTGCTGGAAATTGAACTCAGGACCTCTGAAAGAGCAAGCAGTGCTCTTATCCTCTGAGACATCTCTCCAGCCCTAGGTCTGTAACTTTGATTGGTTATAAAATACTTATCTTGGATCTGTTCAGGCTAGTGCATAAAAATGGTTTGTTTTAATCAAGAGTCTCCTCATACTTATCACATTTGTAATGGTTCAGGGATAGAAAGCAAAATTATTCTGTGTATTATTAGATTTTTTAAATACTGACTAAACACATACCCTGAGTCATGGTCTTGGGAACTTGTCCCTTCAAGATGAGGTTTCTGGTAAACATTCTTCACAAAGCTCACTTTATTTGTAAACCTCTTTTTTCTCAAAAGTTGTAAAATATAGTCTAATCTCATATATAAAAACATTTTTGAAGAATTAAATACAATGTAGTCTATGTAATTTTTCAGAATTTTTAAATTTTTTTGTAGGAAAAAAAATCATGTTTTAAAACTTGATGTGAATGTTTTATTACTGAAGAATCTGCTTCTGAAAATGTTAGTGACCAGGGCTGGAGATATTGCTCAGCAGTCAAGAGCACTGGCTGCTCTTCTAGAAGTCCTGAATTAAATACCCGGCAACCACATGGTGGCTCACAACCATCTATAATGAGATCTGGTGCTCTCTTCTGGCCTGCAGGTGTAAATGCAGACATAAAACATTCTATACATTATAAATAAATAAATAAATCGTAAAAAAAGAAAATGCTAGTGCTTTAATATGACTTCTTTCTATATAAAGGTTCTTGTTCTTGTTTCTTGTGATTGATGGGAACACAAAACTAGAAGCTAAGAAAATATACAATTATCTTATTTAATACACTTAGGTGAAAGTTTTCAGAAATGAAAAGCACACAATTTCATATATATGTAAAGTCATATGAAAGGTGGCATGTTAAAAAGAACTTCAGGACATTTATTCTAAAGAAATAGCCTCCTTATATTATGAATATGAGATAATCATATATTTATACTTATATTATGAGATATTAATAATATAAGTTAGATGAGTTATAAATGGAAGTATTAGCACTATATTAGGTTAGAAAATTCAGCAATTTTTTCAGAATAGGAAACAAACTGTGCTTATTTTATGAAGACGCCCAGTATTTTCAGACATCTGAGTACTTGGTCTGAGGTTGGTACAGTTTTATGGGTAGAATTAAGAGGTTTCACATAGTAAATGATTGAAGGAAGTATGTCATCCCCAGGAAAGGGGAATATATCGACAAGATGAAGTTACATAAAGTGTTGTGTTCAACAGGTTAAATCTCCAAGTTTTTAAATTAGCGTGAAAAGTCAAGTAGACAAACCTGTAATAACATACTTAAAGTGAACAACTATAATAAATAAGGAATCATGAAAGAAAACATTTTCTTACCCACAAACACCAAGTTGCTGTAGTTCTCCAACACAACATCTAAATACAAAGCTCTCTGTGTAAAGCCCAAGCACTCCCATATAAAACATCATCTGTTTTATGTAAGAATTGTTGTAAAGATATCCTCTAAATTACTATCTATTCTAACAAAACTGTGTGCTAGAAATATAAAAGATCGTGTGATGTAGGACTAACATAAGCTGTATGTCACAGGCTGTGAATGGTATGTGTGCTGTAAAGGCAGATTATCTTCATATATAGTTCCAGGGCATGATACTGTAAAACACCAGTTAAGAATTCTATTCTCATGGCAAATTATTGCTGTACTAACAACTGGCTTGAGAGATATGAGCTGTAAAAATGCAACATGGCTGCTTACACTGTTGGCAAAAGAAAAAGAGCTCATAGAGGTATAGAAAGAGGCAGAATTGCCATATCCAAGAAATAAGCAAGATTGTTCTTCCACATGGTTCCAATAACATCAATGAAAAAGACTATGGAGGTGCTGATTCCTATGCTCTGAAAATAACACCAAAGATGTAATAACATGGAGAGAGACTGAACTTCTAAGGCCTGAATAAATTCTGGGTACATTGTGGACAGACTGGTAATGGACAAGTGCAGCCAGTCGATTGAGTATCTGACTCATGGGCATGCACATCAAAGCTGACCCTTTCATGAAGCTACAGGTTTCCATCATCTCTTTACGAGCACAGGAATAGTATAAGAACTAAAGCACACTGCGTTAATCATCAAGAGTGTACCAAGAAACCAACAACAACCAAAAAGAAATTTAATTAAACAATTCTATGAACAGCAGTCCCACAAATCCACTTCTGAGGATTTGAGCTAGCTTTAGAAACTGCACCTTGCCCTCCAGCACATATTTGCTATATGAATCATCATGGTGATAGGAGGAAGTAAAGAACAACCTATGAAAAACATGCCTTGATTGACAGTGTAATGATTTGTTGTATTATTCCATGTTGTCTTTATATTCTTCCATCTTTAAAGTATTCACTCATTCAAATGCATTGTAAGTTTTTCTTTTATATTTTTATATTGTTTAATTTGATGTTATGGTTTTTCTGTATGCTTCTGTGGTACATTGTTGTCTTCTATATTTCTAGTGTAAAAAACATGTACTTTCCTAACATTCATACATTATCTCTACTCCATTTCAATATTATACTTGAAGTACAATCTAAAGCAATTAGGCAAAGGAAAGCAATTAAAGGGATAGTAATATGGAAGAAAAAAAGTCAAACTATCCCTCTTTGGAATTGATATAACACTTTATTAGGGATACAAAAACATCTACCAGAAAATTTTTAGAAGTGATAACCAAACCCAGCAATGTGGCAAGATATAGAATCAACCTGCTTAAATCACCTTTCCCATGAAATAACAACAAACATACAGAGAAAGAGATTGTTGACACACTCACATTTATAATAGAAAATAAGTGAACTAGGACCAAACCTAAGAAAATGATGAACCTCTACAATTAAAATCTTTGAACCTATAAAGAATGAGATAGAGAAAGTCACTAAAAAAAGAATATATATCCAGTGTTTGAGTGTTGATAGAAATAATACCGTGAAATGGCCATTTATTAAATGCTCTTGACATATTTGAGGCAATATTAGTTGAAATCTACATTTCCTTCTTCATAGATATAGAAAACAAACTGTCCTGAAATTTATGTAGCTTGACAAAACCACCTGGAAATACAATGCAATCCAGAACCAAAGGAGAGAATTGCCTTCTGATATCATAAGATATGTTACACAGCTATCATAATAAAAAATATGGTACTGAAAAACATGTATTATATAGACCTATGGAACAAAATTAAAGACCCGAAGATGAGCACATGTAACTTCAGCCTTCAAATATCTTAAAAATATATCAAAAATATAATCTGAGGACAAATACCATCAAAAAGTGGTGCTTGAAAAACTGGATGTCCACATAAAGATTCAAATTAGGATCAAATCTATCACCTTGGACAACATCCAACTGATAATAAATCAAGGAACTAAACAAGACAACTGAAACAAGGGCCCTGGGATCTAAACAGGGAGTACTGAAAAAAGAAAAATGGCTAATAGCTCAAAAATGTTCATTGTTTCTCAGAATTAGGGATTTGCAAATCAAAACAACTTTGAAATTACATTGTTTCCCACTCTGAATGGCAAATCAACTGACAACTGAAAGGCTGAAGAGGTGTGAGGGAAAGGAAATTAACATTTCACTGTTGCTTGGATTGAAAAGTGGTGAAGCCACTATGAAAACTAGTGTGACGGTCTCAAAAAGCTAATAAAGAATCTACCACATGACATATGCCTAATGGACTCCACATTCTACTCCAAATGTACTTGCTTAACTATGTTAATTTCTGCTCTACTCCCAATAGCTGGAAAATGGATTGAACTTAAATGTCTTTCAACTTACAAATGGATAATAATAATGTTGTACATGTACACTATGAAATACTATTCATCTGCAAAGAAAAATGAGAACAAGAATTTTGTAACCCTCCTCCATTGCTGATGGGAATGTAAACTTGTACAACCGCTATGGAAATCAATCTGGTGCTTTCTCAGACAATCAGGTATACTGCTTCCTCAAGATCCAGCTACACCACTCTTAGGTTTATATTCAAAAGATGTTTAAGTACACAATAAGGACATTTGCTCAACCATGTTTGTAGCAGCTTTATTCATAATAGCCAGAACCTGGAAACAACCCAGATGTCCATCAACAGAGGAATGGATATAGAAATTGTGGTACTTTTACACAATGGAATACTACTCAGCGATTAAAAACAAGGAAATATGAATTTTGCAGGCAAATGATGGGATCTAGAAAAAAATCATCCTGAGTGAGATATCCCAGGAGCAGAAAGACACACACAGTGTATTCTCACTTATAAGTGGGTACTAGACCTATAAGATAGGATAAACATACTAAAATCTGAACACCTAAAGAAGATAAACAAGAAAGAGGACCAGGGGTAAGATGATCAATATTTACCTAGAAAGACAAAGGGTATCAACATTGGAAGTAGGAGAAAATAAGTAATAGGACAGGAGCCTACCACAGAGGGCACCTGAAAGACTCTACCTGGCAGTGTATCAAAGCAGATGCTGAGACCCATAATCAAGTAATCAAGCCTTTGGCAGAGTTCAGGGAATCATATGAAGGAAGGAGGAGTTAGTATTACCTAGAGGAGACAGAAGCCACACAAGGTCCAAATATATCAGGGCACAGGGGTCTTCTATGAAACTGTTTTTTCAACCAAGGACCATGCATGGATATAACCTATAACCCCTGCTCAGACATAGCCCATGGTAGCTCAGTATCCAAGTGGGTTCCCTAGTAAGGGAAACAAGAATTATTTCTGACATGAACTCAATGACTGGCTCATTGAGCTCCCCCTCATCCCCAAGGGAGGAGCAGCCTTACTAGGTCACAGATAAGGACATTGCAGCCAGTCCTGAAGATACCTGATAAGCTAGGGTCAGATGGAAGGAGAGGAGGACCTCCACTATAAGTGGACTCAGAAGGGGGCAGGGAAGAGATGAGGGAGGGAGGGGAGGATTGAGAGGGAAAGAAGGAGGGGGCTACAGCTGGGATACAAGTGAATGTATAAAATTATTTTAAAATAAAAATAAAAAAGAATTTTGTAGGTGGAGAGTAGCCTTACCAGTCCACAGAGGAAGACAATACAACCAGTCCTGATGAGACCTGATAAGCTAGGGTCAAATGGAAACGGAGGAGGACCTCCCCATCAGTGCACTTGGAGAGGGGCATGGGAGGAAATGAGGGAGGGAAAGTGGAATGATGAGGGAATGAGGGAGGATGCTACAGCTGGGATACAAAGTGCATAAACTGTAATTAATATAAAATATAAGAATGAAAAAATTTTAAAAAGACTTTAAAAAAAGAATTTTGTAGGTAAATGGTGAGAACTAGAAAAGATCACATTGAGTGAGGTATCTCAGACCAAGACAGACAAACATTACATGTTCTCTCTCATTGCAGGCTTCCTAGGTACAAATATTCAATGTCAGTACATATTCTGGAGCAACGGCAAAAAGAAAGAAAGTAAAAAGATTTCACTGCATGTAGGAGACTGGGAAACACATAAAGAGGAAGAGTGGGGTTAAGTGATCTGATTAGGTAAATGGCACAAGACTGGGTCTAGTTAGGAAAGGGAGAAGACAAAATCCAGCACCCCTTCATTTGTGTGTGTGTGTGTGTGTGTATACATACATACATACATATACATGATGGCTTCTAGTTTAGTGTTTAGATGGTATTTCTGAGCATATGACCTAGTGGATCTCTGCATCTATGTCTGTTTCTTGTGACTTTTCTTCACCTCTTTTCCTTCTACCTGTTTGTTTTGTCCTACACTGATGTGTTAGTTTTTGTTTTATTTTATCATATCACATTATATTTCATCTTATTATCATACCTTAAAAGCCAGTTTGTTACCTATGACCCAAATTTGTCCTGCCTACAAGATGTGCAGAGTCAAAGATAGAGAAGCAATTGAAGGAATAGCCAACGAAAAACTGGCCCAACTTGAGACTCATCCCTTGGAACAAAAACCAATCCATGACACTGTTAATGTTACTCTGCTCTGCTATGCCTAGTATAAAAGTTTTCTTAAAGGCTTCACCTAGCTGCTGGGTGAAGAAACAGATACAGAGACACACCGCCAAACATTACACAGAGCTCAGGGAGTCATGTGGAAATGTTGGGGGAATAATTGAGGGTGACTTCACAATTAGATCTACAAAGTCAACTAACATGGGCCCATTGTGGCTCATAGAGACTGAACCACCAACCAAAGAGCATGCGTGGACTGGACCTGGGCCTCTTGCACATTTATAACAGATGTACAGCTTCATGTTCAGATGGGTCCCAAAGGACTGGGGTGGAGTACCTCTTTTAACTCTGATTCGTGCCTTCGGAACCTGTTCTCCTAACTGTGCTGACTTGTCTGGCCTTAGTGGGAAAGGATCCACCTTGTCCTGCAGCAACATAATTTCTGAAGACAGGTTGGTATCCATAGGGGGCCTCTCTCTTTTCTGAGAGAGCCAGGAGGGGACAAGGTGGGTTGGGAGGACTCGGAGGAGAGGAAGGATGGGGTCTGCGATCAGGATGTAAAGTGAATAAATAACTAAATTAATGGAGAAAAAAAGCCAGTTTGTTTTCTAATAAGACAGAAAGAGGGGGGAGCTGGATGGCAGGGGAACTGGAAAGGAAACAGGAGTAATAAAGGGGTGAAAACATAACCAGGATATGTCACGTGAGGAAAAATATACATTTTCAATAAAAATAAGTAAACATAAACCTATAAATACAAATCAATTTTCTCAAATCTCAACATGTAAAACAACTCTGCTTGTATGGACCAAGATGTGGAAATCTTTTATTTCCAATGCAAGGGAACAAATCAAATTAGGGGAAAGTTCAGTTTCTGCATAAGATAAGATGGTTTGTGTACATTTCTAGAAAATGCACCAAAACAATTATTCCTAATAGCATGAATCCAACACACATAGAGATTTAAAAGTCAGCATGGCTACAAAATAAAACTCTCTAAAAAATCCTAGAGCATGATCTTTTTAGTGGTCACAGGGCACCAAATGCAAGTAAATATTGTTAGCATCAATAAGATAAAACTTAATGGCAGGTGTCCACACATAGGCACATCATCATTGCTGTGATACTGATGTCAAAGAAAGAAACCACATAAACTGTAATGTGAATAGATCTATAAACAACATCAGTTTCATGCTAAGTACAAACTAGAAATTCTAGATTTCCAAGTGTTTACATGTACAGTTTGGGAGTCGAGGAGAGTATGCCATGTCAAATTTTACTTTTTCACATATGTGAGTTATGCTGGGCAATACATTTCATGTGATTGAATGTGTACTTTCATATGCCAGTGAACCAGCAGAGCCCTCAGATTGAATCCATGCCATACATATTTGCATTTCCTCCCTTTATATGGGGACATTAGCCAGGAATGGCATATCAACAAGTTTCTACATTCACCTGTCACAACAAAAATCTCAGTGATGAACATTATCAGTTCATTGAGAATACATGCCCTGATAAAAAATGAACTGGAAACAAAAAAAAATGAGAAAAGTCTGTGCTATGTAGATGATATGTATGTAGATAATGACTCTCATAAGAAGAGAAGGCAAGCAAAGGTCACTGAAAATAAACACCTTAGGCAAGACTGTGAGAAGCAGAGAAGTAAGGGTGTGCAATATGTGTGTGTGTGTGTGTGTGTGTGTGTGTGTGTGTGTGTGTGTGTGTAACCATTGCAGAATCAATTGAGCATAGATGCAGAGCAGAGACATACTTACCATAGCCATCTCTTCCACGACTTTTCTGTGCGTTTCTGTCTCAGGTAAAATTACTTGTTCTAGTATCTCTTAGTTTTTCTCTTGAAAATTTACATTAAAAAAGTTATGACCAAATCCCATTCATCTGACACCAGCACACTGACAGTCTGAAGAGCCTCAGAAAGCAAGAGAGAACTCACTCCTATCTTTTTAACACAGATACTCAAGACCATGGGAGAAAACAAAATGTTGAGTTTCTCTCTTGCTAACTTCAGATGGGCTGCTCTGCAGACAAGATCTGCCCTAAGAGCTTGGGCTGTAATGACCTGTTCTCCCCAACCCAGGCAAGCAGAAACTGGGAAGTGAAGGCTGAACTCAACTATCGGTCAAAAGGCCTTAAAGCTGAACACAGTTGATCAGCTCACCTTATTTTTACTTACAATGTTCATTAAGATTGTGGGCTTGCTACTTAGGTTAATAATGGAAGGTGAGGATGAATCACAAGTGAAAGCGATTTCATCAAATGTCACTGGAGTCCTACTTGGCAGCCTGTGCTAAGAACTGTTTGGAACATTATCTCTCAAGATGTCTTACACATATAAATTGATTGTGATCCATGTCAACCTATAAGATTTTGTGATTTTGACATCTGGTGTGAGGCATAAGGATTTTTGACTTCTTTTATGAAAGGAATAGAGCTCAAGGAGCATCAAACCTAGACATTTTTCACTAGATATGTAGTATATTCTCACAGTATGCTATGATACATTCTTATTGACTCATATATTTTGATGTGTTTGAGAATATATACTGAGAGTGCCATGATTACCATGAGGATTTCCCTGTTAAGGTCTATCTTTTTACTTAAACATAGCTGACATGACAAGCTAAGCATAAAAGATGTGGGGATACAGACAGAAGGAGCCTAAGTAAATAAGAATGCAATTTTAATGTGTTCTGGGAGCAGGGTGATTTTTTGGGGGGGCGCCTGTAACCTAGTGATCCGTAATATGCATAATGTTAAGTTTTATCGGTAGTCTTTTCATAATTCCATATATACAGATGCACACATATTTCTGTCCACGTATGTGTGTGTGCAATATCCATATCATATCCAAAGGAAGATTTCATAATTATTCAGCCTCATTCTCAGGCTCATTCTTTCTCTCCAACATTTCTTTTATAAAGATATTATTTTTATTGCATATATTTAATGCATTCAAGATTACTCACACAAGGCAGAAAAATATGTAAGTTTAAATGTATTAATAGTATACAATGAGTCACCTGTAACAAATTGGTTCATTAAGGACTAAACCAGTAAATAACTTCCACTTAGCATCATTTGACAAAGAAAAAAAATCCCTCATATGAACCTTTATAAAGGAAAACACTTAATTGGTCCTGGCTTAGTTTCTTTAATGTCATGGCAGTAACATGGTGGTATGCAGGCCACCATGGTGCTATAAAAGGAGCTGAAATTTCTACATCTTGATCCTCAGGCAGCAAAATGAGACTGCTACATGACCTGAACACAGAAGACTTCAAGCCCTCCCCCAACAGTGACAGTGACACACATTCTCTAACAAGGCCATGATTTCTAATAGTGTATTCCCTATATGCTAAGCTTTAAACATGCAAGTCTGTGGAAGCCGTACCTATCAAACCACATATTTACTCACCACATGTCTTCCATTTTCTCATATCTGTCTTTTGTATGAGTCTGAATCTCTGACACCCTGCAAGCTGTCTTATGAATGCTTCCTTGTGCATGTGACTGTATCTATTCCTAACAAAATGATTTTTCTTTCTCTTACAGAACACCACAGAAAGTATCACATAGGGAAGAAATGAGGGATACTTTACAGAAATCGTTAACACAATTTCACAAGCAATTAAGTCATTGACCCTTCCTAACTCCACCTTACAGAAACAACCATTGTTTTTGTTTGTTTGTTTGTTTTGTTTGTTTGTAGTTTGTTTCTTTCTACTAAATGACTTTTTATTTTGTTGCTTCTATTATCCTCATATAAGAAATTGAGAAACAACAATTGTTATATCAAAGTTATATCTCTGTTCTGTGTTTAGCACTTATCATGAAAAAGAAGAAATTATAAGGTTATAGTTATGCATTAGCTTGGGTTATAGAAGTTGACTACGTAGAAAAATCCAAGGAAATTAACGTCTGTTGTTAATTGTTCTCTTACAAGACAGATTAAACAAACAGGCTGACTTCACAGTAGGCAAATAAAGAATTTCTGAACAGAATTCCTACATCATCAAAGTGTTTAGGACCAGCTAGTGACAAATGAAACATCATGTTTCATTCATATGCCTTTCATACAGAAAAGAACACTACATCCAAAAGATGAGGTATACTTAAGATTAGGAAAATACCATTCAGCAGAAAGAGGGTCTGGGACATACAAAGAACTAAAAAGCTAAACAACAACAACAAAAAAAAAAAAAAAACATTATAACTGTGTGTTATAAGAAACTATTAATATTTGCTACTGATTATTTTATTAAAACTTGTTGATAACCCTAAACCACTGTATACCCAAATCAGAGACTGGGTTTATTTAGTTAACCTAGAACACAATGCTGGGCAATAGTTACTCCCTCCTAAACCTCCAAGCCCTCATAGTTTCCTAACATTTAGATTTCCCACATTATACTTTCTTTTAGTGATATCTTGGGTCCAGTCCATCTCTCCACATAGTTCCAAGACCTCTTCTCCAGCTCTGCTCTCCAAACTCTCCTTGCCCTTTCTCCTCCCACTCATTTCCTGCCCTCTAGTTCCTCCCCTCTTTCCTGTCCTCTGGCTCCTCCCAGCTCAACACTGTGTCTAGTTGCTTTATTTTGACCTGTTTACACAAGAGTTGAGACAGGATGAGTATCACAATGCAATATCCGGAATGAAACCAGAGAGTGGGGGGTAGAAATCAGCATTTGAATGAACAAGGGTAAGGTGTATACATTTTAAAAGAACATTATACCAACAACTGTGTATAATGAAACAGAATTCTCAAAAGAAGTAACAAATATGTATGAGAAATATGTTTTCCTTTAAAGTTTAACATTCTTAGCAAGCAGGTAAATGCAACTAAAAAGTACTTTAAGATTTCTTTCTCAGGATAGGCTCCTGGAAGGACATGAGGGGGACTAAAGCAGAGCCTCCGAGTAGCAGAGGCCATAGAGACTGAAGAGGACACCCTCTAGCTAAACAGCAGAGGGAGGGGAACACCAACCCACTCACAAAAACTTCAACCCAAAATTTACCCTGCCTACAAGATATGCAGGAATAAAGATAGAGCAGATAGGAAAGAGATTGAGGGAATGCCCAACCAATGCATGGCCCAACCAAAAACCTACCCTATTGGAGAGTGCCAATCCTTGACACTATGAGTGATACTCTGCTAAGCCTGCAGACAGGAGCCTGACAGAGTTGTCCTCTGAGAAGCTCTACCAAGAAATGCCTCAAAACAGTTGCTAAGACTTACAGCTAAACATTGGTCAGTGAATAGGGAGTTTTGTGAAAAAGTGAGAGGAAAGAGAAAAGGAGCTGGAAGTGACAGGAGCTCCACAAGAAGACTCACAGAGCCAACTAACCAGGACCCAGATGAGCTTGCTGAGACTGAAGCATCAACCAATGACCATGCATGAAGTGGACCCTACAAAGATGTAGCAGATGGGCAGCTTAGTCTTCATACGGGTTCTCTAGTAAGGGAAGTGGTGACTACATCAGACATGGACTCACCAGCTTTTTATCGTTTTCCCCTATTGGGACTGCCTTGCCAGGCCACAGGGGAAGAGGACATGCTCAGTCCTGATGCAACTTGATGATCTAGGATGGAAGGGAGAGGGAGCTCCTCTTTTCTGAGGAAAAGGGTGGGGAAGGGGAAGGGAGTGAAGGTGGTACTGGGAGGAAAGGAGGGATGGACGTAACAAGGATGTAAAGTCAATAAAAAAATAAAGAAAAAGATTTCTTTCTCGGGCTGGAGAGATGGTGCAGAGGTTAAGAGCACTGGCTGTTCTTCTAGAGGTCCTGAGTTCAATTCCCAGCACCCACATGGTGGCTCATAACCATCTATAATGAGATCTGGTGTCCAGGAAGAACATTGTATACATAATGAATAAATGTTGGTTTTTTTTTTAAAAAAAAAAAAAAAGATTTTTTTCTCATATCAGAATGGCTAATACAAACAAGAACAAAACAAAAAAAATTATGCAAATACTAGTGTATATCTGAAAAAAAGACAATCATTTTATTCAAATTGGTGTATGAAATGCAGTGTAGAGTTTCCTAGAAAATGCTAATAAAAAACCTACCACATGATCTAACTCTACCATTGCTGTGCATAGTCCTAAAGAAATCTATATCTTTCTAGATTTCTATAGAGTTGTTCATCCATGTTGATTGTTTTTTTAAATTGTTTTTTTAATAGACAGAAAACTAAATATCCTAGATGTCCATCAACTATTTAATGGACAATGAAATTTTTTTACATGTACAGAACAGAGTATTATTCAACCATTAAAAATGAAATTAGTAATTTCCTAGTAAATAAATGGAACTGAAAAAAATCATTCTGAGTGAGATAATGCAGATCCAGAAAGACAAATTCCACAGGTTCTCCTTTTTGTATGTAGATACCTTTGAATATTTAGATTTTTTTTCAATTGAAGTACCCATATAAGTCAGTAAATTATAAGAGTCCATGAGGAGTGAGCTTTCTAGGAAAAGGTAATAGAACAAAGATACAATGAATGTGGTAAATACATGAGCATGAAGGTTTGAGAACAATAGGAATTGAAGAGCATTGTATAGGAGATAGTATGGAAAGGGATAACTAAATGAAAAGACCTTGATAGTACCATAAGGAAACCTACTCCTATAGAAGCAACATAATAAACTGTGTGGTTTGCAGATTTTTTTGTGTGTGTGTGTGTGTGTGTGTGTGTGTGTGTGTGTGTGTGTGTGT
>NW_026594091.1:888773-899261 GCF_907164565.1 Psammomys obesus | reverse complement strand
TGTGTGTGTGTGTGTGTGTGTGTGTGTGTGTGTGTGTGTGTGTGTGTGGCTGGAGAGACAGCTGTAGGTGCTAGGAACTGAACTTTTATATTTATGGTTGTGAGCCTAGCCTTTAACGGCTGAGCCATCTCTCCAGCCCTGGTTTGCAGATCTTGGGAGAGTTACAAAGAAATGACTATCTATGAAGGAACAAGGCCTTACCCTTTCACCATAATTTATAAAATAAAAGGCCTGCACCACTCAGAGATCCTTTCTGCAATACGTCCTCAAACCCAGACTTCCCATTTGTTCTTCCATGAGCTATCTTGGTGAGTCTCTCTGACTCCTCCATATGTGACTTCTCCAAAAGCCACCAGATCTAGTCCAAATCTCACATCCAATATGCCAGCCTAGTTTTTACCCCTTTCTTCACCTTAGCCAAAATCTACACTTCTTCCTGGATCCATTGTGTAGCAGCTCACAAGTCCCTTCAGTACTGCTTAAAACCACCAAATCTGTATCCTTCTTATGTCCTCCTCCATGACCTATCCCCATGAGTCTCCCTGACTTCCCTATCTACACTCTCCAAATACCCTCCAGACTTACACTGTGTCCAATAAAATATGCCCTGGTTTTGAATGGATTTTCTTGTTACACTATAGATAAGCCCTACACATAAAAAAAAAAAAAAAAGTCCATCCTTGCCTGTTCTCAAAATTCTTAGGATCCTTCCATGCCATATCAACATTTTCCTACACAGCCAAACCTAACCGGCCACTACATTCATGGAGCGAGAAGTAAATCCTGTATACCAGCCTGGTACACTTTTGTCCACTTTACTTCACTACTCCTAAAGCATATCAATATTCAAGGGCCATTCTGTTCTATCTATATAAACTCTTAATGAACAGTAGAAGGCCACATTCCCAGATATCACCACAAAAATAAGATTATAAAAGATCAAAACCCATCAATCCTATAGAAAAGTTTGCAAGTAAAAGTTACTTAGATGAAAACCAGAAAACAAAATTTAAAAGAACAATCACATCATAGACAAGCACATACATGTGTATATATATATATATATATATATATATATATATATATATATATATATGTGTGTGTGTGTGTGTGTGTGTGTGTGTGTGTGTGTGTGTATGGGAGAGAATCTAAATGGAGTTGCAAAATAATAGAAAAGAAATTGCCCCAACTAGAAACTACATGCCACCAATTAAAATGTCCTGTTCCAGAAATGACAGTGCTAAAGTGGTCAAGAGCCCGAGACTATACAAGCCATGGGCTTAGGGGGAAATCTAATGCTATTATTTTACATTGTTCTGATCAAGAAAATTGGGGAAAAAATATATGTAATGAACTACTGCTATACCAGTGCCTCTCACATCCCATATCAGAGAAGCTTCTTGTTATAGTATATGGGAATTACCAGAGATCCATAACTATATATTGTGTAGAGGATGAGAGACATTGGAGCAATAAGTCCTAAATGAGACATCTTTATCCAACTCCTTTCCTTAATGTTAAACAACTTATGTGGAATAGGAATAAAAAAGATTGAAAGAAGAGACCAGCAGTGATCAGAGAGCACCTCCCACCATCTTCTGGCCTCACCACAGCAACAGTGGTGAGGTCTGCCCAGGCCCCTCTGTGCTCCACTTGCCCTGGGCACCCACACTCCAACTCTGGGCCTGTGCCTTCTCCCAGGACTCACCCCAATCTGTAGCCCCAGAGACCAGCATGGATCAAGGAGAAGCCTAACAACTCATTTCAATAAACACTGTAGCTTCCACAAGATTTTTTTGTTTTTGTTTTTGGGGGTGGAGAAGAGTTTGCAAGGGTGGAGGGTAAATTTGAAAGGAGAGAAGGATGAGTGGGATTGGGATGCATGATGTGAAATTCACAAAGAACCAATAAAAAGTTTTTTTAAAGGGAGGAAGGAAGTCCATACCAAAAGAAAAATAAAAAAGGAGGAGGAGGAGAAGAAAACCATACATGGTGTTGGAAACATATCTAACTACTCAGTGCTAGTAAGGTTATGGATATTGGAGGAAAACCTACAATGACTATTTTACAAAACAAGCATAATCACCAACTACATTTTAAATATTTGTCCTTATACATTTTACGTATTTGTACTTGTCTTCCCCCTCATCATAAAAAATTTTTTGTAATACATAGTCCACTACAGAACACTGCAAACAATCAAAATCCACAGTTTTGATATTCAGTGCCAATGGATACATCTATAAAACATTCCTGAACCTCAGGCTCAGGGTAAATTGAAGAAGATGGGAAAAAAATATTGTAGGAGCCAAAGGATAGGGGAGTTTGATGTGATATTGTCTCCTAGTACCATCAAAAGATACCTCCATAAACTCTCATCAATATAAATAACTAACCATTGACTAACTAGGATGACACCAATGGACATGCCAAAGTGGATGAGGGAAAGCTGACAGTGCCTCTACCATGAACAAAGAACTCCAGGCAACTAAGGGGTGCTGAGAGTAGGAGAAATAATCTTCCCCAGGAAAGAATACACTGTTATCCAATATCATATGGTCAGCCCTAAGAACATACATACAAGACACATTATACAGATTAAGCAGGTTATATTTAGCTGTGTGTATGTGCATAACAACTAATTAAAAGAGTCCATGAATTTAAAAGAGAACAAGGAAGATATATGAGAGGTGTCTCATCTGTTATTCTATTGCTATGAAAAGATACCACGATGAAGGCAACTCTTAGATAAGAACTCATTTAACTGGGGGCTTGCTTATAGTTTCAGAGAGTTAGTCCATTATCAGTATGACAGGGGCATGGTAGGAGCATGGCAGCACACATCATGCTAGAGTAGTAGCTGAGAAATACATCCTGATCTGTATAATAATCTGAGAGACAGATTATTCTGGCATGATCTTCTGAAACCTCAAAACCCATCCCAAGTGATACACTTCCTCCAACAAAGCTATATCTACTAATCCTTCTAATTCTTTGAAAGAGTTCCCATCCCTGGTGACAAAGCATTCAAATATATGAGCCTATGATGGCCAGTCTTTTTAAATTTATTTGTTTATTCACTTTATATCTTGATTGCAGCCTCCCTCTTCTCCCAGTCTCCCCCTCATGTACACCCCCCATTCTTCCCTTTCCTTCTCCTCAGAGAAGAGGGAGGTCCCCAACAAGTACCAACCTGCCCTGGCATATTAAATCACTGCAGAACTAGGCTCATCCTCTCCCACGGAGACTAGACAAGGCATCCCAGTTAGAAGGATGGGATCCAAAGGGAGGAATCAGAGTCAGAGAGAGTCCCCACTCCCAATTGTTGGAGGATCCACATGAAGATCAAGCTACTCATCAGCTACATATGTACAGGAGGCATAGGACCAGTATGCTTTTTGGTTGGTGGTTCAGTCTCTGTGAGCCTCCATGGGCCCAGGTTAGTTGACTCTATAGATTTCTTGTGGAGTCCTTGACCCCTTCAATTCTATGGAGGCTATTCTTATTCAAACCACTATAAGGAGAGTTTTGAGGGAGGAAAGGAAGGGAGAAATGCTGTAATTATAGTATAATCTCAATAATAATACTAAATTGTAAAATTAGGGCATGAAGTTAAGAGGGAGATAAGATGGAGGTTACTGAGGAAAGTACATGGGGTAATGAGGAAAAGATAAGATCAGATATATTGTATATACACATGGAATTTTCATAGAATAAATAAAAAATAAAAACTTTTAAACTAAATAAATGGAGACAAATGGTTAAAAAAAAATGCCACTATGCTCATCTAATCATCAGCACTCACCTCAGGGATAGCATACCAAAGATTCCTTATATCAGAGACTAAAGAGTTGTTTTTGTGCTTATGATCAAGGTTGTGCTGGCCTACACTTACAAAGAAGGAAAAGAAAATTCAAGCTGCCAAACAAAGTCAGATTGTCAATGAGTAAAGCAAACTAAAGATGAGCCAAGTCCACTATCTAGTACAGAAATTATTCCAAGGCAATACTTCTGAAATAAATGAAAGAAAGCCAGGTAAATCTCCACTAAAGTGATTAGACAACATTCAATGGTCACTCTCCTATTTACAGAAAAAAGACCACAAGCAGGTAAGCTGCCTCAGGACCTTCCCCACTCTTTCTGTTACCCAAGAACCAACTTTTAGGGTTGCCCCTAGCTCTGCAACAGAGCATCAGAGGCAGCTTCCCCTCCCAGCTGTCCATGCCTCCAGTGCGCCCCCAGACTATTTCCACCTGGCCTCCAACAATAGCCCATGAGCATGTCAGCCAACAAAGCCAGAAAAACAGGTAACAGTACCAACACACACTCTGAAAAATCCAAAGGAAACAGAAACCAAGGAACAACACTCCCATGCAACCAAAAATCAGAACCTAGACCTACGATCACCCCACCTGGATGACTATACACCTGTGGAAGAAAACAATCAAGAACAGCCCAGCTATCCTAGTCCTGAATATTCCAACAGAGCTAAAGCACAAAACCTTAAACCAACTATGCAAAGAATATAGAGATTCTTAAAGAGAAAAATGAATAAATCCCTCCAAGAAAGCCAAGAAAACACAAAAAATCAGAAGAAATTAATAAATCCCTAAAAGAACACAGTAAGGTAAAAAAAAAACTGTTCAAGACTTGAAAATAGAAGTAATAAAAACAACACAAACTATGGGAATCCTGGAAATGAAAATTTTAGGAATGTGAGCAGGAACTACAGAGGCAAGCTACACCAACAATCTACAAGAGATGGAAGAGAGAATCTCAAGCACTGAAAATACAATAAAAGAAATAGATACACTGGTCAAAGAAAATGTTAAATCTAGAAAATTCCTGAGGATGGGATACTATGAAAACACCAAATGATAATAGGAATAGAGGAAGGAGAACAATACTAGTTCAAGGGTCCAGAAAATATTTTCAACAAAATCAAAGGAGAACATTTTCTTACCCTTAATAACATATCTATAAAAGGTACAAGAAGCATACAAAATACTAAATAGATTGGACCAGGAAAAAAATTCCCTCACCACGTAATAATCAAAACACTACACATACAGAACAAAGAAAATATTAAAAGCTACAAAGGAAAAAGACCAAGTAACATATAAAGGCACACCTATTAGAATTACACCTGACTTCTTAGTGGAGACACTAAAGGCCAAAAGGGCTTTGGCAGATATGCTGCAGACCCTAAGACACCATACATGCCAGTGCAGATAACTACATCCAGCAAAACTTTTAATTACCATAAGTAGAGAAAATCAGCTATTCCATGATAAAGTCAAATTTAAACAATATCTATCTACAAATCCAGACCTACAGAAGGTGCTAGAAGAAAAAAATAAAACCAAGGAGGTTAGATACACATAGGAAAACCCAGGAATAAATGATCTTACATCAGCAAAATCAAAAGAAAGGAAGCAAGCACGTGCACAAGTGTGCGCGCACACACACACACATGCCCCCATGCATACCACCACCACCAAGAACAACAAAATAACATCAATAAACAATCACTTTTCATTGATATCTCTCAATATCAATGGCCTTGATTCTCCCAATAAAAAGCCACATATTAGAAGAATGGATAAGAAAGCAGAACCCATCCTTTTGCTACATAAAAGGATAACATCAAGGATAAACATTACCTAAGAATAAAGGGTTATAAAAAGATATTCCAAGCAAATGGACAGAAGAAGCAAGCTGGAGACCGATAACAGGATAGGCTCTAGGGAGGATACAGGAGTGACTCTAGCTGAGACCCTAGTAGTAGGGGTCATAGAGACTGAAGAGGCCACCCCCTAACTAGACAAGACCCCTAGTGAAGGGAGGTGGAACACCAACCCACCCACAAAAACTTTGACCCAAAATTTACCCTGCCTACAAGATGTGCAAGGATAAAGACAGAGCAGGGATAAAGGAAATGTCCATTCAATCCTTGGTCCAATCTGAGATCCATCCCATGGGAGAGAACCAATCACTGACACTAACTCTGCTATGCTTGCAGACAGGAAACTAACTTAGCTGTCTTCAGAGAGGCTCCACCTAACAAATGATCAAAGCAGTTGCTGAGACTCACAGCCAAAGATTGGGCAGAGCACAGGAAACCTTATAGAAGAGTTGGGGGGAAGATAGAAAGACCCAGAGTGGACAGGAGATTCACAAGAAGACCAACAGAACCAACTAACCTGGACCCAGGGGTCCTGCAGAGACTGAAGCACCAATCAAGGACCATGAATGGACTGGATCTGGTCCCCCTACACACTTATACATGATGGGCAACTTGGTTTTCTTGTGGGTTCCCTAGTAAGGGGAGTGGGAGCTGTTTCTGAGATTGATTCTGTTGCATGCTTTTTTATCACTTCCCTCTGGTGGGGCTGTCTTGCCAGGTCACCATGGAAGAGGACTGCTCAGTTCTGATGCAACTTGAAATGCTGGGATGAGTTACTGGGGGCCCTCCTTTCCTGGGGGGGTCGGAGAAGAGGAGGTTAGGAAGTATGATTGAGAGATAAAGTGAACAACTAAATAAATAAAGTTAAAAGAAGAAGCAAGCTCGTATGGCCATTTCAATAGCTAACAAAATAAACTTCAAACCAAAATTAATCAAAAGAGATGGGGAAAGACACTACATATCCATCAAAGAATAAACCCACTAAGAGGACATTTCAATTTTTAATATTTATGTCCCAAGAACAAGGGCACCTACCTTTGTAAAAAGCAACAGTACTACAGCTTAAATAATGCATTGACCCTCAGACAATGATAGTTGGAGATTTCAATACCCCACTCATGGAAATTGAGAAACTTTCTATTGAATGAAAAATGGGTCAAGATAAAAACAGAAAGAAACTAAGTACTTTCTAGAATTCAATAAAAATGAGTAAACCAGGGCTGAAGAGATGCTTCAGGGGTTAAGAGCACTGGCTGCTCTTCCAAAGGTCCTGGACTCATTTTGTAGACCAGGCTAGCCTCAAACTCACAGATATCTGCCGCCCTTTGCCTCCCAGGGTGCTGGGATCACAGGTGTACACCACCACACCTGGCTTAAAAACTTTCTATAAGGCAAAGTTCACCATCAATTAGACAAAGAGGCAGCCTACTGAATGGGAAAACATTTTTACCAAGCCTTCATTCCAAACAGGCCTAATATCCAAAATACAAAAAGACCTCAAGAAACTAGATATTAGACAAATAATCTAATTTTTTAAAAAATCGGGTACAGGCCTAAACAGAATTCTCACCAGAGGAAATTCAAATGGCTGAGAAGCACTTAAAGAAATGTTCAACATCCTTATTAGCCATCAGGAGAATACAAAACTTCTTTGAGATTTCATCTTACACCTGCTATGGCCAATAAAAGTGACAGCTCATGCTGCAAGTATGTGAAGCAAAGGGAACACTTCTCCACTGCTAGTGGGCATGCAAATTTGTATAGCCACTTTGGAACTCAATATGGTGGTTTCTCAGAAAATTGGGAGTCGATCCACCTCAGGACCCAGCTATACCACTCCTGAGTATATACCTGAAGGGCACTCCATTCTACCACATGCTCAGTTATGTTCACAGGAGCCTTATTCAAAATAGCCAGAAGCTGGAACAACCTAGATGTCCCTCAAAGGAAGAACTGACAAAGAAAATGTGGTACATTTACACAATGGAGTATTGCTGTTAAAAATGACAATATATAATTTGAAGGCAAATGGATAGAACTAGAAAAAACATCCGGGGTGAGCTAACACGGATCCAGGAAGACAAATATGGTATGTATTCTCTTATAAGTGGATAACAGCAGTTAACTAAATAATAATCAAGATAGAATTCACAGCCCCAGAGAGGTCAGAAAAAGAAGGCTATATGAGGGAAGCATTAATTTCCCTGGGAAGGGGAAATTGATTAGATTCTGCGGGTGAACTGGAGGGTGGGTGGAGACAGGTGTAGGAGCAATTAAGTTGGGGGAGGGATGGAGGGAGAGAGATATCTCCAGGGAGAGATATCTGGAATCGGGACAATTAGGGGATGGTGTAGAAACTTAGTGCAGTGGAAACTCCCTGGAATCGATGAGGGTGACCCTAGTGTGGACTCCTAGCAATGGAGGATATGGAGTCTGAACTGACGTCTTTTGTAGCCAGGCAAGTTTTTCACTGGGTTACATTAGGTTGAGTTGTTAGCTGAGGGGATCCCAAGGTAAGTGTGCCCTGATTTCTATCAGCAGTTCTGTGGATCAAAAGCCCCACAGGGGTCACATATCAAATATCCTGCGTATCAAATATTTATATAAAGGTTCATAACAGTAGTAAAATTACAATTATAAAGTAGCAATGAAATAATTTTATGGTTCGGGGTCATGAAGTGGAAGTTTCTGGACTCAGTTTGGTCATGTGACATTTTGCTGCAAGCTGGGCATGTGATGCTATAGTTTGGATTGTGAGAGGGCACATGATACTTTGCTCTCTCATGTGAAGGATGTGACTTTGGCCAGCTGAGAGCATCTGTGGGTAGACTTCGAAAAGAGGATATATAGAGAGAGAACCACACAATATGAGATATCACTTTTTGGATCGACATCTCTGTGCTGATCTTCATGCTTTGACAATGTACTTCGCAGAGAGAAACAGTTTCACTAACTGAAGGGTAGGTTCACTTGATAGTTAAGGGTGCTTTTCATGTGTCAAAGTCAATATCAGGCCTAAACCCTCTAATGTCCTAACTCCACAAGGATTATTCCAAAATCATATTTGGCATATGAATGTTAATTATGTCCCTAATTTTAAAAGGCTGAAATATGTTCATGCATTGTGGACACCTATTTTGCTGTTCCCCTATAAAGAGAAGCAGTTAAAGACATTAACATATTTTTTACTCAGAGCTTTTACTGTAAAATATTAAAAATTGGCAGTGGTTTTACATATACTGCCAAGTCTTTTTAGAGATTTTACAAACAGTATGCTGTAATGCACATCACAGACATTTCATATAATCCTCAGAGTCAATCTTTTGTGAAAAGAGTTAATGGACAAGTTAAACATTATTTAAAAATAAAGGAGAAGGGTAGTGTGGCTAGTCCTCACTTTATCTTCTATTTTAAATACTTTATTGTTGTTGTTGTTGTTTTTAACTTGGCAAGGATGGCCTTCCTGCTGTAGAATGTTATTAGGTCCCTCCAATAAAAATTTCATGTTCAGGGTCCTGTAGAGAGATGTTGTCAAGCAATGGAATGGCACAGATCCAGTAATTCACTGAGGCTATGTTTGTGTTTTTCCTCAGGGTACAGAAAAGCCAATGTGGACCTGAAAGAATGACTTGACCTGTGAAGATTTATAAGAAGTTGCAAAGCATCTATAGAGGCTACATCAGGTGACAAACTAGTTGGTCCAAGAATAGTGAGTGTATCCCTACCAACAATGACTCAAATGAAGAAACTGGTAACTGAAAGAAAAGAATTGTTGAAATCTCAGGGAAAGGGTGTGACTTAAGAATTGTTTCTTCACACTAAAATCTGTACACCTAAAGAAGCTAAGCAAGAAGGAGGACCCTGGGTAAGATCATCAATCCTCACTCAGAAAGGCAACCAGGATGGATATAGGAAGAGGAAGAAAACAGGGAACAGGACAGGAGCCTACCACAGAGGGCCTCTGAAAGACTCTACCCAGCAGTGTATCAAAGCAGATGCTGAGACTCATAACCAAATTTTGGGCAGAGTGCAGGGAATCTTATGAAAGAAAGAGGAGATAGAAAGACCTGGAGTGGACAGGAGCTCCACAAGGAGAACAACAGAACCAAAAAGTCTGGGCAAAGGAATCTTTTCTGAGACTGATATTCCAACCAATGACCATTCATAGAGATAACCTAGAACCCCTGCACAGATGTAGCACATGGCAGCTCAGTCTCCAAGTGGGTTCCCTAGTAATGGGAACAGGGACTGTCTCTGACATGAACTTAGTGGCTGGCTCTTTGATCACCTTCCCCTGATAGGGGAGCAGCCTTACCAGGCCACAGAGGAAGACAATGCAGCCAGTCCTGATGAGACCTGAAAGGATAGAGTCAGAGGGAATGGGAGGAGGACCTCCCCTATTAGTGGACTGGGGGAGAGGCATGGGAGGATATGAAGGAGGGAGAATGGAATTGGGAGGGTAGGAGGGGTATGAGGGGGCTATAGCTGGGATACAAAGTGAATAACTGTAATTAATAAAAAACAAATAAATTTTATAAAAAGAATTGTTTCTCGCTATATTGTCTCTGTTGAATGCATGCTACTGCTGATCATATTGTTCCCCAGACAAAGATAGTCACATGACAACTTAAGCATTGATGTTAAGACTGTGCATGATGAAATATTAACTATTCAGAATTCAAAATTAGACAAATCACCATCTTCCATTGCTTTGTAAAACCTAGTAAAGATTTTTTTTTTGGTCATTATTTTTCTGTCCTTAATTGGATATCTAACCTAGGAATGTTTCTGAAAAAAAAAAA
>NW_026594091.1:861609-888763 GCF_907164565.1 Psammomys obesus | reverse complement strand
TATCCCATTATATACCTGGGTCTAGAAGGGAAAGCAAGCATCAGACAGCAATCTATGTGTATCGCCTTCAAGACAGGCTAAGGAAACATGTTCCGCCCCAATCACCCTAAGTCTCAAATATGGTTAGGTATGGAGTGCCCAAGAAAAGGAGAGGCCTAGACATGCTCCTATCCCCAACACAAAGCTAAGCTTAGCAGTGGCCTTCCTTCTACCTAAAGGAGTTTAAGAAATCAGGTCAGAGTGCCAAGCTGTGCCCACCCCTTATCCAGCAATTATAGTACTGAGCCCCAGATTACCAGACTGAAGTGACTTTCTCCCAACCCCCATTTCCAAAGACCAGGTTATGGAACTTGTGAGTTCCCTGTTATCTCAGGAACCCTTTGAAGAACCCTGCTGGGATAAAGGCTTACTGCTCAAAGAACACCTTGCCCTGGGAACCTATCCAAATCTCTGAACTTCCTGCCATGTGTGCCAACATTCCCTGTAGAGGGAAGTGGAGGGGTTATGTGGAACAAAGCTCAGTCTGCCCTTGGGTTAAATCCTGGGCTTACCAAAAAACCTAAAGCCTAAAGCCTTGAAACACTGAACTTCAAACAAAAGAGGAACTTCCCAGAGACAAGTTGGGTGGGAGTGAGTAATAAAAAGTTGGTTTTGATTAGTTTGTTTGGCCACATTGTCAAACAGCATATTTACCTGGCAATTTGAAGTTCTCCTTAAATTTTTGAAAGCTATTTTATTTTTTTAATAAGAAATATGCCCCAGCACTCAGGGAGGCAGAGACAGGCGGATCTATCTGAGTTCGAGGCCAGCCAGGTCTACAAAGTGAGTCCAGGACAGCCTAGTCTACACACAGAAACCCTGTCTCAAAAACCAAAAATAAATAAATAAAAATATAATAAAATGAGAGAAATATGGCTAGACTCTTGGGTGCACCACTGTAGTTCCAGTACTCAAAAGACTGAAGCAAGAAAGCAGGAACGGTCCAGAGTTCAGTTCCAGGACAGCCTGAGCTACATAGCGTTACCCTGTTTTTAAAAGAAAACAACGGTGGTCTGGAAAGACAGCACAATGGTTAGCACTCCTTGCAGAAGACCCAGGTTCATTTCCCAGCATCTATATGGTGATTCACAACCGTCTATAATTCCAGTTCCAAAATATCCAACACCTTCTGGCCTCCAAGAGATTGCATGCATGTAGTACACAGCTACAAAAGCAAACAAAACACCCACACACAAAGTAATAAGTTTTTTGTTTTTTTTAAAGAAACAGAAATGGTCAGCCAGATGGCTCAGTGAGTAAAGGTCCTTGCGATCAAGCCTGACAACTTAAATTCAATCTCTAGGACCTGAATGGTGGGGAAAAAAGAACTATTCCCACAAGTTTTCCTTTAATCTACAAACCACACACAAAATAGATGCAATAATTTTAAAAAGAAAAAAACAACAATTATAAGATTCTAAAATGACAATGTGAAATTTATGTCTGCCCCATGAACATATATGCTAAGCCATAGCTTTTATCATATGTACACAGGAAAATGAAAAGAACCATTTGTCTGATGCCAAGACCCAAATGAATCACTAGAGGGCGCCTTTATCCTAAAGAAGCTGCTGGCTATTGCCTGTAATCCCAGTACATCCCCACTCAACCATCTCCCCTAAAGGATCTCATTGAGTTCAAAGCCAACCTGGGCTACATTGAGTTGCAAGCCAACCAGGACTACAATGGAAGACCTTGCCTCTGAACAAACGTAGTGTCTAGTCAACTCAACATGCAAAAGGCAGGAGATCAGAGTTAGAGACCAGCTCAAACTAACATATAAAGACCTGCCTCAAATGTAGTTCAGCTGTCCCTAGTGCCACATAAACCGGGGATGGAGGTACACTCCTGGATTCCCAGCACTTGAGGAAGAAGCAGGAACAAGCGTATAAGGCCAATAAATGACAAATTTGAGGGCAGGTTGGGTACTGTTTCAGATGCTCCCCTTGGCTTCTGCTGGGTTTTCACAAAGAGTTCATTCTGAACCCAGCAAAGTGAGGTAAGGGCTTGTGGGTGCTAAAGCCACCAGCCCCATAAACCAAGAACTTTCTTTTTTGTACTGGCATCCAAAAGTCTGAGGACATGAAAAAGACTTATCAATATATAAATGTTTAAAAAAAAAAAAAAATCAAGACTGGCCCCTAAGTGACTTTGGGCAATGACTTAACCAGTGGGTCTCATTCCCCACCCCCAGGCCCCACCAGGAGCTTGAGAATATAACTTAGAGTGTAGGGTTAGAGTGAAAACTGCAAATCTACCCAAAACACCAACAAATAATGCAATCTATCTATTCCAATACAGTCCAATGAAGTTAAAAGTAAATTTCTGCTTCCATAGCCTGGTAAGATCTCTGCTCAATGCTCCAAAAGTTCAAGAGAACAGCAAATTTGGAGGGTTCTTTTCTTTCATGTTTGTTTTTCAGGTATGTAGCCCTGACTTGCCTGGAACTCACCATGCTGATCAAATAGGCCTTGAACTCACAGAAATCAGCCTGCCTGTTTTCTGAGTGCTGAGATTAAAGCTTGTATCACCATGAACAGCCTTGGATTTAGGTTTGGTGGAAAAAGGACAGGATGAGGGGGCTGAGGTTGGCAGCAAGCAGGGCCCGCTCACCGCTTGGCAATCTCCTGGTAGCGCAGCTGCAGCTTCGCCTGCAGGTCTCGCTGTGGGAGGAGAAGAGAAGTCAGATTGTAGGGAACCCAGATTAGTGAACAGGGGTAGCCAGCCAGATTATGGATATACATGAAGAAGAAAGGTGGGGGCATGACTTACAGAACTTTACTGCTAAGTTTGAGAGCCTTAGGTCTTCCAAGACCTAATTTTAAGAGCCTCCCTTTTATCTTTTCTCTTTATCGTCTTTGGATATTGGTCAAGATAGTAAACATGCTTGCCTTTACTTTATGGTAAAAACTTTCTCTGAAGATCCACCCACCCAAACAGTTGTTTGCTGAGCTCCGGTGCTGATTATACCATACCGCCTTTCTTGGACTCTAAATTAAAAGGCATAGATAGCTATCTCTTTTCCTCTTGTACATCTCCAACCTCCAGGGGCTGATGAAATCTACAGCTCCCCTTTTAGTTTTCTTCCAAAAGCTAAAAACTGATCCTCGACCTTCCAAAAATAGGAGAAAGCTAGGGCCACGAGATCCAGAGATACGGGAACGAGGAAACTCCAGGACTGTGTGGGACGTGGAGACAGTAATACGGGGAGAAAGGGGTAAGAGAGCGGGTGGGGCAAGAGGAAACTAAAGCCAGGCAATCTAAAGCCAAGGTATGGAGACAAGGGAATCCCAGAAAGCCGGCCAAAACATTTAGGACCTTGAGTCTCTGACTAATGGGAGTCAAAAATTCAAGGATCCTAGACTCCCCACTGAACTAAGGAGATGTGAAGCGGGAGATAAGCGGGAAAACCAAATCCTTTCCGGCTCGGGACGGAACGGCACACGCACCCCAGACGCCCAATTCCGCAACTTCTGGATAATGCGAGTAGCAGACGCCATGTTTCCTCCCCTCCGAAGAACGCTGGTAACGACTCTGCCCCAAGGATTGCTGGGTAGTGCGTGCAGTCTCGCGAGAGTGGGAGTAGGGCGTGGCCAGAGTATACTATAAAAGTATTTCCCTGCCCACGTGACTCCTCTCCGTCAGATCGCCGCCATCATGGACACGAGTCGCGTGCAGCCTATCAAGCTGGCCAGGGTGAGGAGACTGCGAGTGTTTAGAAACCTGGATAAAGAAGAGCGCTGGGCCTATCTAACTGTCCCCTTTTCCCTGCAGGTAACCAAAGTGCTGGGCAGAACCGGTTCGCAGGGACAGTGCACGCAGGTGAGCGGATAGCGATATTCCGACTTCCTGGGGTCGGAACCCTTCCATACACTTACGTTTACAGCTGCATGTGGTGACCTTTAATCCTGACTTCTATCCTCAGTGGAGGGTAATGACTCTAACAAACATGGATACCTTTTTTAAAAGGTGGATTTGGCTGGAGCTATGTTAGTAGACTTGCTAACGATATGAAAAACCTAAAGACTGCATCTGCATTCACGCTAAAACTCCAGTGGTGACCCATACTAATAATTTCAATCGTCAAATAAAGATCACTGGGAGTTCCAGGCACGCTTAGGCTACAGAATGTGAGCTCTGGTCCCGACAAAAGCTGGGGCACGGTGGGTAGAGTGCTTGCCTAGCATTCAGGGCTTAGGTTCCCAGCACCACATAAACCAAGAATGGTGGGGCGTGCCTTACATCTCACTACTCTAGGAGAGGAAGGGCAGCCTAGGCTAGAAATGCCTTGACTACCCTGGTTTTATACCCATATCTTCCATTACAGAAGGGACTAAGGTAGGATTCCCAGTTCGGGGGCAGTGTGTCTGTAGTTGGAGGCACAAAGATAAAATCGGTAAAGAGCAGGGGTGGAGTGGAGCATCTTTGTAATTCCAGAAGGAAATTCAGGAATTCAGAGTCAGCTCTGGCTACTGACTGGCTTAATGCCTTCTATCAGCACAGAGGCCAATCTGGGATATGAGACCTTTCTTTAAGAAAAAAAGACACCTGTTCCTTTTGCTGGGTTTCTCCCAGACCTCAACAGGACCTTCCAGCAGTGTAGATGTGCAGCCTGTTTTCTTAGGCTCTGGTGTAAACCCTTTCATTGTTACAGGTTCTTGGTGTGGGGGTGCTTCCGCTTCATATGCCTGCACCACTTCATACAGTGTACAGAAATCAGAAGTGGTCAGATCCCCTGGAACTGGAATTACAGGTGGTTAGCCAGTAGCGTGGGTGCTTGGAAATGTATCCAGGTTAAGAGCAGCAAATGTTCTTAACTGCCAAGCCATCTCACCACTCTTCTGCCACACTAGTAAGTAGCACTACCTAACTTTTGTATTGGTCTGTAGGTGCGTGTGGAATTCATGGATGACACCAGCCGCTCTATCATCCGAAACGTCAAAGGCCCAGTTCGAGAGGGTGATGTGCTCACCCTATTGGAGTCAGAAAGAGAAGCTAGGAGGTTGCGCTGATCTTGCTGGTGTGTACACGGCAACCATTGGGAAGGATCTGGGAGGTAGGGAAAGGAAGGCTCTCTATCTAATGCTTGAGTCTATTTACAGGGTCCTGGATAGCCACCACTTGACTCATGGGATCACCTGCAACTGTTAAATAAAGCATTGTTTTAACTCTTGTCTAGGTTGTCTGGTTAGGTTTTGCTTTTTTAAACTATGCTGGCCTTGAACATGGAGTCTTTCTAGATTGGGTTTCTCTGAGCAGTGTCTTTGCTTCATAAAAAGCTTGTAGTGATCATTCACTCTTGGTGCTCTCTGAAAGCCCTTCAATAGGCATCTTTTATTTTTTATATTTATACAGCACACCAGAAGAGGGCACCAGATCTCACTATAGATGGTTGTGAGCCACCATGTGGTTGCTGGGAATTGAACTTAAGACCTTTGGAAGAACAGTGTTCATAACCTCTGACCCATCTCTCCAGCCCTCAATAGGCATCTTACACATGGGAGTTTTGTCAGTGACACCCACACAAAGCACAACTGTAATAGAAATGGTTTATTAGGAATGATGTTTTATGAAGTGAGTAGGTTCAAAGCAGTAACATTTCTCAGGCCCTTCCCTGAACATCCTAACTGAAGCTAGAAGGAACCACTGTGTAAGGTGTCCTGTGATTAGAAGCTCAGACGGGAAACGGAACATTCTCCTATAGTCCCAATGTGCGTACGTAACAGCTCACTGCATCCCTTCACTGGGTGTGGCTGTGGAAGACCCTGGAGATGACTGGCCCTAGAAGAAAGAAAGGGATCCTGTAGGCAGAAGGCTGCAAAGTTTCAGCCAAGTGGGGGCTTAAGGACAAGTGTTAAATGAGTTATGTCTACCCACTGGGTGTGTCCTCCCAGGCTGGGGCAACCCTTCAATTGAGGCTTTGAGCTTTTTCCCTAAAGCAAAGGAATATTTTCCAGACCAGGTAGCTAGAGTGTGCCTTTGATATATCTGGTCCTAGCCTAAGGGTTTTGCTAGTTAAGCATCAAATAGGTCCTCCATCATTGTTTCTTGGGGACCACACTTACCTGGGAGGCATGGTGGTTGGATGTCAGGTGGGCATGGAGCAGTGCAGCCACCTCTTCTTGTTGAGCCTCCAGTGCAATGGCCAGGGCACTGGTACCCTCCTGAGGGATGATAGGACATTAGGTCCCAGAGCTATAGAGGCACACACTACCACTATTCCAGGCCCTCTTAGTGTCTCACATTGTCTAAGATGGTTAGGTCACAGCCTGGCTGAGCCAGCAACAACTGAACTGTGTCAAGGTGTCCATACTCGCTGGCACACATCAATGCTGTGGCCCCATCGGCATCCTGTACATTGACATCAGCCCCACATTCCAGCAAGGCAGCCACCATATCCTGGTGGCCATGGCTGATGGCCAGCATGAGAGCTGTCTGTCCAGTCTAGAAAAGGAAAAGAGGCCTGAAGTTTTCAAAGTAGAAAGTGATACCACCTTAACCACCCATTGGAATTGTCTATGCACCTGGCTAGCCTTGGCATTGACATCACCCATGCTGAAAAGTCTCTGGACCACAGCCATGTCTTCCTCCTGCCCCACAGAAGTGAGTGCAGCCAACATGAGTGCAGAATAGCCGGCTCTATTCTGGTGATTGACATCACAGACCCCTGGAAAAAAGAAAGAGGTCAGTAACTTCATGCAAACCTCAAATGCTGGTTGGTTCAAGAGGACAGTGTTGGGTCTCTCGTATCCCATGCTGACCAGAGAAGGGCAGGGTATGAGCTTGTAGTGCTGCTTCCACCTTCCCAGCACTGAGAGCACTGGGCAAGAACACCAGGTAACTACACCACCACTCCCTCAGCCAGGTGAGTCTGTGTGCATGAGTATGAGGTTTGTAAGTAATAGAGGTCAGGGAGACCTGAGTGCTGGCAGCCAGTAAGGCCCCGCAGAGATGCAGTACATAGCAATACATAGATCTAGACCTACACAGCCTTTTTTAGTTTTTCCTTATTTTTACTTGGCCAGGTGGTGCACACCTTTAATCCCAGCACTTAGGAGGCAAAGGCAGGTAGATCAGAGTTCAAGGCCAGCATGCTCCAGAACAGCCAGAGCTACACAGTGAGATCCTGTCTCCAAAAAAAAAAATTAAAACTACTGTGTGCCATGATAATGTGAAGGTAAAGTGGGACTAGCAACTGAGCAACTAGAGATTTGAAGGGCACAACAAAGAATTGAAGTTAGTGGTTAGTCTGTGGCTCACTATCCCCTCTCTACATTGTTGCAAAGGCAAAACATGAGTGAGCACTACCAACTACATTTCATAAAGAAATATCCAGGTAAGTGTATTTGCTTCAGTGGGGGGATAAGAGGAGGCAGGAGGAAGGTGAACAAGCAGTACTCCAGCTTGATAGTAGTTAGAAGCCTAACCAGTGAGTAACCTGCCTAGATACTATGGAGTCCAAGAACTCAGGAAGCAGTCAGGCATAGACACATGCCTTTAAAACCACTAGAGCTCCAGACCAGCGAGAGGTACTTAGACCTTAGGTCGTGGGGGAAGGTTTGCTGGGTGTAGTGGCACATGCCTTTAATCTCAGCACTCAGAGAGGCAGAAGCAGCCTGGTGTACAAAGAGTCCAGGACAAGGAGAAAAGGAAGAAGGGAAGAAAACAAAGCAGGGAGGTGGGATGGCTGGAGAGATAACTTAGGTTAAGCACATTGGCTCTTCTTCCAAAGGTCCTGAGTTCAATTCCCACATGGTGGCTCATCTTTTAAAAAAACCAAAAAAGTGAGGCCTACATATTGAAGAATGTAGTATACCAAGGAAGGGAAGTGTTACATTGAGGTCTCTGATCTCAAAACTGGGTGTTACTGTGAATGGTGGAGGAGCTAACGTAGGACAACTGAAGATACAGTTAGGTCAGAAGGCCTTTGCACCTCTGTAATTTCAGTATTTGGAAGGCAGAGGTAGCACGGTCACAAATTTGAGACAAGGCATGGGTTACATAGCAAGGCCTTATAAAGTCAGTGCTCAGAGGGTTAGCGCACCAACTGCCAGCCTGAGGACCAGACCTGAATCATAGAGCCCACATAAAAGTTGAGCACCATGTCTGTAACCTCAAGACTGGGGAGATGAAAACAGATGGGACTTGCTAGCCAAACAGCTCCAGGTTCAATGGGAAGTTCTATTTCAGAAGACAAACGAGAGAGAGTCATAGAGGAAAACACCCAATGTTGACTTCTGGCCAAATGACCAATGATCCACCTACCAATAGCTTGAGAGAGGCCCAATGGAATCATCTGCCACTCAGCATTTTTTATGACCCTCAACAACCCCAGCCTTCACCCATCCTGGTGCTCTTCTCCACAACCCAATACCCTAACCTGTATCCAGTAGCAGGCTGGAAATGGCCAGATTGCCATGAGACACGCTGTAATGCAGGGCTGTGTTTCCATTGCCATCAGACAGGTTTACCACATGAACGAGCAGCTCAGGCCCCAGGTTCTTCACCCCTCGAAGCACCCCAGCTACAGGCTCAGCCTCAGAACGCTTTTGGCTGGACACTCGAAACCACTCCTGGGCCACAAGGCGTGCTGCACTCTGGCAGGACAGGGGCAAACAAGGCATCAGTGTTGATAAAAGATGGGATGGGATGGGGTGTGCGTGTTAGACCCCTTTGTTTATCCTGAAAAGGAAAGCCGGCCAACACTTTCTAAGTAGGGAGTCAAGAACCCAGGTGGAGACTCCTCTTCAAAAATGGAGTACAGTGAGATTCATATGGTCACGAAAATAGACATTATGGTGAAATAGGAATGAGTGTTGCAGTGAGCACCACTTGCTCTTGAAGTGTCAGAGTGGGTCTGGGGCTCTGATCCTTAGTTGGGGCAGTAGGTAGGCAGTCAAGAAAAGGTCAGAGCTGTCCTAGGGACAGTCTTCTTGGAGAAGTAAGGATCAAGGACTGTCTCTAGTGAGAAAGGACCAACTTGGTACTCCTGCTCTAGGAAGCCCTGCGTTCTTCCCTAAGAGGATGTCAGTGAGGAGAGGTATCCCACACACTCACGCCATCTCTGCTGAGTCCACGGGGCCGAATCAGCTGCCTATTCAGAGCAATGCACGCCTCCCTTAAACGTGGGTTCAGATCACACCTGCCAGAGAAGCCAGTCTAGACTCAGGATCCTGGGCAATGATGACCAGGAGAGGGAATCCAATACACTCCAGACCTTTGGAGAACACTCACCTCCCTTCTGTTCCTGCCTTCAGCTCTGGGTGTGCCTCAAGGTTGGAGTCCTTGGCGTCTTTGCTGTTGGTGGGGCCAGGAGTTCCAGCATCAGATCCCCCACTGCTATCATCTGACCCGGAAGAGCTACTCCTGGGGAGTTGAGCACTGCCATCTTCGTTGTCACTGTCATCCTCGCTGGAGGAGCTCTCATACCTGGGAAAAAGATGGGAAGCACCTGTTAAGCCTCCCCTGTGAGTCCATTCAAGAGGACTGTGAGGTGTGAGTGGCATTTTCAAGATGAGGAGATTGAGGCCTATGAGCAGAGGGTCAGAGCTGGGATTAATAGTCTGCTGTCCCTCCTCCCCCATGGCTATCTTGGGGAAGGGGAGAAACGCTCACTCTCCGTTAAGGACCCCAACGAACTGCAGGCTCTTGGGTCCCTGACTGGATTGAGCACCTGGAATACCATCTTTCTTCTTCATGATGGATTTGAGGATGCCTGGCAGGGAATCACATGAGGGTACTGAGTTTGACTTCAGGAATCTGAAAACCAAGTTTCTTTCAACCAGAAGTGGAGGAGACTCACCAGCAGGGGCCACCTCATCTCCAACCATGGTTCTGGGCTGGTTCTCCATTGGGAGGTCGGTCTGCGTGATCTTCTCAGTGCAACCCAATGTGGTCTGGATGGCCACCTCTCGAGACTGAGGCCTAGTCACTGTAGCCTCGAAGGCCTCCTCCAGCTCCCTCAATCGGCCCAGCAAGAGTTCGCTCACCCCTCGCTGATGCTCCAAGCTGGAGCGGAGCAGCTCCAGCTCCCGCTCTGCAGCTTCGGGCAGCCCCAGCAGCGCCTCGGTCACCCACGTGTCCACCTCAACGGTCTCAGGGACCACCTCCACTCCAGCCTCCCCTGTCTCGGGTACTGCCTGGGCATCTGCCTCTCGGGTCTCGGGCAGGACTTCAGTGCCCACCTCCCGAGTCTGGGGTTCCCCATCGGGCGTCCTAGACGCTGGGTCGAGGACCTGCAGCGCTCTTTCGCTGCGCCTGGCAGCCAACCCGTCGGGATCGTTAGCCCTGGGGCTCGCCCTAGAGCGGGCTCCTCGATCCGAGGTGGCCAGACGCTCGGTGAGTCGCCGAAGCTGGGCGAGCTTGTCTGGGCGCACCTCGATTTCTACTTCTTGCTCTGGCTGCACGCGCCCGGCCAGTAGCCGTGCCTTCTCCGCACGTAGCGTGCGCACCTGCTCCTGCAGCTCCGGCAGAGCGCGTGCCTGGTCCTCGAGCTCACGCAGGCGCCGCAGCGCCACAGCCATCTGCTCCCTCACCAGCTGCAGCTGGGCAGGGCCTGGTGAAGCAAGGGCAGGGTTGAGGGCGGGGCTGCTGCGACCGGACCCGAGCAAGCTCTGCGTGACTGCACTCTGCGTGACTGCACGGGCAGGGCTGAGCGCACGTTCCCGGGCCTGTGCCTCCTCCAGTCGTCGGCTGGTCTCCAGGAGCGTGTGCTCGACGCGTGGGTTGCGCCAAAAGGAGCGCGGAGACAGTGGAGGTAGCAAGAGCTCCGGGGGCGCCCCGGGAGAGCGTGCACCTGAGGCTCCACCGTCGTCACTGGCCAGGGATTCGCTGGAGGTCCAGGCGCCTGGGCTTCGCGCACCAGCAAGGCCTGTTCTGGACAAGCGTGGGCGGCGTGTGTGCGGGGGTACTGGCGCTCGGCGGGAGACAGGGCCACGCTCCAGTTCTTCCACATACTTGAGGAAGTCCAGGTCCAGGTGGAAGCCATAGGGCGTCTCTACTGAGTAGGGAGAACTAGGGCTGCGGGCACTCCTGGTGAGGCCTGGGTACAGGTGAGGGCCGCCCAGGTCTGTGGTATAACGGGCATGGAGAGGGAAGAGGGGTCAAACCAAGAAGTTCCCAGAGAGAGAGTACAAATGTGTCCCCTGCCCCCTTTGCCCCTGTGATACACCTGTAGCATTGCCAGGGCTCATGACCACACCTAAGGCTTGTAGGTGTATCTGCAAGATAGGCATGCTATCATGTTTATTAAGCACCCACTATGTGACAAACACATAAACTTGGGACACTATATTAAGGAAGGCAATATCCAGGCCTAGACACAATCATTTCAAGTGACTTTTAAGGCAGTAATACACGGTGAATTACAGAACCATTGCAGGAGCCAACTTTGGCTCTCATGTCAGGAAAGATTTCCTGTTTCAGGAACTTAACAAAGTGAGCCCTTCATAATAAGGTGGAAGCAGCTGCAAGGGCAGAAGGTTCCAAGGAGAAAAATAGCCCACAGATAACACTGGAAAGTCTGAATAGTGACCGACAGATGGAAGTCAGGTGTCTTCAGAATGGTGAAAGAAGGGAGAGAGAGAAGAGCTAAAGGATGGGCAGAGGGCACAACGTGGGGAGAGGTCTCCTAGGCAACCATGGGAAGTTGGGACATTTATTTATGGGGACTGTCATGAGTGGGTTTTAAACAGAGCCATGACACTGTCTAATAGGCTTTGGAAGAGGCCATGTGGCCACTAAGTTGACATTGATATGGACATTGCTGAGCTATGTCCATATATGCACACAAGCACCCAATGTGGATTTCTGTAAGCACATCTACCTCATTTTGTACACTCACCAGGAAGGTTCTGATTCAGGACAAATTTGGCCATGTTTCCTGGAGTAGGCACCAGACAGCCTGAAAAATGTTCCCTAGAAAAGTAAGAGTGCAAATCCAGTCCTGTCCCTTGCTTTGAATCTGATGTCAGTTATACCACCATTGAAACTTTGAGCAAACAGACCCAAGAGCACTTTTTTCTAGCTCACCCACCATCAGGCTCTCCTCCTCCCTCAGGAGCCTTGGAACTGCTTTGCCACAGATGGAGTCCAAGGCTTTGTAAATCCTACACTCTACCACTTTTGCTTTGAGACAAGGCCTTGCTATGTGGTTAAGACTGGCCTAAAATCATAATCCTGCCTCAACCTCCCAAGCTCTGGGGTAACAAATGTGTACCGCTATGTTTGGCTGAAATCTGAAGTGAACAAAGTATGAACACGCAGGTTACAAACCTGGAAAGGAGGTTTGTAGGTAAGTTGCCTAGGCTCCTGTCTCAAAAAGTGAAAATAGAGCTAAGGATATAGTTCAATGGCTTAATGATACTAGGTTCAACTCCCAGGAACAATTTCTTTTGCATTTATCATAGAAAAATGGTAAGATTTAATTTCATATTGGAATTTTAACCAAGGTTTCTTGCCCCTTCAAGGAATGATTGATGGAAAGAATAAATCTAAATAGCTCAATGCTGCATCTGATGAATACCTGACTCTCTGGAACGTCTCTAGTACTGAGCTACAGAGCTCTGTTCTTGGCTTGTAAAACTTTAAAATGGAAACACAAGCACCTAAGAAGGCAAAGCCGTAACTATACATGAAGAGTTCAAGGAGTATTACTCTTCAGGTGGCATAATGGAAGCTAAGATAGTGAGGGTCTGGAACTGGGGATTTGGCTCATTGGTAAAGCATTTGCCTAGCATACGCAAGGACATGAATTTGATCTGTAGCAGCACCAAAAATAATAATAATAATAATCATCATCATCATCATCATCCTGGGCTGGAGATGTAGTTCACTTGGTAGAGTACTTGTCCAGCATGCATGAAGCTCTGGTATATGCTTATCACTCCATCACTCAGGAGGTAGAAGCAGGAGGATCAGGGGTTCAAGATCATTCTCAGCTTCACACAGTTTGAGGTCAGCCTGGGATACATAAGACCCGATCTCAGAAGAGTGGCTCAGAAGTTCAGAGCACTTGCAAAGGACCAGGTTCAGTTCCCAGCACCTACACTGGACAACTCACAACCTCCTGTAATTCCAGTTCCAACAGTCTTCTGGCCACTGAGAACAGTTCCACACTCATGATTCAATACATTCACCTAGATACATATACATATAATAAAAAGGGTTTAAAGGAAGGAAAGTGCTGGAAAGTTAAGTGTTTGTTACACTCTTCCAGAGGACCCAAGTTTGGTTCCAATGGTGTCTCCAGTTCCAGTGGATCCAGCGCACTCTTCTCACCTCCTCAAGCACCGAGCACACACGGGAAGTACATACATAAATTCAAACAGATATGCATGAATAATTTTTTAAGGAAGAGAGGAATAAAAGAAGGAAAGAAAAGGCAAGCCAGGCATGATGGTACACACTGTAACCCTTCCACTCACAAGACTAAAATAGGAAGACAGTCAATGAAATCAGTCTCATTGGGCCATAAGTAAGGCTGAGGTCAGCCTAAGCTGTATACTAGAAAACTATTCCAGAAAGAGGAAGAGCAGATAGAATGAGAAGAGATCAAATATTTAATGGAATAGCTAAGATTAAATCCAGAACTTTAATCCCAGCACTAAGAAGCAGAAGCAGGAGGATATCTGAGTTCTAGGAGAACCAGAGGTACCTAGAGACATCTCAAAAACCAAAAGCAGTATAGGATGGGGACAGGTGTGTAGCTTCAAGGCACTGCACTGGCCTAGCATGCATAAGGTCCTGGGCTCAATCTTCAGTGTCCAGCATACCCATATATGCATACCCATATACATACAAAAATGGACAAGAAGAATGTTGGGACTTTGGAACCCACATGAAAAATCTTCAGGGAACAGAAAGTGGCTCAAATTGACTGTCTACTGTATACTCTCCCTAATTAGCCCCCCCCCCAGGATTCTACAACATAGATTACTGTTCACATTTTACAGAGCAATTAAGTCCATTGCCTATGTGGAAAACCTTTCAGATTAGGCTCTGTACACCTTCTAGGGACCCCTTGTTTGTAGTGCCTCGTCAAGCCCTTGCCTATGTAGATTTCCACCTGGCAGACACAACCCATCTTCTGGCTCACCAAACCTCTGCTCTAACCAACTAAAAACTAAGCCACTGTTTCCAGCTTCTTGCATTCTGGATGGCCATCTGAGTGTCAGACATTACTAGGTGTTCAGCACCCATGAGCATACCTATCACGTCACCCTCTCCACTGCTGGGAGGATCCCCTTCTGCTCTCTGAGCCCGCTCTTCCCATTCTTCCCCTGTCCAAGCTGACATCTCCCTCCCCACCACAAGCAGCTGTTTCCTGTCCCCACACCGACTGGAAGGGGCAAGCCGGCAGAGCAACAGGTCACCGTGGAGGACAGCCAGTCCCTCTCACAGCTTGTTTTCAGGAAATTACCAGGGAAGAACTGGGCTTTGGGAAAAACCTGGACCAGGGCTCAGGGGTTTGGAACTGCCTTTTGCACAGCTGGAGTATGATTCTGTGCAGTCTGCTCTCTCCTCTAGTGACCTGGTCATATCCAAATCCAAAACTATGTGACAGAGAAAGCAGCTACAGGTCATTTCTAAGACCCAGACCAGCTGGAACAGCCAGGCCCAAAGGCCAAACTGAGACATAGGGCAGTGATTATTAGGGTGGTAAATAACAATAAGGTTGCTGTTTGCTTTTAATTGGGTTTTTTTTTTTCTTTTAAGGCATTTTAAATTTTGTGTTTAGTCTATGTGTGGATAATTGCCCGTGTAGGCCAAAGATGGTAGATGCCCTGGAGCTGGAGTCACAGGTGTGAGCTGACCAAGATAGCTGCTGGGAATCAAACTACAAGAGTAGTACTCAATCTTAACCACTGAGCCATCTCTTCAACCCACTAGTTTTGTTTTGTTTTGTCTTAGGAAGCCTAGGATGGCCTCCAACTCCCTATGTAGTCAATGGTGACCCTGAACTTGACCCTACTACCTGCACCTCCTGAGTGCTGGCATGACAGGAGTGCTTTACCACAGCTGGTTTATGCAGTAGTGGGGATGGAACACAAGGCTTCATGAATGCTAAGCAAACACTCTTAATAATGCAGCCATAGCCACAGCCTCATTTTTTTTTTTTTACCCTTTACCTGTGGGTCAACTTCTAAGTAGTTTGTGCTACCAGCCTGAGACTTTCTACAGTTGGTCCTCATATGATCACTCACCTCTCCCCACTGTGCTGATGGAGAAACAGTACATAGAGAGCAGTTAAGCTATATGCCAAAAGACATGCATTGGCAAAAGCCAGCTTTGAATCTGTGCAGCTGTGCTCAGATTCCTGTATTGGCCAGTGTGCTTGGCTGCACTTTTGTGTTCTTTGTTTTTACACTTATTTTTCATGTATATATGTGGGCATGTGAATGCCTCAGCACTCGTGTGAAGGTTGAGAGTCAGTTCTACCATGTGGGTCCTGAGGACTGAACTCAGACTCCAGCCACCAGCCTGTACCAACCCATTTTGTTTATGTCTATCTTTGTTTGTTTGGGGAATTGGTGTTTTTTTGTTTTGTTTTGTTTTTCTTTGCTTGGTTGGTTGGTTTTTGTTTTTTGTTGTTGTTTTGTTTTGTTTTGTTTTGTTTGCTAGGGCTTTGGGGACTTTTTTGTTCTGTTTTATTTGCATTTGAAACAAAGTCTTCCTTTGTAGCTAGGCCAGGCTGACCTTGAACTCACAGAGTTTGTCCTGTCTCTCCCTCCTGGGTTCTGCCCTGTTTACTTTGTCATTATTTTACTTTATGTATTTATTTAAGATAGGGTCTCACTATGTATCACTAGCTAGCCTGAAATTTGCTATGTAAATCAGGATGGTTTCAAACTAACAGAGATTCACCTGCCTCTGCTTCTGGAGTGCTGGGATTTCAGGCATGCACCACCACCACATGTGGAAGCCTATATTTATTTATTTCAATTCCAAATTTTCCTGCCTCAACCTCCCACATGCTGGGTTTCAGACATGTACCACCACACACAAAAAAAATGCCTTTTTTTTTTTTTCCATTCCCTCCTGGCCCGTTACCTCTCCTTCCATGCTGAGGGTGAAGCCTAGAGTTTCACATGCTAGGTGAGTTCTCTACCACTGAGCTAATAACTAGCACTTTTTAAAAAATGACATTTTATGTATTTTATATCGGTGGTGGGTAGGTGCAAGCATGTCAGGGGTGAGAGTGGAGGTGAGAGGGCACCCCTGTGGAATCAATTCTCTCCTTCCACGACATAGATCCCAGGGATCCAACTCAAGATGTCAGGGATGGCATCAAGCACCTTTCCTGTCCAATCCATCTTACTGACCCTTAAACCCTTTTACTAAGCAGGCTTTGAACTCACTCTGTAGCTGAAGGCAAGCCTTGAACTCACTCTGTAGCTCCCAGGCAGGCCTTCGACTTTCAGTCCTCCTACCTTTGACCTCTCAGGTAACTAGGCACTTTGGAAAGATTCCCTTCCCCCCCCCCAAAAAAAAAAAAAATGGTAGGGAACCTGGGTCATTTATCGCTCACCCTCCCAGCCAGCAGCTGTCAGTTCCTGCCTCAAGGGGGCACAAAGAGTGTGGTGAAGCAAGCCCACACGTAGACTGCTGCACAAACCAACGCCTCCTGGAGTGGGGCGTGTAGCTGCCCTCATCTCTCCCACACTGCCTGGCTGTCAAAGCTAAATCCGGATCCATTGCCTGAGACCCCCTCATTAAGCCGTCAGAGCTGAAGCCACACGCCCCCAGACCCGCCCCGGGGACTATTTCAGGACACAGAGCTGTTCTCAGGAAACCTGAAGGATGGGGCACAGGGAACGCAGTGTGCACCCAGGGTCCAGAAGAGGATATGTCTTATTGACCTAAGGCTCTAGGTAGTGGCACCTCCTTGACGTTGGGACGGGCTCAAGATAGATAGTGGGGGATAGATGATGGTAGGACAAGAGGTCCTCACTTCATCACACACACCCCACCTCTCCAAACATACACAACCAGGTCAGCTTGGAAAAGACAGCGCAATTTCCTACAGGAAAAGCTGCTGGGCGGTTCCATCCGCTACTATTGTCTGTAGGTCCGGGGGGCCATCCGTCCCTCCCTCCAACACTGTTTCCGTATCACCAGCCCCCTCCACCACCCTGCAAGAAGCCCATCCCGAAAAGGCTAATCCCAGGTCCCCAAGCCTACTCTGGGGAAGGGTCCCCAGGCATCTGAGAGACCACGGTGCGCACAAGCTCCCGCAGTTGGGTCCTGGATGGCCATGTGGCGGCCATCTGTTCAATCTAGTGTTCCCCTCCCCGATCGGATCTAACCCACCTAGGGCTCCCAGTGTCTCAATGGTCACCTTTACAGGACATAGTGCTCAATCCGTCGCAGAGCACAAAGCCCAAAGAAGGGGGCTGAAAGCACCGCGCCCCTCCCGAACACTTTATGTCCTCAGTTTTCCCTCTAGTAACCCCCTGGGTATCCCGGCAAGCTTGAACTGTACCTGAATCCGAAGCCCCTGCCGCGCCTGCACAGCACCCGAGCCCGCCCCCTCGAAGCTCGGAAAGGGTTATCAATGCTTTCATCCCTAACTGATGGCTATTTCAGCCAACCAAAACTCGAAGCTGACCGAACTATCCAATTGTAAGGCAGAGTGGGTCACCTGGGCGGGGTCGGGGATGGGACGAGCCTGAGGGCGGGGCCTACAGTAGTGATCTGGGAAGAACGGAGAAGTGGAGTAGGGTGTTGAGGAGCCACAGCTGAGTCGTGCTGGTCCAGGAGTGAAAAGGTGGGGGGGGGGGGGGGGTCATTCACAGGACAAGAGAGGTCTGCAGCAGGAATCTAAGCAAACTATTTCAATGGGATGTGTGTGACAAGTTTAATTGGTTGAAGTCCTAAGACCCTGGATCTTGCCCACCACAGGACCTTTGCATATGTTGTGCCACTTTGCAGAAATATTCTCAGTATGTGATACTTTTCTCTATTTCCAGGTGTTCAATCTATGTGTCCCTGCCTCCCGCTGCCCCGAAAAGCCTTAACATAGCCATTCCCTAGTCATTATCATTGCCATAACTATGGATTATTAACTAAATAGCAACTTGCATTTAGGAGAAAGGCAAAGTTACCACTAACAACCCCACTAAACATTTTAGGATTGCCACTGCTTCAGGCATACACTAGGCATTTAATATCTGTTCTGCTAGGGATATATAACTCAATGGTACAGAACTTGTCTAGCATAAATACTGGGTGAAATACTCAGTACCACAGTAGTTAGGTAGGTAGGTAGATAGATAGATAGATAGATAGATAGATAGATAGATAGATAGATAGATAGATAGATAGATAGAAGATAGATAGGTAGGTGGATAGATAGATAGATAGATAGATAGATAGATATAGACAATAGACAGATAATCAATAGACACGTATGTGGATACATACATACATACATACATACATACATACATACATACGTAGATGATAGATAAAAAAGTCACATAAATGACTTAAAACTATATTTAAGGTCAGTGAGATGGCTTAGCATGTAAAAGCACTTGTTAACAAGCCTGCCTATACTGAGTTTGAGCCCCCAGACCAAGTAATGGAAAGAAAAAAGCAACTCCCACAAGTTGTCTTCAGACTTTCATTTTGTGCCATGAATCCTTTCACATACACACACATACTTACATACATCTAGATATACAGTAAATTGATATAATTTTTTAAAGTACATTTAACTCTAACCCATTCAAAGTATGTTATGATCAAAACCTACATGTGGGGTGTGGTGGTGCACACCTTTAATCTCGGCACTCAGTGAGGCAGAAGCAGGTGGATCGCTGTGAGTTAGAGGTCAGCCTGATCTACAAAGTTAGTCCAGGACAGCCAAGTCTACACAAAGAAACCTTGCCTCGAAAAAAACAAAAACAAAAAACTATTGTACTTTGTTTGTTTGTTTGCCTGTTAACATAGTATTTACTAATTGTATGCCACGCTAGTAAGTCTCTTAGGGGGCAGGATCTCTGCTGCCTGTGTCTTTCAAGCCAAGGTTCATGTGAAACAGTGATGATACTCTGAATAAAAAGAAAAAGAAATGTAAAACCTTCATCTGTAGTAAATGGAGAATTTAGGATTTAGGGAAAAGGTTCTGGAAGGCGGCGTTTAAGGTGACCCTTACAGGAGGATAGTCCAGGCCAGGATAAGAAATAGAAAGCTCCCCCATAGGGAACTTGAACAGGATATGTCAGCAAGAAGTGAGTTGTTGGGATAACAGGGTTTGCTCCAGGTTTGGAGTAAGGGGCTGGACTTTTTGTTGTTGTTGGTAGTGGTGGTGGTGGTTTTAGTTTTTTATTTTTGTTATGCTTTTCTTGGTTTTTGTTTTGTTTTGTTTTTGTTTTGTTTTGTGCTTTGACTTTATTGTGGTCAAGAAGATCCTGAACTTCTGCTCCTTCAGCCTCCACCCCCCAAGAAATGTATATTTGGCTTCTTAAAACAAGGTCTCACTACAGTTGGACAGATTAAAACCGGCAGTGCCAGCTGAATCTGTGATGGTGCAAGCCTGTAATCCCAGCATTTGGGAGGAGATTGGAGGGAGGAGGATCAGGAATTCAAAGACAGCCTGAGCTACATGATTCTTCAGTCTTTCCCAATCTCGTTGTCTTAATTACAGCAGCTTTAACAGTATTACAGTCAAATATTACACTAATGTATTTATACAACGTGTGTGTGTGTGTGTGTGTGTGTGTGTGTGTGTGTGTGTGTGTGTGGTGTTTTGTCTGTGTGTAGTGTGACTATGTACACGGAGGTGCTAGTAGTTGTGGAAGCTAAGGATGGTGTCAGGTCTTTTACCTTGAAGGCTCTCCAGTTTTATGTTTTTGACCTAGGGTCTCTCACTGAAGCTCACCACTATGGCTAACCTGACTGGCTAACAATCTTCAGGAATCTGCTTGTCTCTATCACCCTATTTCTTATCCAAGGCTGGGTTTACAGCCACGTGCCACCATGCCTGGCTATATATTCCTTTCCCAACCCTTGATTCTCTTCGTTTAAAGAAAGCTTTATTTATTTTTATTGGTTGATCAGCTGAAGAAATATGCCCAGATTGGGCATGAAAAATTTGAAGTTGTAAATATGTATTGCTTAGTTTGGTTTTTCAAGACAGTGTTTCTCTGTGTAGCCCTGGCTGTCCTGGAACTCACTCTGTAGAGTAGGATAGTCTCAGACTCACAAAGCTTCACCTGCCTCTGCCTCCCAAGTGCTGGGAATAAATGAGTGCCTGGCATGAAAATATTTTTATTGCATAACAAGTAGAGTGTGTGTCTAACATATACAAAGCCTGAGTTAATCTCCAAAATCAAAACCAAATATGTTTAGCTGAAAAATGAAATGTGGCATACACACAGAGAGAGACCCAGATCAGTAAGACAAATGTGTAACTAAGGAGGAGGTCTCAAGAATTTTGGCTCCATAGGAACACTTTGAAATATCTAAAGACTTTTTGTTGTTGTTGTTTTCCTTTTCTTTCCTTTTTTTTTTGTTTTCTTGTTTGTTTGGTTGTTTGTTTGTTTGTTTGTTTGTTTGTTTTTTCAAGACAGGGTTTCTCTGTAGCCCTGGCTACCCTAGAATTCAATCTGTAGACCAGGCTGGACTTGAACTCAGGGAGATCCCTAGTGCTAGGGTTAATTAAAGGTGTGTAACACCAATGCCCGGCAGAACTTTTTATTTCCCTCAGTGGTGGGAAGGAAACCCAAGACTTTACTTGTACTACACAAACAGTAGATCATTGAGCCAATCCCCAGTCCAAGAAGCAGCCTTTTGGTTGTTTTAGAGACACAGTCTCATTTGTAGTACAGGATGACTTAAAATGTGTGATTTTTCTGCCAAAGGCTTGGGAAGTATGTGATTACATCTTGCACCCCTATTCCTGGCTTTCCTCGAAGCATCTTTGTTGTGATCTGGGGAAAAGTGTATGTCTTAGTCACTATTTTGTTGCTATAAAGAGACATCGTGACCAAGGCAACTCTTATTTTTAAAAAGCATTTAATTGGGGCTTGCCAAGATTAGTTTATGATCATCATGGTGGGAAGCAGGCAGACATGGCACTGGAATAGTAGCTGAGAGATATAGATTCTTATCCACAGGCAGCAAGCAAAGAGAGAGAGAGAGAGAGCGACTGGGTCTGGTCAGGGCTTTTCAAAGCTCACTGCCTCTGCCCGTGACACACCTCTTCCAACAAAGTAAGGAAGCTTCACAGACTGAGGACTAAGCTCACAGACATATGAGCCTATGAGGCTCATTCAAGCCACCACAGCGTATTTTGTGAGTAGAACCATTTAGTGAGTAGAACCCAGAGATGCACTGACATTCTGCATGGTACAGGGCAGCTCTCCCACAAAAAGAATAAACTAGCCAGAACTGGAACCACACTGATTATAAGAAACCCAGCTTTGGGGGCTTCGGAGATGGCCCTATTGAAAAAGTGCTTGCTGTGCGAGCACAAAGACCTGCATTTAGATCCCCACACTCTATGTGAGGTGAAACACATTTGTAATCCAAACACTGGGAACCAGAGACAAGAGGAGTCCTGGCCAACAAGCTTAGCCGAATCAGCAGGTTCAATGAGAAGTCCTGTCTGAAAAAAATAAAAGTAGACAGCAATTAGGAAGACACTTGGTTTCTCTTCTCTCTCTGCCCTCCCACCACAGTTTTGTTTTTTGTTTGTTTGTTTGTTTGGGTTTGTTTGTTTTAATGAAAGAAACATAGGCATACATTTGAGGGGGAGGTTTGGGGGTTTGTTTGTTTTTACTTTGTTTGAGACGGGGTTTTAGAGAGCCCTGGCTGTCCTAGACCTGGCTATATAGACAAGGCTGTCCTCAATCTCCCAGAGATCTGCCTGTCTCTCCCATTCACATGCTGTTATTGAAGACACATGCTACCATAGCAGGCGAAGAAACCTAGCTGCAGCCAGGTGCAGTGGCACACATCTGCAATCCCAGCACTCTGGGAGGCAGAGGCAGGCAGATTAGATGGCTGTAAGTCTGAGGCTAGCTTGGTCTATAAAGTAAGTCTAGGACAGCCAAGACTACACAGAGAAAGCTTATATCGAAAGACAGAGAGAGAGAGAGAGAGAGAGAGAGAGAGAGAGAGAAAAGAAAGGAAAGGAAAAAACCTAGCTATAAAGAAAGTACCATTATAGCCACATCCAGATTAATAAACATCAAATTGCTAGCCTCCACAGAACATCTTTCATGATAGTATCCCAAACTCAGCAGCCTCCTCACTCCCCAGGTGACCAATATTGTGACTTGGAGGTGTTTTTGTTTAGTTAAAATGGCACTTGCCCGGCATGTCCTGGGTTCAATGCCCAGTTATGTAAACATTAAAAAGCTCACAGCCTAGCAGATTGTTGGGAAACAGAACACGGAGAAGGAACTTTGTGTAAAGTGGGGAGCTGAAGATGTACTTCATTGGTAAAGTGCAGTTATACATTCATAAAGCCCTGGATTTAATCCCCAGCACCACACAAAACCTAGTGTGGTGGCACATGCTTTTCATCAAATCAGTTGGAGAGTAGAGGCAGAAGAATTGGGAGTTCTAGGTCATCATTGGTTACATAGTGAGTTCAAGGTCAGTCTAGAATACATGTCTGAGAGAGAGGATAAGAATAAATAAGTAAATACATAAATAAACATAAAAATAAAAAGACATGTGTGGTAGTACATGCCTTTGATCCCAGCACATGGGAAGCAGAGGTTTGAGGCCAGCTTGGTCTACAAAGTGAATTCCAGGACAGCTAGAGCTGCATAGAAACTATTCAAAGAGAGGAGACACAGACAGACAGACAGATAGACAGAAAGACAGAGACAGGAAGATAGAAAGTCTGACCCTACAAGCTTGATTAGGGTTTAGGGAACTTACCACCAGATCTGAAGACCTAAGTTTGGTCCCCAGAACCCATACAGAGGAAGGAGAGAGATGACTATAACAAGTTGTTCTCTGACTTCTATACTTATGCTGAGGTATGTGCATACATACATACATACACACACACATATGGGGGGGAGGAATAAATGTGATTTAAATTTTTGAAAAAGCTAGGCAATGGTGGTGCACAGCTTTAGGCCCAGCACTTGGAAGGCTGAGGCAAGCAGATCTCTGGGAATTCAAGGCCAGTTTGGCCTACAGAGAGAATTCCACAACAACCAGGGCTGTCACACAACAACAAAACCTTTTTAAAAAGAAGAGCCAGGTGTAGTGAGGCACACCTATAATCTCAGCATTCAAGGAGGCAGAAGCAGGTGGATCTCTGTGAGTTCAAGGCCAGCCTGGTCTACAGAGTGAGTCCAGGACAGCCAAGGCTACACAGAGAAACCCTGTCTCAAAAAAAAAACAAAAAAAACAAAACAAAAAAAAAAAAAAAAAACAAAGTGAAGGAGGAGGAGGAGGAGAAAAAGGAGGAGAGGAAGAGGTAGGGGAGGGGGGAGAAGGAACAGAGAGAGGAGGAAGAGAGGGAGAGGGGGAAGAAGAAGAAGAAGAAAAAGAAAAAGAAGATAAAGAAGGGTCTAGGCAGATGATGCCACAGTTAAAAGCATTTGCTGCTCTTGTAGAGGATTGTGTTCCCATCCCCAGAACCCATGTGGTAATTCATTACCATCTATAACTCCAGTTCCAGGGGATCCCGTACCCTCTTCTGACCTCTTCAGGTACCAAGCATGTGTGTGGTGCCCATACACACATGCAGAAAAACACATAAAATAAAATCAATAAGCCTGACTGAAAAATTGAAGAAGACGCCTTGTAAGAAAGCTGCAGTAATCTTGAGCTTGTTAAATGACCCCTCACACCCACCCCATTGCTAACACCCTTCATGTTCATGATAGAAAATGGGACCCTTTTTGTTCTCCCAGTCTCAGGAGAGAAGTGGGAGGGAAAAGCCAACTTCAGACACTCCACAGTGTACATGAAGCCCTTGGAAGCCACTTCGGGCTCCTTCGACATTTCAAGGACTTCACAGATATGTGCCAGAGTACCCTCCACCCCTGTCTGGAATGCGATAGCCTCAGAATAGCTGTGGCTGACTCTCAACACTCACACCCCATCATCTGGGCTGAGGACACAGATGGGGCTTTCAAAGGACACAGCCACCAGTTCAGCCTCCAGGTTTACCGGGCATGCCTATGCCCTGAGCATACGCAGGTGGCCGACATCCAGTTGTTTTCCTCCCCAGGAGAGCTCTGGAATTCATCCCTTTTCCTACAAGATGAAGAATCACATCATTACTGGCATGTATATCATCTCCACTGCCCCCTGCTCCCTTTCCTAGCTTTGAGCAGGTTCGGTTATTGCACAGAGGGGTTTCTCAAAATTTAATTATTTGGAGAAGTAGGGTATCCTTGGGTTTGACAGAAGCTTCCTAGACCAAGGTGGGCTTTAAATCAGGAGTTAGGGTGATGGACTTTCACGGTCACACAAAATTTCCACTGAGTTAGTGGCAGCCATGTTCTTGTCTCATGAATTCAAGGAATGGCATTCACATACAATAGGATAGGTTCAAGCAGGAGTTTTATTATAGGCTTAAAAGTAAGTACTTAAGAGAAAGAACTAAGAGGGCAAGATGACTCACTAGGTAAGAATATTTGCTCCCAAGCCTGGGGACCTGAGTTCAATCCCTGAAACCCAGATAGTGGAAGAAGAGAACCTGATTCAAAGCCTGAGTTCCATTCATCAGAACTCTTTTTGTTTTGTTAGTTTTGTTTTGTTTTTAATAGATATAGTGTCAAGTAGTTGTAATCCCACCACTGTGAAAGCAGACACAGGGAGATCTCTGGGGCTCTCTGGCTAGTCAGCCTGGTCAACTTGGCTAGTTTCAGGCTAGTGGGAGACTTTGAGTCAAAAAACACAAAATGGATGACACCTGAGGACCAATGTCCAAGGTTTTCCTCCAATGTTCACACATACACATGCACAACACATCTGTGCAAACACATGCATACACACAAAATCAAGAAATGAGCAGACTATTAAAGGCAATCAAACAGCCAAACATGATGGTTTATGTCTGTAATTCCAATACTCAGTAGGCTGAGGCAGGACGATCACTAGGAGTTTGAAGCAAGCTGGGCTACATGGTGAGCTCCACACCATTGAGGGGTTTTGGAGTAACTTTTCTCTGACCTCCCATGTACTGTGGCATGCACGGGCCCATATTCAAACACATGTGCACATGGACTCAAAATCAATAAACATGTAATTTTAAAATATTTTTTTGAGAAAAAGAGCCTGGATAGCTCAATTGTTAAGGCATCAGACTTTCAGTCTGAAGATTCAAGGTTCAAGTCTCTGGAACCCTGCTTCCTTTCCCTTTGAGTGTCCTACCACAATTGGTGGCCCCAAATAGCCAGAGCTATCAGCCTTGCAGCTTAAGACAGAGAGAGGCACCAGTCATAAATAGTGGCTGGCCCTGACCAACCTACACTGTGTCCAGTCTTAGTCAAACCCTGTTCTCAAAGCTGGACTTTGACAGCTGATCTTTCTCTTATTGGCCTTATTACCTCTTTGCATCCATTATTAGCACACACCCCCTTTTAGATTTATTTATTTATGAGTGCTCTGACTGCATGTACACCTGCATGCCAGAAGAGGGCATCAGACCCCAGTATAGATGGTTGTGAGCTGCCATATGGTTGCTGGGAATTGAACTCAGGACCTCTGGAAGAACAGACAGTGCTCTTAACCACTGAGCAGCCCCATTGTTAACATTAAAAACAAAACAACAACAATAACAAAAATGGGCATGGTGGCACATACCTGCAATCCCAGTACTTGGGAAGGCAGAGGCAGGTAGATCTCTGTGAGCTGGAGGCCAGCCTAGTCTACAAAGTGAGTCCAGGATAGCCAAGGCTACACAGAGAAACCCTGTCTCAAAGAAAAAAAGGATTTTTCCTGTACATATACATATATCATATATGTTTACAGTGCCCACGATGGCCAGAAAGGGATACTGGATCCCTTGGAACTGGAGAGTTACAGATAGTTGTGAACCACCATGAGAGTGTTGGGAATCAAACACATACCTTCTGAAATAATAGCCAGTGCTCCTAACTGCTGAGCCATTTCTCCAGTAATAGTAAAATGTAATTTTTTTAAAGGATCATTTCAATACTAGCCTCAGTTACATAGTAAACTTTGAGGTCAGCCTGGGCTATAGGAGACCCTCTCTCAAAGCAAAAGTAAATGTGTAAAGGCTTGCTGCACAAGGCTAAAGACCAGGACCCACATGGTGGAAGGGTGTCATCTGACTTCCACATGCTTGTCACTGTGTAAGTGCCCACACTCAAGTACATGCACACACACAAAAAATCAATCAATATAATTAAAAAAAAACAGGTCTATGTGATAAAAGATAAAGAAAGAAGCAGGAGGTGCAGGTCAGTAGTACAGTGCTCACCGAGTGTGTGTCAGATTCCAGGTTCCATCCTTGATAGAAGAGGAGGGAGAGGAAATAAAGGAAGAAGGAATGTTCTGAAATAAAGGTAGGCTGAGAAATATGACATACAAATGTCATAAATGTCTTTAGAATGGACCAGAGTCTCAAAATGTAGCTCTAGCAGTCTTTGAACGTACTATGTAGACCATATTGTCCTTGAACTCAGAAAGATTTGCCTCCCAAGTGGGAGGCAAATGGTTAATGGTTAAAAGGGTGTGCCACTACACACAGCTTATTTTTTTTTTTTAATGCTCAAAGTGACAGGGGCTCTATTGCTTAACAATTTAATTTAAAATGTTAAAATGGCAGCCAGGTGTACTGGTGCTTGCCTTTAGTCCCAGCACTTAGGAGGAAGTGGCAGGCAGAGCTCCCTGTGTTCAGTGACAGCAGGGTTCAGGATTGCCAGGGCTATATATAGAGATCCTGTCTCGAAATGATTAAAATGGGCAATTCTCAATTAATGGCTACCCTGTCCTCTTTGATATTCATGCCATCAACATCAAGATCATTTAGAGTCCTCTCTTTCTTTCTTCTCACTGTTCGAATGGTGTTTGGTTTTTGGAGGTTTTATGTATCCCAAGCCAGCATGCCTGCATCTTGATGTGTGTGTGTGTGTGTGTGTGTGTGTGTGTGTGTGTGTGTGTGTGT
>NW_026594091.1:843824-861599 GCF_907164565.1 Psammomys obesus | reverse complement strand
TGTGTGTGTGTGTGTGTGTGTGTGTGTGTGTGTGTGTGTGTGTGTGTTTATATATCTGGTGCTGGAGATGGAACCTGGGCTCAATGCATGCTAATCAAGCACTCTATCAACTGAGTTAGAGCCCTAACTTGTAAAAGTAACTTTTATTAGCCTGTTTCAGTTGTTGTCTCAGAGGCTCACTGCCTCTGTCTGCTAACCTAGGCCTAGTCCTGGAAGCTTCTAGCCTCTGTACAATCTACCATAGGCCTAGAATGTTTTCAGCCTCTGAGACTTACCACTTAATAAGCTCATCTTTTCTTGTTCTTACTGAGCTCTGGGCTGGCTGGTTCAACTCAGATGTTCTGGTTCAAACTCCTCTTCCAGCTTACTTAGTCAGTCTGGCTTTTCTTTCAGTCCCTGAATTGTTCTGCTTGGCCTCAAACTAACTCCTGTAATCTGCTCTAATCTTCTGGCTCCTTCATATTCTCTGGTTCATTTTGTCTTCACCTAGGTCTAGTTTGTTCTCTCATGCAACCTCCATCTGAAAAACTCTCCCAGTAAAACTGCCTCCTCTCTCACTGTGATGCTCTTTCATGTAGCTTCCCTTTCTTCCCTGTTCTCCTGGGTGTTGGGCATATCCTACTCTGTCAAATCCTTCTCTGATTCATCACTTTTTCTGCCATTCAATTAAACACCACTCTCAAATATGGGTGCTTCTTTCTAAAGCTGAGTTTACCTTCATACTTAAAAAGGTATATACCCACCACACTTGGCCCTAAGCTTTCCTTTACCTGTTACTTGCTCTATACCAGGCTTACCTTAAACTCAGATCTGCTTGCTTCTGTCTCCTGGATTAAAGGTATGTTTCTATGCCAGCCAGATTACACAGGCCTAGAAGGTCTTTAGATGTGATCTCTTGCTAGAGCAGCCATGTTCTGAATTAAAATTCCTCTACACTAACCATCTCTGAACCACATATTCCAATGCTCAGCAGATCACATAGACTTCATTTTACAAGATCTATCCAGTATCCAGCCATGTTGGTTTCTATCCTCTTCCAGCCTGGGCTAAGTCACCCTCTCCTCTCATCATTTCATTTCTTTATGCATGAGCCCACAAAGAGTGCTGGAGGGAGCATCAAAGTCTTGCCTGCTCTTTGCTTAGAATCCCATACATGACTTACACATTAACAAAAGATCAAGTCCCATACCTGGGTGTGGTGGTAAACACCTTTAATCCCAGCACTAGGGAGTCAGAGGCAGGGAGTTCCGGACAGCCTGTTCTACAAAGTTCCAGAAGAGCCAACACTACACAAGAAGCCCTGATTTGAAAAAACAAACAAACAAAAAATCAAGTCATTTCCCAGTGACCTTTAAGGATCTGCCCTTGTCTTCCTGTTTTGACTTCCCCTCCCTCTTTCAAAAAATACATTTTACTTATTTATATGTGTTATTTATTTAAAGATATGTGTGGATTCAAGTACTATGACACACAAATGGAGGACAGAGAATCAACAAAAGTCTATTCTCTCCCTCCATCATGCAGGTCCCAATGACTGAACCCAGGTCCACAGGATTGTTGGTGAGTGCCTTTCTCACTGAGCCATCCTTTTCTGCTCACTCCTCTGCTCTACGTACAAGGGCCTCCTTCCTGTTTACTCAATGATCATATGCATACATGTCTGCCTCAGGACCATTGCATCGGCAATTTCCTCTTTCTAGAAAGTCATTACACCGGATTATCCATTTGGCTTGCTCTTTCACTTCCTAACTTCCCTGCACTTCACACTGAGTCCATTTCTGACCACTCTATTTAAAGTTGTTAACATCCCTCTCCTATTCTGTTTGTTTTTTTTATTATCTTTGCTTATTTTTCCTCCGCAGATCTATATACTTTCTCCCTTTCTAACATGTCTCACTGATCATGTCGTTCCTAAACACTAATTATGATGGTTGCTACATTACAGAGCATATGTCCCACAAATATTTGATAATTAATAGTTAAGTGAGATGGGAGCTGGTGAGATGGCTCAGTGGGTAAAGGCACTTACCATCAAGACTGAGGACCAGAGTTCAGTCCACAGGACCCATGATAGAAAGTGAGAACTGACTCCCACAAGTTGTCCTCTAACTACACATGCAGTAAGCAGCACACACACCCACACACGTGCACATACAGTCTGTTAATTTATCAATGAAATAGTCTGAAAGGAAAACAAGAAAAGAGAGGGGAAAGTTACATAACCCCCTGATTATTTGACAGATCTTCTGGACACATTAATAATCCTGTATTTGCCCAAGGCTACCTTGTACATCTATGCTAGGAGAGCTTAGCAGCCTTCTTCCTGGTATTAGCAAGGGCTGCTCACAAGTAAGCCAAAAGAGGGCACTAGAACCTGGGCTACAACCTCAAGAAATTCAACACGTCAAACACCTTCAGGAAGTTTTCTGAAGTTTTCTAAGGAAAACAACAAAAATGTCTCACAGCAGCTTTGTCTTACTGCTATAAAAACTATTTCTGGGCTTCTGAAATAATGAACCCAGGGGATTCAGAAACTTAATTTTGATCAAGTGGATTAGAGCACCTGGGTGAAGTGATTCAGACTTGTATCCCCATCCTTGGCTGATGACCAGTCTGGACTACATGAGACCCTGTTTTTGGTTGGTTGGTTGGTTGGTTGGTTGGTTGGTTGGTTGGTTGGTTGGTTTTAAAATAGAGGACCATGACATGGCTAAACAGGTAAACACGATTTCTACCAAGCTAGAACACTTTGATTTCAAGCCCAGGGACCCACATAGTGGAAGGAGAGAACAACGTCTACAAGTTGTCTTCTGACCTCCACACACAAGCGATTGCATATGTATGCTCACATACACATACACACATATACATGTGATAAATAAATAAAATGTAATAAAGATTTTTAATTATTATATTATTTGAGGGTAGGGAAACAGCTCAGCAATTCAGAGCATTTGCCACTGTGCAGAGAACCTGACTTTAGTTCCCAGTACCCAGTGATCTGACGCCTTCTTCTAATATCTGTGGGCTCCCGTATACATGTATGTTCACTCAGAGATATATACATACATACATATGTACAAACATACATACACATAAAGTAAACACTTTTTAAAGAAAGAATAGACAATTATTTGAGTTCTTGTATTATTTATATTTTCCAAATTAGTCCTATTAAATCATTTTTGTTGTTTAAAAAGCCCAATGTGCTATCCATCATTTCATACAGCCAGTAATATTTTTTAAAAATTATATTTATTTTGTATGTACATGTGTGTATGCAAATATATGTGATCTTGAGAGAGAGAATGCATGCACTGGGGTGTACTTGTGGAGGCCAGAGGAGATCCTGTAGGAGTGAGTCCTCTTCTTCTACCATGTGGTTCACAGTCTCAAATTCAGCTTGGTAGCAAAAGCCTTCATCCACTGAACCATCTTGTTAGTCAGGAGGGAAAAAACTGTATGAAGGAAATACAAGTGGCTATTAAATATTTTGAAAGATAATTTGCATTCAGATGAAAATGAAAATTGTATGAGATGTCGTTTCCTACCTATCAGATTGACAAATGACCAAAAAATTAATGAAATAATTTATGGACAATAACAGAGGGAAATAAGTGAACAGCTATAGAATGTTGGCATGTGATAGCCTAGTTCCCATGGAGAGTGACTTGGTAACTTCTTCCTGAGTCATAAATATATGCCCCCTTTGACCCAATATTCTTCTAGTTTGAAGAATTTACCGTACAGGTAGAATAGATATAATTGTATATCCACAAGTTAATGACCTGAAAGACTATTCATTCTTTGCTTGAAATTCCAGCATTCAGAAGTCAGAGGCAGGAAGATCTGGAATGTGAGGTTAGCCTAGAATACATAGAGTCTGTATCAAAAAAAAAAAATTTTTTTTTTAAGCGGGCCAGCCAACAACATTTGGGAGTCTGAGGCCTCTTGGACTACATAGTGAGGTCCAAAGCATTCTGGGCCAAATCTTGGGATCCTGTCTCAGAAGAAAAATAAAGGAAGAAAGGATCAAGATAGGCAAGGATACATTCTTGTAATCCCAACACTCAAGAGACAAAAACAGAAATACCAGAAGTTTGAGGTCATCCTTAGCTAACTACTTACTGAGTTCCAGGTTAGTCTGGGCCACATGAGATCCTGTCTCAAAACAAAGAAACAAATAAAAAAGGGCTCAAGAGGCTCCACCTCTCTAAGGATATTAATGGTTGCTGCAGGAAGGAGAGACATTTTCTTTATTGGTTCAGATACTGCAAATTGCCCATGCTCCAATAAATAGCTCTTCACCCATGATCCTGTAAGCACACCTAGTTAAACTCAGTGAGGGAGGGGAAAGACATGAGTAAAGGGTATTAGATTAGAGAAGAGTGTTTGCCTTCTGGAGGCCCTCGGTCTAAACTCCAGTACTGCAAAACAAAACCACAAACATTTGGGCCAGTGATATGAATCAGTGGGAGGATATGGCTTGCCACCCAGCCTGATGACCTGATTTTATTTATTTGTTTGTTTATTTTATACTTTTTCAAGAAAGGGTTTCTCTGTGTAATAGCACGGGCTGTTTTGGAACTCTCTTTGTAGACCAGGCTGGCCTCGAACTCACAGAGATCTGCTTGCCTCTGCCTCCCCAGTGTTGAGACTAAAGACACGTGCCACCACAACAGCTATGACTTAATTTTAATCCCCAGGACTCACATGGTAAAAGGAGAAAGAACTGACTCCCAAAAGTTGTCTCTGACCTTGACATAATTGCTGTGGTATGTCCCCACCCCTAACTAATTAATAAAAAATTGAGACAGGGTCTCTATATGTAGCCTTGGCTGTCCTTGAACTCACTATATAGACCAAGATGGCCTGAAACTCATAGAACTACTCTTTCCTCTGTGCTCAAGTCCTGAGATTAAAGATGTGCACCATTATACTTGGTAAAAAAAAAAAAAAAAAAAAAAAAAAAGAAAGAAAGAAAGAAAAGAAAAAGGCCTAAAAGTAGAAGAGACTACCTAGAAAGAGGAAGAGGATCAGTGAGGCTGGGAGGAGGGCAGGATAGAGTACCAGGGTGAATATGGTCATACACATGTATGAAAATGTCAGAGTCAAAACCATTTATGGTCTGCATACTGAGTACCAGGCCAACAGTGCTATATAGTAGATTGTATCTCAGAGAGAGAGGAGTGGAGAGAGGGAGAAGGGGCAAGTGACTGGGGATGTGTTGCCACATCTGTAGTTCTAAGTTCTAGCACTACTAGACTGGAGCTTAAGATCAGGACTCCAAGGCCCATTGCACTTGATGAGATCTCATCTCACAGTACTTTAGAAACAGGCTGGAAAGATAGCTCAGTGATTAAGAGTGCTTATTGCTCTTCCAGAGTCTATGACTGCAATTCCCTGTATCCACAGCAGGGGGCTCACAACCACCTATAACTCCAGTTCCATGGGGATAGAATGCCTCTGGCCTTTTAGAAGCACTCAGCATATTTTTCATTTTAATAAAATTTAAAATAAAAAATGACACCTTAAATATTAATTAGATCAGGGTGTGGAATGCCAAGCATAGTGGCACACACAGTTATTCCCAAATTTGGTAGGCAGGGCCAGAATTATTTCTGTGCTGTAGAGGACAGTGTGGCCTACACAGGGAGTACCAGGCCAACCTGAACTATACAGTGAGACCCTGTCTCAAAAAAATAAAAAAAAAAGAGCCTGGAGAGGGTAATCCCAGCACTTGGGGAGGCAGAAACAGATGGATCTCAGTCTGATTTACAAAGCGAGCCCAGGACAGCCAAGGCTACACAGAGAAACCCTGTCTTGAAAAAGGCAACATAGACTTTGTTTCCAAAAACACAATTACAGACAATAATAATTATAATTATTGAAATAAAACAACAGGGTCGGGAGAGATGCATCAGCAGTAAGAACACTGCTGTTCTAGAGGACTCAGGTTCAATTCCCAGCACCAGTGTGACAGCTCAAAACCCCCTGTAACTCTAGCTCTAGGGAATTTGACACTCACACATACATGCAGGCAAAACACCAATGCACATAAAATAAAAACAAATAAATCATTAAAAAATAAAACACAACAACAAAAACACCCAGTGAAAAACTAGCAGTAAGGTGGCACAGCAGGTGAAGGAGCCTGTGTCAAGCCTGACAACCTGTGCTCCATCCCCGGAGCCCACATGGTGGAGAAGGAGAACTGACTCCTTCAAGTTGTCCTCTGACTGCCAGACAAGCCCTGTATACATATAAATAAATAAATAAATAAATAAATAAATAAATAAATAAATAAATAAATAAATAAATAGGTGTGTTTACATTTATTTATTTATTTATTTGGCTTTTTGAGACAGGGTTTTTCTGTGTAGCCCTGGCTGTCCTGGAACCCACTCTATAGAATACCCTGGCCTCAGACTCACAGAGCTTCATTCACCTGCCTCTGCCTCCTGAGTGCTGGGAGTAGAGGCATGCACTACTACCACCCAGCATTTAAATTACTTTTAACTTAGTTTAATTTTAAATACTGCCCCTGCATTAAAGAAGCTGTGCACACAGGCTCACACTGTAATCCCAGCTCTCACTCAGGAGAATAAGGCAGAAGATTCATGGTGAGTCTGAGGCTAACCTGGTATAAGAAGTTATCCAAAGACTTGCACAGGTTAAGCAAGGGAGAGGGAAGGGTTCATGGGGCTCTACCACTAGCTAAGAAGCTATTGTCAGTTAATAGATGCTGGAGGAAAGGGAGTCATTTCCTCCAGTGGTCAGTTGCTCACACTCCTATAAATAACCCCTTCACTCACCTCAACGATGCTCATGTAAGCAACCTTAATTAAACAGGAGACAGGTTTGGAGAGAAGAAACAAAGGGACAGAGAGGATATATAAAGAAGTTGTCAAAGAATAATGTAATATATATTAATATTACATGTTATGTTATATATTATATATATTAATATATATCCAATTCCATTTTATTTGTAAAAGCCAAAGACAACTGGTAACCTATATGTCCTTCAACATTGAAATAGATTAAGAAATTGTTTTTTTCTGGCCAGTGGTGGCACATGCCTTTAATCCCAACACTCAAGAGGCAGAAGCAAGCAAATCTCTTGAGTTTGAGGTCAGCCTGGTCTACAGAGTGAGCTCCAGGACAGCCAGAACTACACAAAGAAACCCTTTCTCCAAAATTCAAAAACAAAAAATACAGAATAATCATGCTGAGTGAAAGAAACCAGTCAAAAACAGAATGTATCTTAAATATATGTGATTTCATTTTTAGAACATTCTAGAAAATGCAAACTAATGTACAGAGATAGAAAACATACAATCATCTGAAGTACAGAGAGGGAGGAGCTAGTAGCAGACCTTCCCAAGCAACAAGAGGAAACTTTTGGGTGTGGTTGATATATCTATTATCTTAATTATGATAACAATTTCACAAGGAATTCATGTGTCAACAGTTATTAAGCTCTAAGCTAGAAATACCAATGAGTTATGACATGTACATTATGCTTCAATAAAGCTGTCCAGAAAGTTTTCTCCCTATCTGTAAAATGAAAATGCTTATACATAAAAATCCTTTAAAGCAGGGTCAAGAGAGATGGCTTGGTGGCTAAGAATACTGGCTACTCTTTCAGAGGATCTAGGTTCAGATCCCATCACCTACATGTGACAGCCCATAGACATCGATAATTCCAGTCTAACACCTTCTTTTGGAGTCTGTGGTCATTGGGCATACACATGAGGCCTAAACATACATGCAGGCAGAACACTCATACAAGTCAGGCATGGTGACGCATGCCTTTATTCCCAGCACTAGTCAGGGAGATTTCCGTGTATTCAAGGCCAGCCTGGGCTACATAGCAAGTTGCAGGTCAGCTAGACCTGCAGAGTGAGACCCTCATCTCAAAAATTAAAAACCAAACTGTCCATACACATGAAATAAATAAAACAGTATCTTTAAAGTGATCATGAATAAATCTTTTTACATTTTAATCTATTTTGTGTGTGTGACTGTTTTGTCTGTATGCCTGTCTGCATACCATATGCATGCCTGGTATCCGAAGATGCATTGGATCTCCCGGGACCCAGATGTTGTAGTAAATTTAAAAGGTATGGCCCTTCTTTGACCCCCCCCCCCCCCCGAGGGAGGAGCAGCCTTGTCAGGCCACCGAGGAGGACAATGCAGCCAGTCCTGATGAGACCTGATAAGCTAGGGTCAGATAGAAGGGGAGGAGGACCTCTCCTTGGAGAGGGGAATGGGAGGAGATGAGGGAGAGAGGGTGGGACTGGGAGGGAATGAGGGAGGGGGCTACAGCTGGGATACAAAGTGAATAAACTGTAATTAATATAAAATAATAAAAATTTAATTTAAAAAAGTAAAAAAAAAGGTATGGCCTAATAAATGTTATTATTAGGCTATAGTTATTACGGCAATAGTATCTAACACACTATCAATCAAATAAAGATACAGACACCTGTTGTATTTCATAAAATAGCCTTTACCTGGGGCACTGCAGATATTAACCCTCTAAACTAATTTTACTCCAAGACCCTATCTTGAACTACCTCCCATCCATGGTCCCAAAATACTTATTAAAGTTCTCCATCTCCTCCATCCATGATGATCCAGCCATGTGCTCTTTTTCCACACTAACTTATGGCACCAGTCTGTTTCCTTCTTCTCCAATCCTGTTTTTTTTCTCTTTTTATTTTTTTCCTTGGATCCTGCTTCCTCTTCCTTCTCTTCTCATGGTCCCTTGACCCCAGCCTGCAAACCCCAAATCCCACCTCCCTTTCTTCTGCCAAATCCCAAACATCAGCATTTTTTTATTACTCCAATCAGGTGGAGCTAGGTTTACACCACAAGGACAGGTATTTGTGAGAATGTACTCCTCTGAGCAGGGACAAGATCTTGGGGACTAGTAATTAACATTAAAATACATAGCACCAGACCAACCCCCAACAACCAGCTATCCAGCTTCATGAGGAAATCTTTTCTAAAGACAGAATCATGAAGCCTCAGCTGACCTTGAGCTCACTGCATAGTGAAGGGTAATTTTGATCTTCTGTTCTTCCGGTCTCTATTTTTCCATTCCTGGGGTTATGGGGACATGCCACCATGCCTGGTTTTGTGAGATTGTGGAGATTAAAACCAGGGCTTTGTGCATGCCAGGCAAGCACTCTACCAATTGAGGAACAAACATCTTCAAGCCAAAATATTCTTGAATAATTGTCTATATCCATATTATCAGAAAATTGACTTGTTTCAAGTTATGCATTCTATATGCTAGGTTTTCATGGTATATAAATCTATTCTTGGGGGCTAGAGAGATGGCTCAGAGGTTAAAGGCATTGGTTACTCTTCCAGAGGTCATGAGTTCAGTTACCAGCAACCACGAAGTGGCTCACTACCATCTAAAAATGAAATCTGGTGCCCTCTTCTGGTATGCAAGTGCACATGCAAACACACATTGTATACATAATAAATACATAAATCTTTAAAAAAAAATAAATTATTCTCTATGGAAAGCTATGTTTCACAAAACAGGAGTTTAATTTTAACTTTTTATTCACATATTTATTTTGTGTGTGTCACTGAATGTATGTGGAAGTCAAAGAACAACTTGTAGGAGTCAGTTCCCTGAGGACCAAATCAGGCCATCATGCGTAGCTACAAGGGACTTTACCTGCTGAACCATTTCACCGGACACTCAGAAAAACAAACAAACAAAACCTCAGCGGTTCATATGAAGTTCAAATCTTGGTTTTTGAATGCTGTGTAATTGGTCAAGTGCTTAGATGGCTTAGAAGCTGTTTCTCTGTGTTTTTCACACACACACACACACACACACACACACACACACACACACACACACAAATGTAAGCATTATTCTTTTCCAGAGCTGATCTGAGGATAAGATTAAATGGAGTGGGAATGGGGATACAACTCAGTTTGTAATGAGCGTGCCTAGCATGCATGAAGCCCTAGGGTCCACTCTTAGCACTGCATAAATCAAAACTGGTGATACATGCTTGTAATTTCAGCACTCTAGCAATGGAGTAGGAAAGACAAGTTCAATGGCACCCTTTGGTACACAGTAAATCTGAGTTGGTGAACATGAACTTATTTGGGTACTTACAGAAACATGGGCTATTCAAAGGCAGCTGCATCCCTCAAAAGCCCACCCTAGTGCAGGTGACAAAAGTGACCAGAGGGCCCTACACAGCTTGTAGGCAGTTCTGTTGGTCAGGGAGACTCCTCTCTTCAGCAACTGTTAGTGCTTGTATATCCTTGCTTATATATAACCTTGTCCAGGGAGCTTATAAATTTTATAAGTTTCAGGACATTCCTGAAACTTATGAGGTTTTTGTCTTGTTTGGTTGGTTTGGTTTGATTATTTTTTTCTTCTTCTGAGCTTTATAGTTTAGCTTACTTGAGGAATTTAGAAAGCCTCCTTCCAAGAGTGAACTTTTCAATCCAGAGCAAATAGCTATACAGCATGTCGTTCGCCTATTTCCCTTAGCTCTTTTATCTGGGTATCTCTCAGGAATGCCCAGACTTAGAGGCCTCTTCTTTGGAAAACTTTCCTTACTGGGGTGAATTCTCTCTCTCTCTCTCTCTCTCTCTCTCTCTCTCTCTCTCTCTGTCTGTCTGTCTCTCTCTCTCTCTCATTGTTGTGCTTTGTTTTATTTTCAATACAGGGTTTCTCTGTGTATCCCTGGCTGTGGAGCTCACTCTGTAGACCAGGCTGGCATTAAACTCAGAGATTCTCCTGCCTCTCAAGTGCTGGGATTAAAGGCGTGTGCCACCACTGCCTGGTTTGCTTTTTCTAGTGTACTTCTGTGATATCTCTATTCATCCAGGATTCAAGGTATGAACTTTAAAAAAATAATTATAGTTTGGACTGAGAATATAACTCAGTGAGTAAAGTACTTGGTGCACAAGCACAAGGTCCTGAGTTCCAATCCTAATCATCCACATAAAAAGCCATACCAGGGCTGGGGAGGTAGAAAGAAGCCTGGAGCCAGCCAGGCTCTCCAAATAGGTGAGCTCCAGGGCTGAGTGAGAAATGCTGTCTCAAAAAAAAAGATTGAGAGTTCCTGGAAACAACACCCAAGGTTGACCTGTGGCCTCCACATTGCATACACACACACACACACACACACACACACACACACACAGTCGTACCCATACGTATATGAACATGAGTGAATACATACACATAACATTTTTTTATATTATTCACCATTAATGGTTCCAGTAAGGAGCAAAGGGCCATCATACACCTCTTAATATCACCCACTAAGAAGGATGTGATATCACTTTCAAAGATTAATCACAGAGACCTGCAAGGGATCATCAAAAATATGTACAAATACAGATGTTCTCCAAATAACTGGTCTATATCGGCCAACACTGTCAACACTTGAAGGACAAGGACAATGAAGGAGCAAAGGGCATTAAAGCAAGTGCAGTGTGTGCTCCATGGGATGGGCTCCCCATGGGATGAAGCATACAGTTACAAAGGATATGACTAGACCATGGATGAAAATGGAATATGGACTGTAGATTAGATAACAGGACTAGGTCAGGGTTATACTTCCTGCATCTGCTGACAGAAGAATAATTATATTAAGAGCCATGCTGTTCTTAGCAAAGGCCAAAGGGTAAAGGCACACATTTCCTGTGTAATACACCTTCAAATGGTTTAAAACAAAATGTGAATTGATGGTATTGTGATGAGCATAGCTGCCCTCCAGGATAGAATGTGCATATCTGAAAGTATACTTTGTCTCTTTCCACCTGTGTGGGTTAGAAAGGGTGGGGATAGGATTGAACATAAGGCCTTGTGCTTAGGAAAGCATACACCACCCAGCCCATATCCATATCTCTTTGTATTTTGTATGTGTATGTGTATGTGTATACTTGTATGGCCTATGATGTGTACATATAGCTCTTTCCATATAAATATGTGTATGCATTATTTATATATATGAGCAATGTACTTACATTTTTATAGAAATATCCTTATGTATGTGTATAGGGATACATGTACAGTTTTTTTTAAATATATGCTTATATGCAAATATTTCATTGTTTGGGTTTTGTAATCTGTTTTAAGATTTCTCCTCGTTCGTTTGACAGAATCTCATTATGTAGATCTGGCTTTCCTGGAACTCACTATGTAGACTAGAGTGGCCTCAAACTCACAGAGATCTGCTTGCCTCTGCTTCTCAAATGCTGGGACGTGCTACCATGTCTGGCTTTAAGATTTGTTTTTAATTATAAGTATGTGTCCAGGATTGATAAACAATCAGTGGAGCTACATCCCCAGACTGCTTTTTATTTTGAGACAGGATCTAAGTTGCTATATTGGTTTAAATAAGAATGGCCCCCATAGGCTCATATAAATGCTTAGTTACCAGGGAGTAGACCTCTTTGAAATAATTAGAAGGATTAGGAGGTATGGCTTTGCTAAAAAAAGTGTGTCACTGGGGGTAGGTTTTGAAGTTTCAAAATCCATGCCAGCTAAGGCCAGGCTTTCTCTCTGTCTCTCTGTCTCTGTCTTCCTCTCTGTCTCTCTCCCCCTCTCTCCTCTCCTTCCTCCTCCCTCCTCCTTTCCTTTCCCCATCCTCCCCTCCTCCCTTCCCTCTCTAACCTTTTCTCCCTCTCTGCTTGTAGATCAGGATGTAGCTCTCATCTACTTCTCTAATGCCATTCCTGCTGCCTGCCATGATGATAATGGACTAAGCCTCTGAAACTGTAAGCAAGTCCCAAATAAATGCTTTCTTTTATAAGAGTTGCCTTGGTCATAGTGTCTCTTCACAGCAATAAAACAGTGACTACTATGACAATTATGGCTGTCTAAACTCACTCTGAAACCTGGATTTATTTTATTTTATGATCACCCTACCTCAGCTTCTCAGACTATTAGGGCCTACTGGGGCCAGCTAAGACCTTTTACTTTTTCTTAAGACTTGTAGCCCTAACTGTCCTGAAACTCTCTCTGTAGACTTTGAACTCATTGAGATCCTCCTACCTCTGCCTCCTGAGTTCTGGAATTAAAGGCATGTGCCACCATTGCTAGCTTTTTTTTTTTTCCTATAACCACTTTAAAGTACAAGTTTGTTTATTTGTTTGATTGTTTGAGAGACAGGGTTTCTCTGTGTAGCCCTGGCTGTCCTGGAACTCACTTTGTAGACCAGACCGGCCTTGAACCCATAGAGATCCATGTGCCTCTGCCTCCCAAGTGCTGGGATCAAAGGCATGCACTGCCACTGCCAGGCAATGTACAAGTGTTTTACCTACTTACAATGGAGTCACATCCTCAGAAATCCATTGCTGTGGTTCAGAAGTGGCTTCAGAAACCTTCTCCAAGTTTTCGTGTGTTAAATTTACTTCTCATAATGGAGACATTGAAGTGTCAACTGAAAAACTTTTTTTTTTTTGAGGCAAAAAAGGTTTTTTGAGGTTGATGTTAAACTTGCTGTGTGACTAAGAATGACCTTAAACTGCTGATCTTCCTGCTCCTGCCTCCTGAGTGATGGGATGATAGGGGTGTAATACTGAACCTGTTTTATGCAGTGCTGGGGATCAAACCCAAGGCTTTGTTTATGCCAGGCAAGCACTCTACCAGCAGAGCCACATTCCCACTCCTGAGTGGAGACACCTCCTAATCCAGCCTCAGCACTGAGAGATGAAGCCTATGGGGGTGATTAGGATTAGATAAGGCCATCAGGAAAATTCTTCCTGGCTGGAGACTTGTAACTGAGAGGTAGGACCAAAGGATATGCACACCCATGCATGTTGCCTTTTCTTATACAAAACCTTGAGAAAAGCAAGGAGGCTATTGTCAGACATGAACCCTCTATCTTGAACCAAAAAAAAAAAAATTTCTTTTTCTTAAAAAGCCAAATATGCAGCCTCTGATATTGTTTGTAGTAGTGTAAAATATATATAACATGAACTGAAAAGAAGTTAAGTAAAACATGAAGGGCTGAAAAGATAGCTCAGTGGGTAAAGGCATTTGGCACCAAGACTGACATCCTGAGTTTGATCCCCAATATCCACACAGTAGAAGGAAAAAAATCAACCCCCATAGGTTGTACTCTGATCTTCACAGGGCACATATACACAGTAAATATAAATATAAACAAACAAACAAACAAAATAAGTGTGATTTTAAAATGCTTTTATTTTATGTGTATGGATGACTTGCCTGCATGTTCTGTGCACAAAATGCCTGGGGCCCAGAAAGGCAGGAAGAGAGCATTGGAGCTCCTGGAATTATAGTTAGAAGTGGTTGTGAGCCATCACATGTGTGTTAGGAATTGAATCTGAGACATCTAGAAAAACAGCCAGTGCTCTTTGTTGTTATTGTTTGGTTTTTTATTTTGGTTTTTTGAGGGTTTCTCTGAATAACAGAGCCCTGGCTGTCCTGGACTCCAGGCTGGCCTTGAACTCACAAAAACTGGTCTGCATGCACTACCACACCTGGCACAACCAGTGTTCTTAACTACTGAGCCCCAAATGTAATTTTAAAAAATACACTGAAGAGCTGGCAAGATAGCTTAGCAGGTAAAGGTAATTGCCACTAAGCTTCAAGACATGAATTGTATCCCTGGGACCTACATGGGCAGAGAGTAGAGAAACAACCTCTGACCTCCACTCTTAGAACGTATTGCATGAGCATTGCCACCACACTCACAAAGTAAGCATAAAAATCTTTAATAAATTTAAGAGACCAAGGATGTGGCTCAGTTAGAAGAATGTTTGCTTAGCAAGCACAAAGCCCTAGGTTTAGTACCAGGCACTACATAAAGCCAGGTGAGGTATTACATGTCAGTCAGCCCTGCACTCCGGAGGTAGAGGTAGGAAGATCAGGAGTGAAAGGTCATTCTTGGCTATAAAGCAAGTCAAAAGTTAGCCTATACTACACGATAGCATCTTTTCAAAATACAGTTAAGGGGCTAGAGAGATGCTCAAAGGTTATGAGCACTAACTACTCTTTTAGATGATTTGGGTTCACTTCCCAACACCCACATGAAAGTCTGTAATTCCAATTCCAGGGGATCCACTGCTCTCTTCTGACTTTTGAGGTCACTACATGTATTTGCACAGACATGTTGTTATGCCCAGTTTGTGAACACCAAAAGACCAGGAATAAATAGACTCCGCTGTAAATACATGAGGGGTTTGTTTGTTTGTTTGTTTGTTTGTTTTTACAAATTACAAGCTAGAGCTTGGGCTCGCAAACCCCCACTGCTGAAGCCGTGAGAGCCAAGAGCCTCATGCTCAGGTTAGTTGGGTGACTTAAAGATTCTGGTCCCTCCCAGCATGCCCAAAGCCGGGGTGATTCCTGCCTGGCAAGCATTTATTGGTCAAAACACAAAAGGGATGTTGCACTTTGAATTGATTGGCTATAGGAAGCATTAATGATATGGTGTCCCTCCCTAAGGGGGATGGGCCAGTTTCCTAGCAACTTTATCTCTAGTGGCAGGAAAAGAATGCAGTAAGACTAATTCTTCCCCTCAGGGCATTATGGCTAGCTATAGCTCCACCCAGCTAGCCATAGTTCAGGCCTATGCTTTAAATTTTAAAATAATAGCCACTGTTTTTTAATCTTTTGGTCTCTCAATGTGCTAAACACTCATACACATAAAATAAACCAATAAAAATTTAAAAATAAATTTAATACTCCCAATAAATCCATCAAAAAGCAAAACTAAAATTTAATACCTTTTAAGTTGGACCATTGTAAATTGAAGACCATCTGTGTAATTAAGCAGCAGTAAATACATTCACTAGTTGTACAACTTTTCAAAAATTCCAAAGAGAAACCCTAAACAGTCACTTCTCATTTGCTTCATAACATTCATCCTGAGAGCAGAAGAGATAGCCATTGGTTACGAGCATAGGCTGCTCTCACAGAGGACCCAGGTTTGGGTCCCAGCATTCACATGGCAGCCCACATCTGTCTGTAACTCAAGTTCCAGAGGATCCAGTGCTCTCTTCTGGCCTCAGTAGACACTGGACATGCATATGATGCTAATACATACACATAGGCAAATACTCATACACAGAAAAATAAACATAATTTCTTAAAACTGTTGCAATGTGAAAAACTGGGTGAGGGTTTTGAGACCAAACCTCATGTAGCCCTGGCTAGCCTAAGCTCTCTATGTACTAAAGGATGACCCTTAACCCCTGATCCTCTGGCCTCCACCTCTCAAGTGCTGGGATTCCAGGAATGCACCACCACATCCAGTGTTATTTTTTGCCATTTTCTTTTTACGAAGTGCTGGGAATCGAATCCATCATTGTTTGCATGCTTGACAAGCATTCTACCAATTGAGATAGACCTCCAGCTCACCATATAATTGTTTATTATCAACCTAATGTCCTAGTTTTATTTCTGAGTGCTGTGATAAAAATATTCTGACAAGCTTCCTTCCTGCAGTGCTCTAGGGACCATGGCTGATCCTCCAGTGAGGCCAATCAAGATCAAGACGGGTGTGGTGAAGTGACAGGTCAAAGAAAAAGTGATGATGTATGAGTGCTCTATTAGCTTGTACACCTGCAGGCCAGAACAGGGCATCAGATCTCATTATAGATGGCTGTGAGCCACCACGTGGTTTCTGGGAATTGAACTCAGGACCTCTGGAAGAGCAGACAGTGCTCTTAACCACTAAAAGAAGTAAAGCAGCAAGAAGAAAATATTGAGAAAGGGCTAAAACTAGTGAAAAGTATGCCATTAAGAAGCAAGAGATTCTGCAAGAATCCTGGATGATGATAACAGATTGCCAGCGCTGGTTGGAGGCTGCATATACTTTTAGCAGATATTAGAAAGTGAAAAAGAAGGGGCTGGAGAGCACTGACTGCTCTTCTAAATGGACCTGAATTCAATTCCCAGAACCCACATGGCAGCTCACAACTGTCTGTAACTCCAGTTCCAAGTGACACCCTCACACCAATGCACATAAAATTTAAATAATCTTAAAAAGAAGAAGAGGAGGAAGGAGAAGAAGAGGAAAGTGAAAAAGACTTGGAAAAAGCCGAGGAATATAAAGAGGCACAGTGTAGTACTGGATTCATTTTGAAGCCTAAAATTTTTCTGTACATGGTGTTTGTTGCTTCAGGTCCACTCTACAATTTGTTATTTTTAACCATTGCTGTGTTTATATGAAAATGTGGTTCTTTTTATGCAGTTGCATATATTTTTTGCATAAATTAATGTGTCAAATAAATGAGTTCATCTAATAAAATTGTTTATTTCATAAAAAAATGTTCCCTGACAAAAGCAGTTTTAAGGGAGGAAGAGCTTATTCAGGTCCATTGCTGTGAGGAAATCAACACAAGGATTTGAATCAGTCAGTCACATCCACGGTCAAGAGCTCAAAATTCTGTGGTCAAGAGGAGAGAAAGAAGGAATATGTGGTTGCTCAGCTCACTTTCTCCACACTTTTTTTTAATTATTATTATTGTTGTTGTTTTAAGACAGTGTTGGAGCTGGAGAGATGGCTCAGCAGTTAAGAGTACTATCTGCTCTTCCAGAGGTCCTGAGTTCAATTTCCAGCAACCAGATGGTGGCTCACAATCATCTATAATGTGATCTGATGTCCTCTTCTGGAATGCAGGTGTGCATGCAGATAGAGCACTTATATGCACTAAATAAATAAATAAAGCTTTAGAAAGAAAGAAAGGAAGAAAGAAAGAAAGAAAGAAAGAAAGAAAGAAAGAAAGAAAGAAAGAAAGAAA
>NW_026594091.1:830325-843814 GCF_907164565.1 Psammomys obesus | reverse complement strand
AAAGAAAGAAAGAAAGAAAGAAAGAAAGAAAGAAAGAAAGAAAGAAAAAGAAAGAAGGAGGGAAGGAAGACAGTGTCTTACTGGCCTAGAACTCCTATGTAGAACAGGCTGGCCCTGAACTCATAGGGATCTGCTTGACTCTGCCTCCCAAATACTGGATTAAAGGCATGCACAACCACACCTGGTTCACACTCTCCACTATTCCACAACCCTGGATTCTCTTTCCAGGGATTGATGCTACCCACAGTGAGCTATTTCTTCCCCCAGCAACTAACAATCAAAACAGTCTCCCATAAACCAACCTGATATATAGCTAGACAATCTCTCATTGAGACTTTCTTCCTAGATGTTTCTAAATTGTGTCAAGTAAATAATGAAAATTAACTTTAAAAAGGGTTTGTTACAGCTCACAGTTCATGGTTGCAGTCGGTCATCTTTGCATCCTCAGCCAAGAAGCAGAGAACAAGCAATGAATCATGCTAAGGATCATCCTACTTTCTCCATTCTTTTATTTTTTAAGTTTATTTATGTATGACTGTTTTGCTTACATGTATGTATATGTATCTTGTGCTTGCCTAGTGTCCAAGGAAATCAGAAAAAGGTAGTCAGATAACCTATAATTGGATTTACAGATGGTTGTGAGCTGTCATGTGGTTGGTGAGAACTGAATCATGTATCTTTTCGAGAAAAGTGTTCTTACCTACTGAGCCTTCTCTCCAGCCTCCTTTTCCACTGTTAGGCAGAATTTCCTGTCTAGGGGATGTGCTACCACAGTGACATAATCAAGATAACTACCCCTGCAACTTCACAGGTAATCCTAACTTTTGTCAAGTTGACAGTTAATACTAACCATCGAAATTGGTCTTGCCATCTCTCTATAGCTATTGATTGAATAGTTGCAGTATGATATAGATAAACCTAGGGTCTCATGCATGCTGGGCAAGTGCTCTACCATTAAGCTATATCCCCAGTCCAAATATAGACACCATATTTTTTTAAGTGCTAGGAACATTATGTCAGGCCTCATACATGCTAGGCAAGGGTCTTAACATTGAAGTGTATCCTCAGTTCAAAGCCTAGAAACAAAGCTGGCAGTGTATGAAGACCAAGACATGCACATGATATGGCCGTAGCACAGTGCCAGCACATAATAGGTGCTTACAAGAGTGACTGCAATGATTGGGTACAAGGGCACATTCCAGATAGGATAAAAGCCAGAGCCAGCTCCATGCCCCAAGAGGACAGGAGTCGTATGTAATGATTGTGCCAGCAGGTGCCTCCATGAGTCTTCAGATTGTTCTGTATGCTCTGAAGCATGGTACTGAAGAAGGACATGAAAAGCACATGGACAAAAGACTGTGTGGGATTAGGGGCTGGAGAGATGACTCACAAGGGCAAGGAACACAATTCTGATTCCCAGAACCTATATAGCTGGGCAGGCATAATAACTTCTTGTAATCTCAGCACTCAGGGAGCAGTAATGAGGGATCCCTAGAGCAAGCTGGCAAGCTTCAGGTCCAAGAAGATAGCCTGCCTCAATAAATAAGACACTCAACAAAGAAGACACTTCACTTTTCCATACACATGAACACACAAAAGCATGGTCACCTGCCCACATGTGTGCCTGTACATATGTTAACATGAACACACACACCACAAAAGACTGTTAAGTTGTCAAAATAATTAGTAGTTTCCTTTATTTAAATTTTTTTATTTGAAAATTTTTAAGTCTAATTTTTTACATGTATGAATGCCCCCTGGAGATCTCAGAGGAGGAAACTGGAGTTGCAGAAGGATGTGAATGCTAGGTGATCCTAACACAGGTCCTCTACAAGAGCAGCAAATGCTATTCTAAATGGCCGAGCCATCTCTTCAGCTCCGGAGATTTGATTCTATTTTTAATTCTATATGTGCATATGAGCATGTGTGTGTGTGCATGGACACATGAGTACACATGTATGCAGGTGCCTGAAGAGGCCAGAACAGGACATTGGGTCTTCTGAAGCTGAAGCCTCAGACAGTTATGAGCCTAGTGTGGGTGCTGGGAAGCAAACTCATCCTCTGCTAGGACAGTACATGCTCTTAACTACTAAGCCATCTCTCCAGTCCCTTTTTCTCTCTCTTTCCTTCTCTGTGTGTGTCCATTTATTTATTTCTATTGTATATGTACATGCCACAGAAAACTTGCCGAGGTCAGAGGATAGCTTTTGGGAGTCCTTTATTTCCTTCTAACATGTGGGTTTAGGGATTGAACTCAGGTCATCAGACTTGGAAGCAAGAATCTTTACCCACTGAGCCATATGACCAGCCCTAATTTTGTTTCTTGAGACAGGTTCTCCCATGTAGCCCAAGTGGACCTTCTTGCTACTATTCTCTCAGTGCTGAGATGACAGACATGCACCACCACACCCATCTTGGTGGTTTTGTTTTGTTTGTTTGTTTTTCTCTTGAGGCAAGAAGATTTGGAAGAGGAGATGACATTTTGGGCTAGCATGGAATAGCTATGCCCTGCACCCAGAGGATTCCTGGGGTGGACAGATGGTAGATGTGTGAATTCATTCTTTGCTGAGGGTTTCCTGCCTACTCTTCCTGTCTGCCTGTCACTGCTTCTGGAATCAGTCACCCTGGCAAATGGCCCATCTGGTCAAGTGTACAAGTGGTGGCCTGCACGTCAGCCTTGGGGCATGCAGTTTCAGATTCCAGAGGTTTGCTACTGGCTCCCAGCCCTGCTGACTCAACTCGGGGGGGTTTTCAGTCAGTCTGCCTTAAGAGTCTTCCTGGCAGGGAGGTTTTCTGTGCCAGCCTCCTCTTCCTAGCAGTCTAGAGGGGAACTGGTAGAGAAGGGGGCACCCATGCAAACCTTAGCCATGTGACATAAACAAGGAAACATGTCAGCTTCACCCAGGTCCTCCTTTGTGTCAACCTGTCCCTCTCCCCTGCTGAGGGTTAGGGTTTATCCACAAACTAAGGAACTCAGTACAGGGTCTAGGCTGTGTAAAATGAGTGAATGGATGGATAGGTGTGGAAGGAAAGTCTTTCCTTGATATTCTCTGGGCTGTTTGCTGTTTTAGTTTGGTTTTTTTTTTTTTTTTTTTTTTTTTTTTTTTTGTAACAATGTTTTTAGGATATATGTTAAGTGCCCAAGGAGGTCAGAGTCATCACATCTCCTGGAGCTGGAGTTACAGGTGACTGTGGGACTTGGGTCCTCTGCAAGAGCCATAAATGCTCTATACCTCTAAGGCAGCTTTGAAGATCCTCCTTTTTTTTTTTTTTTTGTTTCTTATTTTATTTGGTTTTGTTGTTGTGTTACAAGGTCTTCCTGACTGGCCTGGAACTTCACACTTCACTGTGTAGACCTCAAATCCACAGTGCTTCCTCCAATGGCTTCTGCCTCTCAGGTGCTGGGATTAAAGGTATGCGCCATTATGAATTGGTTTTGTTTTGTTTTTGAAACAAGGTTTTGCTGTTTCAGTCTTGACTGGTCTGGAATTTACTAGGTAGAGCAAGCTAAGCTGTAGTTTGTACTATTCTCCTGACTCTGTGTCCTGCGTGCTGGGATTACAGGTGCGTACCACAGGTTTGTTGTTACCTTTGTTATTTTGAGAGCTGGTTCAGAATAGCCCAGGCTGACTTCAAACTCACTTGTGTAGCTCAAGATGAATTCCACACTCTTTTGCTCCTTGTCCCAGAGCTGGGATGACAGACTGCGCCTCAGGGACAGTTCCTGCTTTAATGCTGGTAAATTTCGTAGGTGGAGGGCAGGCAACCAGAGGAGGCCTAGAGCTGCAATCTGTGCGATGAAGGCAGAAATACCAGCAACTAGAGCATTGACAATTTAGCCAGGAAGAGACTAATTGAACAAGGGCATTAGTGACCTTCCCAAACACATCTGCATTGACGAATCCTTGAGCTGGAAAGAGCATGGGAGGCCCAAGAGGCCTCCGGCGGAAGTGAGAGTGGGACAGGGGTTCCAGCCTGGTCTGGGGGATTGAACATCCCAGAAAGCCTCCAAGAGGCAGGGGAACAAAGTTCTGTAATTCCCCCGCTTGCCACCTGAACTTTGCCGCCAGGGAGAGAACTTTCTGCCATCTAACTGTGGCTCATTCTGCTTCTGACTTGGGAAGGGGTTAGTCAAGAGAGCTTCCACGTCCTGATTGACTTGTACGCCCTTTCCTCCATTGAACCAGGCGGGAGCGGGATGCCGGGTTAGGGTTGGGAATTTCCGGGATTAGAGTGGACCATACAGTGAAGAGACAGTCACGTCGCTCCTGAGGTCGTGGGGAAGGCCAAGCAGGGATCCCCAAGGACTCTTCACCCTGACATACACAGACAGGCGCGCGCGCGCGCGCACGCACACACACACACACACACACACACACACCCCTTGTGACTACGAGGTCTGTTGCACAGCACCCTAACACCGCTTGCCCCGCCCCGGGCCCCGCCTCCGAGGCTCTCCCTCCCACTCCCACAACCGCTTTATAAAATGGGGCGTTGGATGCAACCGGGAAAAGCGGAACAGCTGTGAGCTCCAGGCCTTCTTCAGCACTGGAGCAAGTCTAAGCCTAAACCGGCCTCCCCAGAACTCCCGCTACTGGGTCTCGAACCCCTGCGTCCCGGAATTCTAGCGTTGCTGTACCTAAGGCCATCCCGGGAATCATGCGCTGCGCTCCGACAGCAGGCGCAGTCCTGGTGCTGTGCGCAGCTACTACGGGGCTGCTGAGCGCGCAGGGCCGCCCTGCACAGCCCGATTCACAGCGCTTCGCATCCTGGGATGAGATGAACTTGCTGGCTCACGGGCTGCTGCAGCTCGGCCATGGGCTGCGCGAACACGTGGAGCGCACCCGTGGGCAGCTAGGCGCGCTGGAACGCCGCATGGCTGCGTGTGGAAACGCTTGTCAGGGGCCCAAGGAGAAAGACGCATCCTCCAAAGACCCAGAGGGTAGAGTCCTCGACAGCGAGACCGCTCCTGAGACTCTGCAGAGTTTGCAGGTAGGCGCACCACTAGGGGGCTGGCTCCTTAGACCCCTTTTGGGTCTTCTGCTGGAATAATGTGCACAGGAACCAGGCAGAGAGGGGCCTTAAAGAACCGAACATGTGAAAGGATGGAAGGGAGGTTGGGTTAGGGGAGATTGCAGGCATAAAGCCAGGTATTCACCAGTCTTGCATGTCTCCAGACACAGCTCAAGGCCCAGAACAACAAGATCCAGCAACTGTTCCAGAAGGTAGCCCAGCAGCAGAGACACCTAGCCAAGCAGAATCTGAGAATACAAAATCTTCAGAGCCAGGTACTTACACAGGGCTTGGCACAAGTAGGAAAGAGGGAACACACAATGGGGGACCACAGTGGTGAAATATGGCTAATAAGTTGCTATAGCATAAGCCAAGAGCTCTTACCACCCTTTTCCTGTCTTGTCTCAGATTGGCCTCCTGGTCCCCACACACCTAGACAACGGGGTGGCCAGGACTTCAAGAGGAAAGAGGCTTCCCAAGATGGCCCAGCTCATTGGTCTGACTCCCAATGCCACCCATTCCCACAGTGAGTGTCTCTGGTGTTTGCTGTCATCTGGCAACTCCCCAACTCCTCTACCTGTCATTCCCATCCTTACCAGCCTGATCTACAAAGCCAGTCCTGGACAGCCAAGGTTACACAGACAAACACTGTCTTAAAAAGAAAGAGAGAGAGAGAGAGAGAGAAAGAAAGAATAAAGAAAAGAAAGAAAGAAACTCTAGTCTTGGGTGTCTGTGAGCTAGGCTCTAGTCAAGGGCTTTTTAGATATATCACCTTCTTCACTTCTTCACTTGATCCTGCTTGGCTAGGCAAATCTTATTAGCCACTAACCAGAACAAGTAGAGGAAGACAGACCATAAGGAAATGAAGTTTCAGGGGTGCTGGAAGATGGTGCTGTAACTCAGGGACATCATCCTAAGGGGCCCGGGTGTGTGTGTGTGTGTGTGTGTGTGAGAGAGAGAGAGAGAGAGAGAGAGAGAGAGAGAGAGACTTCTAGTTCCAACCCTGAGTTCATTCTCTCACCCTGCTTGACATCTGTGGCTATGTACAGCCAAGTGGGTGAAAGTTTGGATATCCCCTTCACACCCTCAGGCTAGTTGCTGGCTTCCAGCCCAATAGTATTTAGATTTGTTGCTTCCCCTGTTTTTTTTACCCAGGCAGGTACCTAGGCATAGTGAGGATTATAAGGAAGCTTTCCTAGGGTCGGCAGGCACAGGTTCTGGCTGGATAATGTGGTGCAAGATAAGGGCAGAGGGGTAGTTTTGTGGGTTTGGGACTCCCAGACTCAGACTAGCCAAGTAGGGGAAAGTTGAGAGCTGGGGAGACAAACAGCTGGCCCTAATGGAGACCACATGGGTGGTTTGGCAGTATGCCTGTCCCGATTGGATGAGAGGAAAGTAGGGGAAAGGGAGCTGCCCAAGGGATTGGAAAGCATCCTCACCATCTTTCTGGGCCTGCCCCCACTCCTGGCAGTGTGGATGTGGCTGGCTGGTGGCACTTCCCTGAACACCCCTCCCCCCAGTGACCTTTCTCCTACTTTCCCTGTCTGGGCTGGGGGCGGTTCTTCCTGAGTTTAGAGGCTTGTCAAGGCCAAGTTCTTTCTTCCTCTCCTCTTTTCTCTTCACTCCTGTCCCCCTTTTTCTGGTGTCAGAGACAGCCATATCCCACCCACACTCCCAGCCTCAGTCTCCCCTTGTTCCATGTAGGCATTGTCAGCAATGCCTAACTCACAGAACCCTTTTTCACTCAGTCAGCTCAGCTCTTGCCTTACAGACCCATCCCTATCCATTGTTTTATGTGTCCATTGAAACCCTGGCTGTGGAGTGGGCTTTAAATAGATACAAATTCCTACTGTGGACGAAGTTCCTCCTTGTCCCTGGCCTTGAGAAGCCCCTATTCAATGGAAGGGGTGGGAACAAGCCACCAGATGACTTCTCACCAGTGCAAAGACCTGTGTTCAATTTGGGGAGTTTCACTGGGTTTAGGAGAATAGGAAGGCATCCTTTTAGAAGCTGGGACCCAGAGAAAGGAACGGGAACCCTGGCACTAAGACCATATGCTAAACCCCAATGGCAGGAAGATGTGCTACAAGGAAGAAAGCCTCAGGAAAAAAGCCTTTGTGACCGGACAGTATGGACAAGCAATGTGGGAAGAAGGAGGATTGGTCAAGGGACTGGTCCTCAGTGCGCCTTGTGGACCCTATTGGAGAATGCTATAATGATGAAGGAATAAGTTTAGGCAAATGGCCCTGGGACTCATTCTCTGGGACTCATCCTCTACCATTTAGCCTTCACACACACCTGTCTCCTGAAGTCGCTGGGAGTTGCTCTCCTGCTTGAGTCTCTCCCTTTGTCCACTTTCAGGACCTCCCCGGGATTGCCAGGATCTCTTCCAAGAAGGGGAGCGGCATAGTGGACTTTTCCAGATCCAGCCTCAGGGTTCCCCACCGTTTTTGGTCAATTGTGAGATGACTTCAGGTAGGATGTGCTGGCCCTCCAAGGAGCCTACTTGTCATGGACAACCTTGGTGTCATAAATACTGCCATGTGTAGCTCAGTGATAAAGTACTTGCCTAGCCTCTATAAGACCCTGGGTCCCTTCCACAGTGACACACATGTACATACAAACCCTATTATGCAGTCTGTAGCAGGGCGTAGCTTGTAGGATGGATTTAACATATTTTCTAAAATGTAGTATGTTTCCCCATTGACATGCATCTCAAGCTCAGTGATGGGTTTCTGTGGTTAAGGTCTGCAGCTGTCCAAGCCTAGTGGTCTACAGAGTAAGCTCAAGGCCAGCCTGGGTGACTTAGTGTAACTATCTCAAAATAATATATATATAAATGAGCTGGGTCCATAGCTCAGAGAGTTCTTGGAAAATGCTTGCCTAGAATGTACAAGACCCACAGCTGATTTGTTGACTTGTGCCTGCACTTGAGAGGTTGAGACAGTTCTTAGTACTTGGGAGGTTGAGGCAAAAGGATTGTTGAACATTCAAGGACAGCCTTATCTCAAGTAAGCACAGGGTCTTCATGGGCTGGGAATATAGCTCCATTGGTAAAGTGCTTCCCTAGAATGCTTGAGGCCCTGAGTTCCATCTCCAACAGTGCATAAACTCGTTATGGTAATACAAGCCTTCCCTCCCAACACTCCAGAGGTGGAAGCAGGAAAATTGGGAGTTTGAGGTCATCCATGATTACATAGTGAGTTGAAGGACAGCTTGGACTACAGGGAAAGTTTGAGGTTCTCTTTGGCTACAAAAGTATGTTCTAAGCCAGTCTAAGGTAGAGCCCTGTTTCAAAGTTAAACAAAATACATCTGCTGGTTCCTGCAGGTTCTTGGGATGAAAGCCTATTCTGATCCTACCCTCTGAGAGGAGTGATGAGTGTGTTACCCTTCCTGGGATTGTGTGGGAGCACAATATCAGGCTTGGGAGCTAGGTAGAGCTGTCAGCTTCCCTGTGAAGAGGGACTTCTGGTGACTTTGTCTTTCTTGGCAGATGGAGGCTGGACAGTGATTCAGAGACGCCTAAATGGCTCTGTGGACTTCAACCAGTCCTGGGAAGCCTACAAGGATGGCTTCGGAGATCCCCAAGGTAGGTGTTCTCTGGAGGTCAGAGTCAGGGAAGGAGGAAAGGGCAAAGGAACTGGACCCACCTTATGGCATTACTTCTCTTGATGAAGGCGAGTTCTGGCTGGGCCTGGAGAAGATGCACAGTATCACAGGAGACCGAGGCAGCCAGCTGGCTGTGCAGCTCCAGGACTGGGATGGCAATGCCAAATTGCTCCAGTTTCCCATCCACTTGGGGGGCGAAGATACAGCCTACAGCCTACAACTTACAGAGCCCACAGCCAGTGAGCTAGGTGCCACCAATGTTTCCCCCAATGGCCTTTCCCTGCCCTTCTCTACCTGGGACCAAGACCACGACCTCCGAGGGGACCTCAACTGTGCCAAGAGCCTCTCTGGTAAGCAGGTTTTACTCCCACTGTAGCCTACATTCAGCCCCCAAATACATCCATGCCCTGACCCCCTTTTCTCCTTGCTTAATGTGTGCTTTTGGGCCAGTTGCTGAGTTAATCTCTCCTGTTTTCAGTTTTCCTGTCTCTAAAGTAGGTATAAGCATGGTGCCCACTTTTGAAATTTCAATAAGAACACTTTGTGGGGTGGGTAGCTGGTGTTGGGAAAAGCCAGGACAAACCCTTGCCTTGTTCTTTTGAATTCTGAGGAATAGGATCTTGTGCATGTTAGTCAAGCATTCTGCCACTGAATCCCTGGTGTTTTCACTTTTGTTGTCTGACACAGGGTCTCATAATAGCTCTGCTTGCCTTGTTACATAGCCAAAGATAACCTTAAAGGGTCCCCTTCTAATTCCCAAGTGCTGTGGTAAGACATATGTGCCATCATATGGTGCTGGAAATCAATACCAGAATATCATGCATGTTATGCAAGCACTGTACAACTGAGCTACAGTACCAGCCCTCCTTGTATTTCATTTGTTCAGACTGGATCAAACCACGTAGAGCAGGTTTGCCTCACACTTCCTATCATTCTGCTTCAGCCTCCTGAGTGCTATGATTACAATCTTGTACCCACAAGCCCTGCTCTATAGTGTAGCTCAGTTGGAAGAGAGCCTAGCTAACATGAATGAAGGCCTAGGTTTCATCCCCGGCATCATATAAGCCAGGCACAGTGGTACAGTGGTAACTGCAGCACTCAGGAAGTGGAGGCAGGTGGAGATTAGTTTAAGGTTATCGTTAGCTACATAGAGAATTTAAGGCCAGCCTAAGTAGACTCTGTCTCAAAACAAAAATAGGACTTATGAGATGGCTCAGCCAGTAAAGGTGTTTCCCTCCAAGCCTGATGACTTAAGTTTGACCTCTAAGACCTTCATGGTGGAAGGAGAGAACTGACTTCCAGAAGTCTAACCTTCATACCTGCTGCGTATGCACACCTACACACACATGCACATGCACACAAAATAAATAAATGTAGTAATTTCTAGAGGTGTAAGATCCAAAGTTAATTTTGTTTCCAACTATGTCCTTTCTCAGTATAGAAACCCACGACCTTGACCATACCTTCTGTTCTCTGACCCTGTAGGTGGCTGGTGGTTTGGCACCTGTAGCCATTCCAATCTCAATGGACAGTACTTCCACTCCATTCCACGGCAGCGGCAGCAGCGTAAAAAGGGGATCTTCTGGAAAACATGGAAAGGCCGCTATTACCCACTACAGGCTACCACCCTGCTGATCCAGCCCATGGAGGCTGCAGCAGCCTCCTAGCCTCCTCACTGGAGTTTGGTTCCAGGCCTAAGAGGACAATGACTTTGGTTGTGGCCCTAAGATGTAGCCACTCTCTGCTAGGGTCAGGAGCTCCAAGTGGGGCTATCTGGAATCTTGTGGACAGAGAAAAAGCCCACAGCTGGAGAGACTGGAGGACCCCTTTTCCGCGTTAGGGTCTGCAGGCATTATTGTCTGAAATAGAGCAACAGGAAACAGATGGCCCAGACCCAGGAAGCATGAGCTCGAGGGGCATAGAGTCTCACTTCTTGCCTACCAGAGAAGTCGGGGATGCAAAGTGACAATTTGGGTCCAACTAGCTGGGCCCTTAAGGGCAGACTCAGTCATATTGACTGGCTGGGAGACAGGGTTCCCAGGAACCCTGGGTATACTCATGGTGCTGTTGTGGATGCTGTGGATAAATGGGTGCCAACTGTGGTTCCCAGGCGCAGCTCACAGCATTCTTGGAATAAAAATAACCTCGGAACATTTTGTTCTCTGTTGTTTCATTTGATTTTTAAAAGTGGACAGTTTGAAGGTTTGAGCAAACATGTTCCTCAGGTAGTAAACATATTCCCAGATAGACAGAACAGGTTGGTTATTCCTTCCACCTCTAGCAAGTGATTTCAGCTTCCTTCTCTTAGTATTTCATGATGTGAGCCTCTCCTGTTTTTATTTCAAAATCTCAAAACAGGTTCTGGGAGGTGGCTGGGTGATTAAGAATGCTTGTTCCTACAGAGAGCCTGGGTTTGGTTCCCGGCACCCACAACTAACAACTGTCTGTAATTCTAGTCCTAGGTTATCCAGTGCCTCTTCTGACCTCCACAGGCTCCTGCACATTTGTGATATACATGCATATATTCAGGCATACACATAGAAAAATAATAATAATAAAAAAAAAAAAAGCAGAGTTGAGGAGATAGCTTAGTGGTACAAGACACTTGCTGTCTAAGCCTGATGACTGAGTTCAAGCCCCCAAACTTAAATAAAGATGAAAGTTCTTTGGTTTTTTGTTTTTCAAGACAGGGTCTCTCTGTTTAGCCTTGGCTGTCCAGGGCTCCCTTTGTAGACAAGGATGGTCTCGAACTCACAAAGATCTACCTGCCTCTGCCTCTCTGAGTGCTGGGATTACAGGTGTGTGCCACCTTGCCTGGCTTACACAATTGTCCTTTGACCACCACACACAGCATGGCACATGAACTATCACTCACACAGACATCAAACATACAATAATAATTTGGTCTTTTAATTTTTAATAATTAAAAATTATAAAACTCAATTCAATCATTAGGGAAGCAGGTAATAGAAAAAAATTAAAACCCTACCCCCTTTCTGATCAGCACCAGATGGGGTACACACATCTCCCAGCACCTGGGAGGTAGAGACAGGAGCTTTGAAAGTTCTAAGCCAGACTAGGCAACACAGTAAGACCACGTATAAGAAATCAGAAAGGTTGATGGGGCTGTAGTTCAGTTGGTCACATCTGGCATGCACAGGCCTGGCTTCCATTCCCAGCACTACTGCATAAATAGAATACAGTTGTACATAATGCTTTAATGCCAGTATTTGGGAGGTGGAAGCAAGAGGATTAGAAGTTTGAAGTAACCTGGGCTACAAGAAATAAAAAGAAGAAAGAAAAGCAAAAATGAGATGAAGTTAATATTATAATATTAGTCTTTAAACCTGATATCATATTCTACACTTGTAATTTCAGCAGTTGGGGAGCTGAGGCAGGGGGAATCAGGAAAACCATAAATTTGAGCCCAGCCTGAGCTACTCAAGAAGACTTTGACTCAGAAAAACAAAACCTTTTAAAAAACATTACTTGATTTACTTATTTACTTATTTATTTATCTATTTTTCATTTATTTATTTATTTATTTATTTATCTATTTATCTATTTATTTATTTATTTATTTGTTTATTTATTTATTTATATGTGTGGGCAAGCTTCTGCCATGACGCCTGTATGGAGTCAGAGGACAACTTCAGACTTGGCAGCAACCTTCTTCACTTGTTAGGCCATCTTGCCTGTGCCTCAAAAACATTTCTTATTGGGAGCTGAATATGTGACTCAGTGATACAGTGTATTCCTTGCCTGTATGAGGGCATAAGTTTGATTCCCTAGCAAAATTCTCTCTCTCTCATGCACACACACAAACACACACACACTTCATTGAATCCATTATATACAAATACTGTACAGAGTTTTGCATTTTGAGACAGGGTCTCCTGTAGCCTAAAATGGCTTCCAATTCAGTATGTAGCTGAGGCTTGCCTTGATCTTCCTGCCTCCACTTCCTGACTGCTTCAACCACAGGCTAGACCCATTATTCCCATTGTATACCGTTGACTAATGTCTTCTAAGTCATTAGACTCTTGTGTATATTACTTTTTCTCACACCTCTCAGTTTAGACCAGCCATTCTACGCAGACTTAATGAACATGAGCCACTGGCTAGTGGCTGCCATACAGGGCACCATATCTGTAGCACAAACATAAGGTTTTCAGTAAATTTTTGACATTTTTGAGCATACCAGAAGGATATGAGGAAAGAGGAGGGATAGATAAGAGCACTGTTCTTTATTACAAAAGCACATTTGAGGCTGGTGAGATGGCTCACCAGGTAAAAGAGCTGCCCAATGTGGGTGCTGTAAATTAAACATGGGTCCCCTGCAAGAACAACATGCACTTTCAACTGCTGAGACATTTCTGAAGCCTTATTTTTAGTATTTTGAGAAATCTCCATGATTATTTCCATATAGCTTAGACAAGGTCACATTCTTACCACCCTGTATATGGATTCCCTTTCATTTTCATTCTCACCACCATTAACTATTATTTGCTTGCTTGCATGCTTTGTTTTTGTTTGTTTTTGCTTTTGTTTTTGTTTTTTCAAAGTGTCTGGCTTTGAAGCCCTAGCTGGTCTGGAACTCACCATGTATATCAGGTTATTTGGGTTTTGTTTTGGTTGTTTTTAGTCTTTTGTCTTTTAGGCAGGGTCTCCCTTATGAAACCCTGCCTGGCTGTCCTAGAACTCACTATGTAGACAAGGCTAACATTGAACTCATAGAAATCCACCTGCCTCTGCATCCCAAGTGGTGTAATTAAAGGCATACGGTGTCACACCAGGCAAGCTTTTTTTTTTTTTGAAAAAGAAAGAAAGAAAGAAAGAAAGAAAGAAAGAAAGAAAGAAAGAAA
>NW_026594091.1:799147-830315 GCF_907164565.1 Psammomys obesus | reverse complement strand
AAAGAAAGAAAGAAAGAAAGAAAGAAAGAAAGAAAGAAAGAAAGAAAGAAAGAAAGCTTTAAGAGCTGGAGTTACAAGTGGCTATGTGTTGCCTGATGTGGGTACTGGAAGTAAATCAAACTTGGGTCAAAGAGCAGTATAAGATCTTAATAGTGGAGCCATTTCCCCAGGTCCTCAATGTAGTTTTAATTTGTATTTCTCTGACAGCGGTAAGGCTGAATATTTTACCATGTTTAATAACCATTTGTACTCCATGCTTTCCGTATTGTCTGGTTATTTCATCACCCAGTTTACTGACTGAGTAGTTTTTATTTTGTTACTGTTTGACCTATTTATTGAGCAATTAAACATACCAAGTCCTGTGCCAGACATCCGGCATACTCTACCGGACAGAAAGATCTCTGCCCTTCCTCAGCTGCCCTTCAAAGTACTTCCTTTGGTAACATGTTGATGTTTAACTGGAGATCTAAACTGGAACACTTTTGAGATTAAAATGTGTGCTCAATAATTTAGCTGAATGACAGACATAAAGTGGCTCACTTTGGGGCATATCAGGATGTACTGACCCAGTTTCAAAAAGTATACACATGGAGCTGGAGAAATGGCTCAGTGATTTAAAGTGCAGACTGCTCTTGCAGAGACCCACATTTGGTTCCTAGAACCCATGTCAGGAAGCTTGAAATTGTCTGTAACTCTAGCTCCAGAGGATCCAATGCTTACCACGTCCATGAGCATTGGCACTCACATGCACACACTCATATACAGACACATGTGCATACCTGGAACTAAGGGAGGCAGAGGTAGGCAGATGGCCAGCCTGGTCTACAAAGCAAGTTCAGGACAGAGAAACTATCTCAATAAACAAACAAACAAATAAATAAATAAATAAATAAATAAATAAATATTTTATATATATATTATAGATGATTGGAAGATTTTAGGATGTTGTACTTTTACTAAATATATCCTGGGTTCAATACACAGGATGGAATGTGGTGGAGACAAAAGTAAAAGTCAACGATACTCCAACCTATACTTTTTTATTAGGTTGGTTTTGGTTTTTCGAAACAGGGTTTCTCTGTGTAACCACCCTGGCTGTCCTGGAACTTACTTTGTAGACAAGGCTGGCCTTGAACTCACAAGATCCACCTACCTCTGCTTTCTGAGTGTTGAGATTAAAGGTGTGTGCCACTATGCCTGGCTGAAACCTGTTCTTTTATCTCAGCAAATCTACACTTAGTAATTGTGCATCAAATGTTTTTTGTAAATTTTAATTTTAAAAATCAGACTATGTCACTCATGTATACTGGCACATGCCTGTAATTACAGCATCTGGGAGGTGGAGGCAAGATAATCAAGATTATCCCTGGATGCCTAAAGAGATGGAGACTGGCCTGGGCTACATGGGCTACATGAGACCCTGTCTCAAAAAAAAAAAAAAAAAAAAAAAAAAAAAAAAAAAAAAAAAAAAAAAAGACCTAGAGACCTAGAGTGTTTGCCTAGCACTCATGGAAACCTAGGTTCCATCCCAAGAACCACATACACCACACATGGTATTTCCAAAATGACAATACTTGGAAAGTAAAGGCATGATTAAGAGTTCAAGGTCAGCCAGGCAGTGGTGGTGAAAGCCTTTAATTCCAGCACTTGGGAAGCAGAGGCAAGCAGTTCTATGTGAGTTCAGTGGCAGCCTGGTCTATAGAGTGTGTTCAGGACAGCCAAAACTACACCAGAGAAACCCTGTCTCAACAGCCACCCACTTCAAAAAAAAAAAAAAGAGTTCAAGGTCAGAGCTGTAGAAATGGCTCAAGGTTAAGAGCACTCACTCACTGGCTGCTCTTCCAGAGGTCATGGGTTTGATTCCCAGAACCCATATGGCAGCTAACAACTGTCGGTAACTCCCATTCTAGGGTATCTGAACTCCTCTTCTGGCCTTGGTTGATACTGCATGCATGCAAAACACTCGTATGCATAAAAATTAATTAAAAGATTTTCACACACACAAAAAAGAAAGAAAGATGAAAAGAGCATCACTTTGGAGAAAAAGGAATTAGTTCAGGGCAGACCACCTGCCCAGCACACACAATGCAGATGTGATGACACACATCTGTAGGCTTGCTGCTTAGGAAGCTAAGGCAGCAGAATCCCAAGTTTGAAGCCAGCCTCAACTATACAGTGAGTTCCTGGTCAGCTGAGATACAGGGGGACTTTATCTCAAAAGCCAAATGAAATCAACAACAAACCAATCGTCAAAATTATAGATCAAAGCTTTATCTTAGTGGTAGAAAACAGCACCTACCTGACATGAATAAGGCAGCACTTGATTCCATCCTGAAAAAACTGACTGAAGGAGGTATTTTTTGAAATGTAGTTCCATGCATACAGTATGTGTGTATATGAGTTCATGTGTGTGCATTTGTGTGAGAGTGAGAGAGCATTTGGCTGTCCTGGAACTCACTCTGTAGACCAGGCTGCAGGTTGCTCTTTGCATGCACACATAAATAAACAAACAAACAAACAAATAAATACATGTGATAAAAGTTTCTTAAAAAGTAAGCATACCATTGATTCTACACATGGGCCCACATAGGAACTAAACACCTGGTAAGTACCCAGCCTCTCTCTTTCTCTGCTTTCAGGTTATATCTGACTCCTTTACTTTGGGTGAGATTCCTGCCTTACTCAATGTCTGCATGTGAAGTCTCTACTACACTGTTTTATTCTGCTTAAAGGCTGAAGGTACAGTCATTGTCCTGAAACTTTTGAAATACAGCTCTCACCTCAAATGGAATAAGGGACAGTTCATTCTGGAGCCAAAGCTAGTGACTATGGCCTAGAAATGTGCATTCAGGTTAGCCCTGGATACCATGTTCCAATATGGTAACAGTTTTGAACTTTTTATAGTTATAGCAGAAAAAAGTCATAAATCAAGACATTTTTTCACATACAATTAGAAACATCAGGCAGGCAGGTTATGGCAAAAAAATTTGAGACAAGGTTTCTCTGTGTATCCTTGGCCGTCCTGGACACACTTTGTAGATCAGGTTGGCCTGCGAACTCACAGAGATCCACCTGCTTCTGCCTCCCAGAGGGACAGGGTTTTTCTTAGCCCTGACTATCCTGGAATTCACTCTGTAGGCCAGGCTAGCCTTGAACTCAAAGTTCTACCTCCCTCTACCTCCCTGCTGAGTTTAAAGGGATGCCCCATTAAACCTGCCTGGACCTGCAGCATTTCAATTGTCTGCAATTACTGAGTTGTAGTCAATCAATTGGCCTTGTAGAATCCTTAACACAGGTGTGGCATTTTCATGGGAACTTTGGCTCATAACCTAGTAACCTTGAATTCCAGGTAGATTGGACCCTCACATGAATTCCAGGTAGACTGGACCCTCACATGACAGAGCATCTCAAAGATGAGAGCAGCTATCTATGTGGGGGAGGCTTTACCCTGGAGCAGATCATCCCATAGGAAATCAAATTGGTCCCTTGCATAGCCAGTGATGATGCTAGCAGACACTAACAATGATTTATAGCTTAACAGATTGACATTTTCTTACCAACTACCAGATGGAGGAGCTGTGATGACTTCTAGACCAAGACTACTTAATTATGCATACATCTTCCCATTGCCCTAATTCTTCCTCTATCTAAAGCCAAAAGTTCATATCCATACCTTAAAGAGAAACTTAGTCACTGGACCCCTTTTGAGTTTCCCTCTCTCCATGGGCTTGATTAAGGCCCCTTCCTCTGCTTTCAATCACTATTTATGTCTTTAATTGGTGTATTAGGATGGCTGAGCCTGGCTGGTTGAAACTTCAGGAGCAATGCCTTTTGCCTCAAACTCTGGTTATAGTCGTGTTGGAAGAGCAGGAGGATCAGGAGTACAAGGCTAGCCCATTTCAAAAGCAAAACCAAACACACCCCCAATGTGTTAGAATTTAACTTCCAAAGTCATATATTTGGTAGGATGGTTTTTTTGTTTTTCTCCAATGACAGGGTTTTCCTGTGTAGCCTTTGTTGTCCTGAAGCTCACTCTGTAGACCAAATTGGCCTCAAACTCAAAGGCTCTGCCTGGTCTGCCTCCTGAATGCTGGGATTAAAGGTATGTGCCACCACTCTCTGGCCCAAAGTCATATGTTAATGGTGCTGGATTAGAAGAAATTCAGGGCAGTGAACTCAAGATGGCATTAGTGTCTTTAGTTGTAAGTTTTTCTTTTTTTTTTTTTTTTTTCAGTTTGTTCTCTGTAGGGTTGTTTGGTGGGTGACACATGCAATGATGTTCATGGAAGTCAGAGGATAACTTTCTGGGGGATTCAATTTGCTTCTTTCACCTTTACTTGGGCTCCAGTGATTGAACTGAGATTACCAGAGGCAAGCACTTCAGCAACTGAGCCATCTTGCCAGCGCTGTTCATTGTTTTTGCTTGTTTATTGTTGTTTAAGATGTGGTCTTGTGCAGCCCAGGTTGGCTCCTGTGGTGGCTTGAATAGGTTTGACCCCATAAACTCACGTATTTGAAATGCTTGGTCTGCAGAAAAAGGCACTATTAGGAGGTGTGGCCTTGTTGGAGGAAGCAAATCACTGTATAGGCAGCCTTTGAGGTTTTCCAGTGCTCTGCCCAATGTAGAAGAGAGACTCCTCCTGGCTGTCTGCAGATAACAGTCTCCTACTGGCTGCCTTGTGATCAAGATGTAGAACTCTTGGCTCCCCCAGCAGCAAGTTTGCCTGTAGAATGTCATGTTTCCCATCGTGATAATGGACTAAATTTCTGAAACTATAAGCCAGCCCCAATTAAATGTTTTCTGTTTTAAGAGTTGCCTTGGTCATGGTGTCTCTTCACAGCAATGAAACTGTAACTAAGACAGCTCCAAATTCACAATTTAGCCAAGGATGATTTTGAACTGGATATCTATTGGCCTCTGCCTCTCAAGTATTGGGATCATAGGTGTGCAGTACTATGCCTATTGTTAAGCTCAACATGAGCCTAACTATCAGAGAAGCCACCGAAGGAAACTCTCGGAGGCTGTATCGATGCAAAGGCAAGAGGTTTAATTTGGGACAACACGTGTTGGGGTCACTCTGCAAGTCAGCAAAGAGCAGCCATCTGGGTTAATTGCTAGGCAATGTTCTCTCTCAAGTGTAGATCTGGTCATTGTTCTTTGCTGAGTGGAGGGCTTTGCTTGCTCACTTCCTTATCTATGCCTGCGCAGATGACCATGCTCCCGGGTAGTTATATGTTCTCTAGAAAAGTATTGTGAGGCTTTAATTAACACAGGCCTGAAACTCGAAAATATAGGTTACAAAGTTAGTCTGATTCTTTCATTAGCTGTTTGGAACTGAAAGACCCCAGCCTCACATTAAGTTAAACATAGCTAACGCCATTTTGTGGGACACCACTGTTTTGTAAAACTCTGAAGGCCAGATGAGAAACTGGAAAATTACTGAGAAATCCTAGCTGTGTCACCCACTTGGGATATCTGTGGTCAGGCTGCCCCAGTCATACTAAAAACAGTTTGTGTTAATCACTCTCATAGATATCTGTGAGACTGTTTCAGCTAAGATAGGGAAAAACAAAATAACAGGTGGCGGGCCACATCAAGGGGTCATCCTACCCCCCTTGACCACCCAGTTCCTGGAATCTTGGTGCCCCTGCCAAACTTTGACGCAAATCGTGGTCTCATGAAAACGTACCAATCAGCCCCCTGTAACCATGCTTCTCGCTTCTGTACCAGTGCTTCTGCTCTAAAACCCTATAAAAACCCCAGCTTCCCATCTAGGGGGCGCGGAAGTCTCCCGAATGACTTTTCGCCCCGGGTACCCGTGTATCAAAATAAAAGCCTCTTGCTGTTTGCATCCGAACGCCTGGGCTCGTTGATCCTTGGGCAGGGGTCTCTCTGACGAAAGATACCCTCCGGGGATCTTTCAGGAACATCTGATTATATAGATGTGTCTGGCCTAGAACTGGCTATGACCTTCCTTTGATCCTCTTGCATCAGCTTCCAGAGTGGTGGGATTATTGGCATGCACCACTATGAAAGTTTCCCTTTTGTTTCAACCTATTTGCTGCCAGATTCTACCCTCAGTGAGACTACTGAGAATTTGCCTCTTTCAGTGCTGCATTGCCAGCACATAGAAGGCACTTAATATTTACTGAAGGATGAATTAAAGAGTTTTTCTTGTTTTTAAATTCCTATTTTTTTCTAAAAGGTTTTCAACCAAAGGATTAACATGACCTGACTTATTTTTAAACTCCCTCTGAGCCAGAAGAAGTGGTATGTGCCTGTCGTCATCCTTAGTCCTCAAAAAAAAGTGGTGGGAAGAGCCATTTAATGTCATCCCTGATACACAGTGAGTTCAAGGTCAAACATGGCTACCTGTGATGGTAAATAAATAAAAATTCTTTCTGGTGGTCGTAGGAAAAACAGTGGACCATGAGTGATGAAGGCAAAGCAGGGAGAGTAAAACTGAAAGAACTACCTGGTTTAGTGAGGGGGTCATGATTAAATGATAGTATAACGTGGATGAGAAGCAATCAGGACCAGCATGTTTTAGTTTGTTTCTCTGTTACTGTGATAAAATGATGAGCAAAAGCAAGCTGGGAAGTAAAGGGTTTCTTTGGCTTATAGGTTACAGTCCACCATCAGCAAGGGAAGCCAACGCAGGAATTCAAGACAGGAACTTGGAAACAGGAGGAAAAAACAAAACAAAACAAAACAAAACAAACAAACAACCAAAAAAAAAAAAAAAAACAGAAATGACAGAGGAACACTGCTTAGTGGCTTGTTTCTAGGCTCATGTACAACTGTTTCTTAAGCAGTCAAGGCCCACCTGCTTAGGGATAGTACTAATTGAGACAGGCTAGGATGTCCTATTTCATGCAGCAATCAAAAAAATGTCCACAAACCTGACCCCAGGCTAGTTTTATGGAAACAATTTCTCAATAGTTCAGTCTTCTTGGATATGTAAAGTTAAAAACCAAGATTAGCTGAGGAATGTAGGAGAATGAGGGACAGAATAAGACAGTTAAGGGTAACAGGTGGAAAGGACTAGATATAGACAGAGAAGTCCTGACTTCTGTTACTGACAGGTAGAGTGAGGACAGATATGAACCGAGAGCCCATATTTGTGTCTGGGACACCTAACAGACATCTCAAGGATGACATGCAAGTGTCAATAAGAATGTTCTAGTAGGGGTCAGAAAGATAGCTCTGTGGTTAAGAGCACTTACTACACACAGGAAGCTCACAATCATTGATCATTTGTAACTCAAGCTCCAAGGAATACAACACCCTCTTCTGGCTTCTTCAGGCACTGTCATATATGCGGTATACACATACATACAAATAAATAAAAATAAAAGAGAAATTGGAGGAGTGAGAGTGTGGGAGGAATGATGTAAATAAGTACTCATAAATGAAATTCTAAAACAATAATAATGTAAGAAATAATAAGGAATTGCTTCAGTAAGGCTGGGATTGTACCACAATCAAGTGGTAGAGTGGTTGCCTGGGATGAACCTAATCTAAAGATTGATTTCCAGCTCTGAATAAAACTGGATATATACAGAGACACATGCCTGTAAACTTAGCCCTAAGAAGGAAACTCAGTAGCTCAAGGTCATAGTAAGAGTTTTAGGAAAGCCGGATGTGGCGGTGCTGCCTTTAATCCAAGACTCAGGAGGCAGAGGCAGGTGGATCTCTATGAGTTTGAGTCCAGCCTGGTCTACAAAGAGAGTTCCAGGACATCGAGGGCTGTCACACAGAGAAATCCTATATTCCAGCCTGGAATATATGAGAACCTATATAAAAAACAACAACAAACAGGACTCAGTGGGTTACTAAAAAAAAAAAACAAAAAACAAAAAAAACAAATGAGTGAAAAGGGCAAGAATATGAAAGAGGGGCATGTTGGGAGTTGTTTGGGGAAAATGGAAGGAGAAAGTTAGAAGAGGATTTGGTCAAGATGCATCAGATAAATGCATGAAATTGTCAAATAATTATTTTAAAATATCCTAACAACAATTCAAAAACAAAACAAAACAACAACAACAAAAACATACATTGGGTGATGGTGGCTCAGGCTTTCATTCCAGCAGAGGCAGCCAAATTTCTATGAGCTTGAGGTCAGCCTGGTCTACAGATCAGATTGAGTTCAAGGACAGCCAAGCTATACAGAGAAACCCTGTCTCCAAAAAACAAAGCAAACAACATTATGAAAGATAGCAATACATTTGCAAGGTATGATACAGCTTTCCTGAGAACAGATATCAGATAATTTTGCCACAATTAAAAAGTTAACCACAGGAGGTCTTAAAGGCTTTTGTATACCAAAACACTATTGTGTACATTAAACACACATACACACAAAGTAAAAATAAACTCTCTCAGCTGGGCGTGGTGGTGCACGCCTTTAATCTCAGCACTCAGGGAGGCACAGGTAGACCAATCTCTGTGAGTTCTAAGCCAGCCTGGTCTACAAAGCGAGTAGACCAAGACTACATAGAGAAACCCTGTCTCAAAAAACCAAATGAAGGAAGGAAGGAAGGAAGGAAGGAAGGAAGGAAGGAAGGAAGGAAGGAAGGAAGGAAGGAAGATTAAAAGTAAACTCTCTCTCTCTTGAAAGGTAGTCTATGTAGTCCTGGACTTGAAGAATAGGTTGGGCTCAAACTCTCAGAGATCTACCTGCCTTACTTTCTTTTGAAATGGTTTTATGTAGCTCCTGTTAGCCTTAAGATTGCTATACAACACAAACACACACACACACACACACACACAGATACACAGTTGTGGTTCTGGTGATGGAACTCAGGGTTGTTGTTTTTTTCATGGTTCTTTTTTTAAGGTTAAATTAATGTAGTGGGAAAAGGAATAAAGGACTGTTATGATCCCATTTATCTTTGGGGTGCCAACATCAGCCTTAGATTTACAGAAATGGATCAAGAGATATATCTAGGAATGGGGAGATGACTTACTGTTCTACAACCATGGCATCCAGGGTTTGGATCCTCAGAACCCACACAACGCCAGTTTTGTCAGTATATGCTAGCATTTCCAGTTTTTTTTTTTTTAATGATTTATTTATTCGCTTTACATCCCAATTGTAGTCCCCTCCCTTCTCTCCTCCCGGCGCTACCCTCCCTCCCTCTTCTCTCCATACCCCCTGCCCTACTCCTCAGAAAAGGGGAGTCTCTCCCTACCAACCTACCCCAGCACCTCAAGTCACCTGGTGACTGAGCACATCTTCTTCCTGTGTGGCCTGGCAAGGCAGCCCTGCCAAGGGAAGTGATCAAATATCAGGAAACAGAGTCCATGTCAGAGACAGTCCCACTCTCCTTACTAGGAAACCCACATAAAACCTTAGCCCATCAGCTACTTCTGTGCAGGGGGCCTAGGTCCATTCCATTCATGGTCCTTGGTTGGTAACACTCCCAGTTTTAAGAGTCAAAGACAGATGGATCTCAGGAGCTGGCTGGCTAGCTCATCTAGCCAAATCCGTGAGAGTCAAAATCAGTGTTCAAAAAAAACAAAGATTGTGGGCTGGAGATGGCTCAGGGGTTAAGAGCACTGGCTGCTCTTCCAAAGGTCCTGAGTTCAATTCCCAGTAATCACATGGTGGCTCACAACCATCTATAATGAGAGCTAGTGCTCTTTTCTCGTGTATAAGTGTACATGCAGACAGAACACTGTATACATAATAAATAAATCTTAAAAAAAAAACAAAAAAATGAAGATGGCTATTGAGGAAGACAACAGACATCACCTTTGACCTCCACATGCTTGCTTACACACACACACACACACACACCTGCACATATGAACATATACATACATGTACCACACACATATAAGAAAAAAGCAGTATTTATAGTTAAGTGAGGTATTAACACATCTTAATAAAAAAGTTGTTGTTTGCTAGGTTTTCTTTTCTTTCTTTTTCTAGTTTTTTTAAAATATTTATTTATTTATTTATACATCTGAGCACTCTATTTGCATGTATGCCTTCATGACCGAAGAGGGCATCAGATCCCATTATGCATGGTTGTGAGCCACCATGAGGTTGCTGGGAATTGAACTCAGGACCTCTGGAAAAACAGACAGTGTTCTTAACTACTGAGCCATCTCTCCAGCCCCACTTTTCTTCTTCTTCTTCTTTTTTTTTTTTTTTTTATTTCTCTTATGGGTCATTTTTTATCTCTTTCTTTCATCCCCCTCCTTTTTTAGAGACAGAGTTTCTCTGTGTAACAGTCCTGGCTGTCTTGGAACTTGCTTTATGAACCAGACTGGCCTCAAGCTCACAAAGATCCACTTGCTTGCCTCTGCCTCCCAAGTACTGGAAATAAAGGTGTGTGCAACCATATAATGTGAATTGTGTATGTACTTGGAAGTTTATGTGCACCATATCAATACAGGACCCCAAGGCATCAGATACCCTGGGACTGGAGTTACAAATGGTTCTAAGCCACCATGCTGGTGCTGTGAATCAAACCAGGGTCCTCTATAAGAGCAAAAGGTAATCTTAATTACTTTCTGTAATAGATAAGTCATCTCTTCAGACCCCTATTTTTTTTGGTTTGTTTGCTTTGTTATTTTGTTTTTGAGAAAAGGCCTCAAACTCCCTGTGTGGCAGAGGCTTACCTTACACTCTAGCTCTAGTTGTAGTGGCATGTACCACCACACCCAGTTTATGAGATGCCAGGGATCAAACTCAGGGCTTTGTGCATACTAGTCAAGCACTCCATCACTCGAGCATTTTCAGCCCCAAAGCAGCTTCTAAATACCTATTATAGTTCCTGTAAGAATCCCCCACCCCACCCCACTTCTGTACAAACCAAGCGTTTGCATTCAAATTAATTTAGTTTTTCGGTGTAGAGATGGCTCAGTGATTAAGATCACTGGCTGCTGTTACAGAGGAACTAGGTTTGATTCCCAGCCCCCACATGGTGGTACACAACTGTCTATAACACCAATCTCAGGGATCCAACATCTCTGACCTCTACAGGTATTGTAAGCATATAGTACACAACATGCAGTCAAAACACACATAAAATAAATAAAATTAAGCTGCATTTCTGTTCCTTACTATTCCTCCCAGCCTCTGAATATCTGTTAAACAAAGACTTAATGGCACAAAGTTAAAGCAATCGCTCCACATAGTATCAGTTATATATGAGCAGAGGAAGAAAATGAGGTCAGAAGGTAACTTCTAAGTTACCAGTGTACAAGCGGATTAGAAGTTCAAAGTTGGGGGCTGGAGAGATGGCTCAGCAGTTAAGAGCACTGGCTGCTCTTCTAGAGGTCCTGAGTTCAATTCCCAGCAACCAAATGGTGGCTCACAACCATCTATAATATGATCTGATGCCCTGCTCTGGCATGCAGGTGTGCATGCAGATAGAGCACTCACACACATTAAACAAACAAACAAATAAAAGGTGTACATGCAGATAGAGTACTCACACACATTAAATAGATAGATAGATAGATAGATAGATAGATAGATAGATAGATAGATAGATAAGAAGTTCAAAGTTAGCCGGTGTGTGGTGGCACGTGTCTTTTAATCCCAGCACTGGTGTGTGTGTGGCAGAAGTAGGTGGATCTTTGAGTTCTACACAGCAAGTTCCAGGCAAGCTGAAGATACACAGTGAGATCCAAATAAATTTGGAGTGTGCTCCAAATAAAACAGAACAACAGCAAAATAAAATAAAATGTGAGTGTTATATATATTTATGTATTCGAAATAATCCATAAATACATATTAAGTTTGAAGCCAGCCAGAATAAAATGAAGCCATGTCTCAAAAAAAGAAAACCAAGCCAGGCGCGACAGCACATGCCTGTACTCCAGCACTCAGGAAGGCAGAGGCAGGCACATCTCATTGAGTTCAAGAACTGCCAAGGGTAACAGAGAGGTGTGGTCTGATCCACGGCACCAATTCCAGTCTAGTCAGAGTTACACAGTGAGAACCTGTCTTAAAAAGAAAAGAAAAGTGTAATGGTGAAAAGCAGAAAACAAGGGCCTTAATCAACTTGTTGAGAAGAGGAACAAATAAAGAAGTCTAGGATCCCCATTTGTTTTGGAGGTACTGATACAAGCTTTAGGCTTAAACAAAGAATTGGGGAACTGCAACCCAGAGAAGGTACCCCCAATACATGTACATACGCCCAGAAGTGGTCAATTTATGGGGCTAGGGAAAAGAGGTTACAGCAGATGCACTGACCTATGATGTCATCAGGACGTTAAAGTCCTTAACATCACCTGGAGGTAGCTCAATTTCCCTTCCCCGACAGGTCCGCTGGAAGGCCGACTGAATCCAGTCCCTCATTGGTTACATACCCTGTCAATCCACCTCATTGTTCAAGTCTTCCGCTCTGCCTTTTCCCATCTTCTTTTGATAGGCTGCTGAGTCTGTCCTTTCAAAAAGGTCCGCATTCCTTCCGCCTTTCTCCAAGAGACTGAGGGCTAGGAGGGTGGATCCCAGGAGGCTCCCACCCCCCTGAGCTCGGCTCCTAAGTCTGATTGGCTTGCCTGGGTGCCTGTCACTACCACTTTCACCGTTGACTGGCCGTCCGACCGCCGCTCTGCGCGGCGCCGGTTCCGCCCCCATCGGGTGTTTGTGGTGGGGCTGCGGAGTCGCCGATCCCGCCGGAAGCGCCAGGACAATGGGGACCCGGGACGACGAGTACGACTACCTATTCAAAGGTGCGCCCAGTGGAGTACAGACGGGCGAGGGCGCGGTGGCGTCAAGAGGGCCAAGGCCGCCCTACGGGACGAGAGGGCTCAGGGCGGAGCCGGGGACTTCAGCGGGGTCTGTTCGGGGTAGGGAATCGGAGGAAGCCGCGGCAAGCCAAGCTCGCTAGGCTTCGGGCCCTAGTGCGCAGCAAAGAGAAGAGAGGCTCGAAGAGGCCTGTGGACCCCGGATGCGCTGGGGCGGGGCCGGGGCCTGGAGGGGGTGGGGCGCGGAGTAGTAGGCGAGGCCGTTGGGGCGGGGCATCCTGAGGGGCGGGGCTTTCCTGCGTTTGGCGGGAGGGCTGCGTTGAAAGTGGGCTTATAGATAGGGTTAGGGCTTTGGAGAATGTTGTGGTTGTGCCCCATAAGCCCGATTGGTGTGAGCCTTCTAGGAAGCCCGTGACTGCCATAGGCGGGGCCTATCTTGGGGTGGAGCCTGGGTCATGTGGTGCAGGAGCCGTAAATTGAAGTGCTTTGGAACCGTTGTGTGCATCAATAGTTCAAAGTCTTGGTAAGTGATGGGAATGCAATTCAGTCAGTAGAGTGATTGCTTAGCAGTAGCATGCACAAAGCCCTGGGTATTATGCCCAGCATCGCAAGAATCTTCTGTGATGGTTCAGGCCTTGTAGAGGCAGGCCGTGGGAGGCAGAGGTAGGAAGATCAAAAGTGCAGAGGCCAACCTGGAGTACCGGAACCCTCTCAAAGAAAAATTAAAATTAGGAAAGGGAAAAAACAACACACGTGGGTGACATTAAACGCAGTACCTGCACTATTCCGAAACTTTACAATAATGATTCCTTGTAATACTCTTTATCAGTTTATATAGTTCTTACTATCCAGGAAACAAACCTGTAGTGGCCCACATCTGGTCCCAGTATTCAGAATTGGAGGCAGGAGTATCTACCTCTTTCTAGTTAAAGCCAACCTGGGGCTGGTGAGGGAGCTTAGCAGGTATTGATGTATGCTGCCAAGCCTGATGTTTAGTCTTGGGGTCTGCATGTTGGAAGAGAGTCTGCAAATTATCCTTTGTCCTCCGCATGCACTCCATGTCATATGAGCCCACACACATCGGTGCATACAGAATAAGTAATTTTTGCTGGAGTGTGGTGGCATACACTTTAATCCCAGCACTCGGGAAGCAGAGACAGAGCTCTGTGAAATTCAAGGCAAGCCAGGTCTACATAAAGAGTTCTGGGAAGAGGGAGTGGCAAGTTAGAGTGAGACTATCTTTTTTTTTTTAAAGTTAGCCTAGTCTATATAGCTTTAGCCTGTTCTCAAAACAAAAGGGGAAAACTGAAGTTCAGAGAGACATGTTTTTAAGGGTAGTTGAGCCCAGGACAGCTTATGGGTTTTGCCACATAGCATTTGAATTTTGGGGCAAGGTTTGCAGCTTAGATCTGGAAGAAACAAGTGTCAGACCTCCTCTCACCATATACACATCCAACCCTCAGGAAGAGCTTTTCTTCGAATTGTGACACCTATGCCAAGCTGGGCTTTTTGGTCCTCTAACCATCCATGCTGTACTCTCTGACAGACAGTGCCTAGTTTTGAGAGTTAACTCCTGGGTCCTCAAGGGACACACCTTTGTCCTTCTGGGAGTGTGTCCTAGTGCTCAAAGCCAGCCTTGGCATCTTGGGGTTGTGGGAGATAGCTGGGATATCCATGTGACAAAAGGCTCCTAGGCAGAGACATACTTCTGCAGAGATACAGAGTAACCACATGGCACCAAGGGCTGGTAGTGGGCTATATCAAGATATGTGATTGATGAGCAGGTATTAGGTTCCAGGTATCACTCCAGAGGCAGAGGATGATTTGGAAGGATTTTGGAAACCAGAGATTTGAAGAGCTCTGGTGACATGTGGAACAGATTGAAGTCTTGCTGTGGCAGGGTACCTGTCCCTACTCAGCCCACCCTGAGAAAGCTTCCAGGCAGGGCAGGGGATCTTTTCCCTTCAAGTTGACATATCCAGGCATCTGTGGTCATTCCCTGCTTGTTTTCAATTTTTTGCTGTTATAAATAGCCTGGCATTGAATGTGTGCCCATGTCCTTTCTTTGCCCTGTGGGCTGTTTCCTTGATGTGCATTCCCAGAAGTGCAGTTACTAGGTCAGGGGCGATGGAGCTCCATTGCCGTTCCTGGTACTTGTCTCCAGAGCTCACTTCCTGGAAGCACCAATCAGCTCCTGCAGTAGCTGTCAAGGGGGAGTGCCCACATGCCCTCCTTTTCTGGTCTAGGAGGTGCCTTCTTTAGTTAGTCATAGTAGCTGCCTAACCTCCAAGGTCAGTGCTTACCTTAGGTCTCTTCTCCATTCTCATCTGAGGATCCTTTAACCTTTGTCCTTTTCATTCAGATTTTTAAGCCATCAAATTAGAAAAGGGAGCATTGGGAAATTAAAAGGGAAAAGAGAAAGTTAGCAGCAGGCAAGCTCCTGTCATTAATCACATTGATTCCCTGTGTATGACAGATCCTCAGAATGTGAATACACTGTACCTGCCAGTCCTTTGTGAGACTTCGCTTTCCTCGGAAGCTCAGGCCTAGGGCAGCCAGCCGTTATAACAATGGTGGTGACCTGGTCAGACTTGGAGATGAATTTCATATTCAGTGGCAAGAAAATGAGTTCAAGGCCAGCCTAGGCTACATAGTGAGACCCTGTCTCAAGAAAAAAATCTACAATAGCACTAAAAGTGTTGACAAGGACTGATTCTGTCACCACAGACTCTCTTTGCCACCTGTAGGAACTCAGGAAGGATAGTAGTCTGGAGCCCTTCCCCACCCCCAATTTCCTGTGCTCTGCCAGTCTTGCCTGTCCTTGCCTCCTTATCCCAAGGCTTTGGCCACACTTCATTGATATAGAGGGCCACAAGTCTCTGCCTGAGACACTGGCTGCTCATACACACATAGTTTTGGCAGCCACATCATACATTGGCTCCTTTGACCTTTAAGGCAGCGGCCAAGAGGTCCTAAGAGTAGGTGGCCATGTGCCATTTGTTTCCTCCATAAATAGTCTCCTCTACCCCAGAAGTGAGGTTGTTTATTTGTACCCAATTATAGATCCTCACGTTTATTCTCCCAACATTTTCTCCTGTCAGCCACTGGCCTTATTTCCAACCTGCTGATGGATCCCCAAGGATACCCCTGACTTCTCCTCAGAGAAACACTAAGTTAGGGTTAACACACTGGGACCACCTAGGCCCCATCCTCAGACTCTTTTTCCCAGAGTTCCCAGCCAGTTTGTACCCACCCAGTCTTCAAGGCACAGGTCACATGGGATGCTGTTCTTTGGGCAGTGCTCACCCCTGCTTAAGGACATAGAAATTATTAAACCCCAGGGACAGGGCTAGCCCCAGAACTCATAACCGTCAGCCAAGCACACTGAGCTAGGCAGCATGTCTACCAGGCCTTTTGTGCTAGTGCCTCCCACTAGCCCCAAAGATTAAGGCAAGAATGATCCCCTGTACAGGTTGCTATAATGGTTAGGGCCCACTTCTTGGAGTATATCTTCTTCCCAACACTGAATATCTGTTCAGTCAGCCTGAGCCTCAAGGTCTGGACTCTGGGGGTGGTATCCTGTCATAGGACAGGCCAGAGATTCAGGGTTCCTGAGAGGTGCCAGATCTTTGTTTTTGCCAACTGGGCTTGCCTGCTCAGCATGCCAAATGGCATGTCCAGGGGGGCCATTTCCTAGCCAGCAAAGCCACTGACTTCTTTGGAAATGCTCAGCCTGTTTCCTCAAGGGCCCATTATTTTCCCAAGACAACTGATCACTTGTTTTTTTGACAGTGCCATTTTACACCCATCTTACATGCAGAGCCAGCCTAATCACAACCTTTGTATTAGGATGGCCTGAGCAGCCTAGCCTTCTTGCTGTTGACCTGACCATGGTCTGTTGACCCTCAGCCTGGTTTGTGCATTCTTGTTCTCAGTCTTTGGGTTGAGTATCCCAAACTGCGTTGAGATTATTAACATTTGTGTCAGACGTCCCTGGGTTGGCTATGAGAATTTGCTAAGCATACACCCATAAGGCATTTTGGCATAAGCTTGGCCCAAGGTCCAGTCCTGGTCACAATCAGATTCTGTGACTAAGGGTTCCTGAGGCCATGCAACAGAGGCAGGCTGAGAAGAGAGCAAAGATATGAGAGACCTGAACAGGGCAAGTTTTCCATGTCATTTATGGAGGTGAGAAAATGAGGAGCAAAATTCTCCCGCCTCCTTTGGGAAGGAGGTGAGGGGGTAGATGCTATAGAGAGTGATTCCTGTGGTCCAGCTTGTTTCTGTATGGCTAAGGAGTCAGTTAATACCCTAACCAGCATGGTTGGAAGTCCTTGGCTCTGGATGACAAGCTCTTGTCTAGCTCCACCTCTGTCTTTTCTGAACTTGACATTCTTATACTGGGTACCCACAGAATCTCAGAAGGATGCTGAACCTGTCATCACCTGTCCTGTGAACCAGGCCATGTGATAGTCTGCATGGAGAACAGAAGCCTGAACTAAGGGGTCTCACAGACTGTTGGATCTTGAAGGATGAGCTGGAGTTTGTTGGCTGTCCCTGTTGCATGCCTTGATGGTGGGAAGCTAAGGGATAGGTAGGCTGAGATGCGCTGGGCTTCACTGCCTCCAGGAGGTAGAACCAGAATCTGAGATGTAGGGAGAATGACAGGGAAGATGTGAGATTGAGATTGAAGAGAAAGGCCTTGTTCCAGAAACCTGAATTCAGATTCTGCCTAGACAACTTCCCACACAAGTTGCTCCAGACTTGTATTGCTTGGTGAATGTTATTGGGAGTTGAGGGCAAATCTGTAGATAAACATAGTCCCTGACTCTTTCACACCCCTCTTCATAGCAAGCCTTGGGTTCCTCATTCCTCATCTGCACCTCAGCTGTAGTTAATGTTATCTCTACAGCCTCCTTTTGTTCCCCCTTTTAGTAATCTGTTCTTGGGTTGTTTTGGAATTGTTTGTTTTGTAGTTTTGTTTTTGTGGGTTTTGTTTTATTTTCTTTGTGCCGCCTTGGATGGCCTGGGCTTGCCTCCCGAGTGGTAGGATTAAAGGCATGTACCTCCATACCAGCCTTGTTTTGTTTTTGAGGGCCTCATGAAGCTTAGGCCTACCTCAAAGTCACTATGTGAGAAGGATGATCCTGAACTTTTGATCTTCTGCCTCTCTCACCAGAATAATTCCAGGATATACCACTAGTCTCAGCTTTATGCCCACTACACCCACTTTAATGCAGTGCTAGGGATCAAAGCTAGGGCTTTGTGCATAGACAAGCACTTTACCAACCCAGCAGCATCCCCATTAATGTTTGTCATTTGAGACAAGAACTAAAAATGTCGTTCAAGCTGGCCTTGAATTTACTGTAGCCCAAGCTGCCCTTAAAATCATAGTTCTCTTGCTATAGTCTTCTAAGTCCTAGAGTAGTAGGCATGTACCACTATGCCTTCGTTAGTCTTCTTATTCTTGGCTTTAAAGCAACCAATCCAAAAGGTGAACTAGATTGGGCTCCCTGTTTTGCCCTATCTTCACCTGTGCGTGGGTGTGTGAGTGACTTGGGTGTCTTGGTGTGTGTCAGTTGTATCTGGGCTCAGACAAGGTAGGCAGTGGGGGCTCTTCAGCTTCTGTGGGTAGTGTTTATTCACTCTACATACATTTGTTGGCACTTACTGTGTGCCAGGCCCTGTGCCAGGCCTGAGGATACAGGAGAGACCAAGACTATTCAAGATTCCTGACATAAAAAAAGACTAACTGAGAGAGAGAGAGAGAAAAGCCAGGCACGTGTGAGGGTTGCACGAGCTGTGGAAGAAAAGCTAGGACAGATAATGGGGAAGCTTTCCAAAGTAGGCTTATAATAGGGTTGTAGAGAGCATTTTCTTGACCAAGTGCCATCCAAGGGGCTCACAAAGAGGTGAAGCTAGACCCAGAAAGGTCAGGCAAGATTAGTTTGTGTAAAGGTACTGAGGCAGGACTATGCTGTGTGCTAGGGGCAGAGCGAGGAGCCCATGTAGCTGTGGCTAGAACATGAGGGAAAGAGAGGAAGCAAGGGAAAGGGGCTTCAGGGCACATAGTGCTGTGCCTTGTGGGCCCCAGAGAAGACCTGGATTTTGACTCTTAGGGACTTAGAAACCATCTAAGACCTCAGACTTCTAAGTCCCTGCCTGGAGCAGATAGTGTGGCTCTAGTGCTCACAGATGTCTTCTTGTGGCTGTGAAGAGTACACGCTTTTGGCTAGGACCTCAAGAAGAGTCTGATACTTTGGTAACAGTGAAAGATATTGGCCTGGCCTTTGAAAGTGTTAAGGAGCAGGAATCTAGACAGACACATGCACACAGATTCTCTCTCCCTGTCTCTGTCTCTGTCTTTCTCTTGCTCTCTCTGTCTGTCTCTCTGCAGTTGAATTTGTATAAACAAATACACATACTGGGCTGGGATGTGGCTCAATTGGATGTAGCTCAGTTGCCTAGAATGCATGAAATCCCATGCATGAGTTCCCATGCCCAGCATTCCATACACCAGGTGGCTGATACTTACAGTTCTGACAATTGAGAGGAAGAGGCAAGACAATCAGTAATTCCTGATATTCCTCAGCTACATATTGAATTGGAAGCCATCCTTGGGAAACAAAACATTGCATTGTATTACTGTCCTGCAGAAGCACCCCACAGTGTCTTTAGTTACGAAGGGACCTTAGAGTATGAGAGGAAGAAAGCACTGAAGATGACTATAGGTGGCTGGCCTGAGTACCTTTCAAATTGACTGAGTCTTTGATCAAGCTAGGAAGGGTGAGGGTGGCACCCAGTCAGTTGATTTGGGTGATCAGCAGACTCTGTTGTGTTGACTTGAAATGTTGTGGCTCTGTCAGGGAGTATAAAGGCAGAGAGAGGCCCACTAGTCCGGGCTTGTAGAAGGAAGGTTAATGTAGAAGTCACCAGCCTATAGGTGATATTTGCAGCCAGAAGCCTGGATAGGGCACATGGGGACCCAATCATGTGGCTCCCTTATATTTTCAAAGAAGGCTAGCCGGCAGCAGCTCTAAGATGAGAAGACGGTGTGTGATCGTGGTAAGAAACTGTAGGAGAAGGAAGACCCTTTGAGCTTCTGCATGCGGCCAAGGCTCTGAGACTTGACTTCCTTTTTGTACCACTGCGATGTCTGTAGGTTGGTATGTTTATTGAGGGGCTCTGAGTCCCTCCTGAGAGTTCTTCCTGCATGTTTTTCACCTTGCTTTGCAGGGCCAGTGAGCTCAGCCTCAAATACGTTGCCTGGCTGTACCTGTACCGTCGGGTCCTGCTCACAAAGTGGATACCCCTCCTATTCCCCACACCCTGGATGACCATTCTCTCTTGATGTAGGAGGCAGAGACAGAAGTATAGAAAACACTTTCTAGGGGTTTAGGTGTGCAGAAAGGAGCAATACCTAGAGTGGAAAGGCTTCAAGACAGTGTGGTCTTAGCTTGGCCTTTGGTACACCCCTGTAATCCCAGCATTTAGAAGGCTGAAGCAAGAAGATTAAGTTGGAGGTCAGCCAGGGCTACATTTTGAGACCATGTCTCACTGTCTTCTTACCCTACTTCCCCCCCCCAAAAAAAAAAAAAGTATATTTTCAAGAGAGAGAAAGCATAGGGTGCAAGCCAAGCAGCTCAGTGTGGCTGTTGGGAAGGGAAGGAGGCTACCTTCTGGGTCCAGGACCCTCTAGGTCTCAAGACTCTCAGGTGGGGCCTGGGTGCCTTCTGAGAGCTCTCCTATTTCTTGTCTCTCACCCTCTCAGTAGGGCCAGTGAGCTTAGGCTTAGTCCATGGTCCAGGCATGCTCATCTCTTCCTAGCCTGGGAGCCTGACCCTGGATGAGCACCCTTCCTGTTTCCCACCCTCGGCTGCAGAGCCTACACCTATGCCTTCAGGGATCACAAGATTCTGACTGAAGTATCTGATTAGATGCCTACTGCCTATCACCTCTGCATTGTATACGTGTGAGCACATGCACACATGAGTACAGAGATGTGAGCATGGATATGTGAGCACGTGTGAACACGTGCATGGTGAATATTGAGTCTAAGGACAGCTCTCCCTGTCCCAGGCCCCATCTCAGAGCCTGCGTGCCTCAGGCCCTGGAGGCAATATTTTCCAAGCCAGGTTGGGGCTCACTGTACAGCCTGGCACCAGTCAATTCACCTGCCTAGTCCGTGTCTACTGGTATTGTGTCCTGTGTCCTGGGAAGCTTTAACCCGTAACACTTTCTCTCTCCTAGCCATGTTGTCTTGATAACCATTCTGGAATAGACCATTCTTGACTACTCAGCTGCCAGGCTCTGGGATTGGTGAGTCTCGAGCCATCCTCCCTGCGACATGGCCTGAGATATCACCACATCCTATCTGGGACAGCCTTCCTCTAAGGACAAGGGATAAGCAAAGGTTTCTGTGCTGGCTGTTTCTGAAGCTTCTATTTTGCCTGTGTGTTAATGGGGTGTCCGTGAGTGGCATAAATCAGGGTGCCACTGTGCAGGTTTGGTGGGTGGATATGGGAAATATTAGGTGCTGCTGGATCCTCACCTCTTCTCCCTCTCTCCCTGCCCTCCAAGTGGTGCTTATTGGGGACTCAGGTGTGGGCAAGAGCAACCTGCTGTCACGATTCACCAGAAACGAGTTCAACTTAGAGAGCAAGAGTACCATCGGTGTGGAGTTCGCCACTCGCAGCATTCAGGTGGATGGCAAGACCATCAAGGCTCAGATCTGGGATACTGCCGGCCAGGAGCGCTACCGTGCCATTACCTCTGCGTGAGTTTAGTTAAGGGAAAACACATGGAGGTAGCAGGAGTGTGTGGGCATATGACGCATGAGCTTAGAAGGATATGTAAGGATTGGACTGGAACATGAAGAGTTCAGATCAGGAAGTAGAAGGGTACTCTGAGAGCAGTGGGACCCACAGACAGACTAGAACCCAGCCTTGCGCGTAACCTGACCTGAGGTTATTACTGGGTGGACGTTGGGGAGGGGTCTGGCTTAGGCCCTCCATTCTGACCCAACCCCACCCAGGCAGCCTATCCACTTTCCTGTTTCTGGCATCATCTCCCAGTCTTAGCATACATTTTGTCACATAGTAGCCTCCCAGTTGCTGAGACCCACCCAGCCTGCCCTTTCTGCATACCTTAGCCTCTGGCTGTCCTCTCACCTTATTTGCTGTGCTTTTCATTCCCTTCATCATGGCCTCATCAGGGGTACTTCATCCCCAGAGGATGGAAATGGTTCCATCTGTGGTGACGGGGTATTTGCCTAGTGAGCACTGGTACTTCTGCCTGATAGAAACCTTCTCCTTGCACAGCTGCTGAAATCCTCTACTTTTTTTGATGACCTTGGATTGTCTTCCTCCCTGGAGCCCCAGATTCCATCCTCAGTCTCTCCCTTTCCTGAAGGGCCTCCGTCAGTATGATGGCTGTCCTTTGTCTGGGTCCCGTGCTTGGTCCAAGAAGCCACCATCCTCTGGGGTTCTCATGAGGCTGCTGCCAACTCTCTAGTCTGAGGTTCATGCCTCACCTACTCTGCAGGTACTACCGTGGTGCAGTGGGTGCACTGCTGGTATATGACATTGCCAAGCACTTGACATATGAGAATGTGGAACGCTGGCTGAAGGAGCTGCGAGATCATGCAGACAGCAACATTGTCATCATGCTGGTGGGCAACAAGAGCGACCTGCGTCACCTTCGGGCTGTGCCCACTGATGAGGCCCGTGCCTTTGCAGGTGAGCTTGTGGCAGACATTGCAGTAAATGGCAGGACTGTACTATGGAAACCAGACTTATGGATTCAGAGAAACATCTAGAAGCTAGGCACCCACTTCCTCCAGTGTCAAGGCTCATGGTTATAGTGCTTGAATTTAACCTCTTGTCTCTGAGCAGTCAACCTCCTGCTCCCACCCACTAGGAGCAGCTCCTCAGATACTGAGTTAGGCAGGTGGGTGTGGAGAGAGTGATCCAGACCCTGTCACCAAGAGAAAATTTTCTCTTTTCCAGAAAAGAACAACTTGTCCTTCATTGAGACCTCAGCCTTGGATTCCACCAATGTAGAGGAAGCATTCAAGAACATCCTCACAGGTGGGCCCAGGGTCTGGATGGGAATAAGGATTGTACCCAATGTTCAGGTCACTGCAGACCCAGTCCAGACCTTCTGTGCCCCACAGAGTCAGGGTATACATAGTCCTTGCTGGCATGTGGGCACATAGGTCCTCACCCAAGTCTCTGATGGGCCTTCTGGGGCTGCAGAGGAAGGAAGGAACAAGAAGCCTGGGCTAGCTCAGACCAGTTCTATGCCCTGCCCTTGCCCACTTGGCTGTGCCTGAAACCTTCCAGGAGCTCAACCCCCAACTCTGTTTTACCATGATGTGGTAGATGTGGTCTTTGTTTTCTGTTTCTGTGATAAAATAGTCTTTAAAAAGGCAACTTGAAGGTTTATTTTGACTGACAGCTCGAGGGACTTGAAGCAGCTGGCCACATCATCACAACCAAGAGACTGGGGATACATGCCAGCTGCTTCTTAGCGCTCTTTCTCCACTCTACACAGTCCAGCATCCCCTGCAGGGAATGGCTCTGCCTGAGTCAATTAATGTCATCAAGATCCCCCCCTACAAGCATGCACAGAGGCCCTTCTCCCAGGTGATTCTAGGTTCTGTCAAATTGAGGATTAGGAATCATCCAGCCTGTGTCCTGGGGAGAGGTAAATTGCCTTGGGCAGGCTTACTCACTACATCTTCTCGTTGCAGAAATCTACCGCATTGTGTCACAGAAACAAATCGCTGACCGTGCGGCCCATGATGAGTCCCCTGGCAACAACGTGGTGGACATCAGTGTGCCACCCACCACGGATGGACAGAAACCCAATAAGCTGCAGTGCTGCCAGAACCTGTGACTGCCCTGCGCCTCCACCCAGCGTGCGTGCACGTCCTCGGTCCTTGGCCAGCCCCTCACCAGTGTCCTCCCGGCCCTCCCTTGTCCCTCTAGGACAGGCTGCTCCCACCCTCCAGGTGAGCTCCTCCTGCCAGCCTGATGGCCCAGGAAGAGCAGGAGTCAAGTGGCCTCTCCTGTCCTGCCTGCTCGAGAGATGTTAGAAGCCCCTTGCTTATGTACCTGCTCTTGGGTATGTGGGCGTCTTGACAGGGTAGGGAGGCCCAGCCAGAGGTGCAGAAGATGAGTGGAAGGAGCCAGCTTCTCCTGTTTTCCAAGACAGACTCCAGGGAGCGATCTCCTCCTTCCCTCTCTGGCCAGTTGACTGAGCTGGCCCTGCATCCCCACCCCAAACCCTCTCTGAGCGGATACCCGACGAGCCAGGCATCAGGGGCTGGGCAGGTGCACACTCTGGGCTCTGTCACCTGCCTACACCACCATAGCCAGTGCCAGCACGGCCTCCAGCATTCCCAGGCCTGCGCACTCCTGCTCCTGCCTGTAGATTTATGCTGGGAAAAGATACCCTTGCCCCCTCTCTGTCCTCTTCTGCACGCAGCGCTCTCCCCTACCCATCCCAACTTCTCTGTCTTGTCTCCTTGTCTGGTCAGGAACCTGTCTGCAAGTGAAGCAATATCTCCATGTTTTGTATATACAACTGCTCTTGTAGCCTTTGGTTTTTGTTATTGTAGAGAAACACAGATTCTTTATACACTTTGTAAAATTTACGCCAAACCCTAGCTCTCAAAACTCTTACTCGCCCTGTAGCCCCTGCACTGTTACCTATTACTAAAATGTATAAGCCAACTTCTGTACAGAAACCTGCCACTCAGCCTCTTTTTTTCTTTCCACCAAGTGGTGCACTTGAGCCAGGGCCCCTTTATTTATCCCCAATGGTAAGTTAGTCCAGTATCTGCTGAAGGCAGTGGGTGGGCATGCTGAACTTGCGCACTTGGCTATAAAGGAACCTGGGCCCCAAGGAGGGGAGGGTGAGTCCTATCAAGTGGCTCCTGTAGTAGGGAGGAAGGAAATGCTGGTGCCCTGAAGTAGCAGCCTTCACTTGGAACAGTTTAGGGAGAAGTTGTACTTGCCTCCCCCAGTTAGTTTGTATCTAGGATTTCCTGACCCGAAGGCGCCCCCTGGTGTGAATGGGAGGCATGAGCATGCCCACTGCCTGCTGTTTCCACCTGCTGCCAACAATGGCCTCATCTGGTGTCTTGGCAAGGAAGGCTTGCCTGGTAACTATGGGTGATATTAGCCCTACCATGGCTCACTTTACTCAAGACTGACACTTGATGGGGCCAATGGGGACACCAGTGACTTGCACGGTGAGTGGCTCTTGATTTTAACTGCCTCTTCGTAGGGCCCATCTCCCTTGTGCCTGAAGCTAACAGTAACAAGATGTGTCCTCCACCCCTGAAGCCTTATAATCCAAGTAGGCCAGCTACACAAGAAGCCCTAAGACTGGGTGAAGAGACCTTGAGGCGCCCTGCATCCTGATTCTAGAATGACTAGCCTCCTTGCCAGGGGGCTGGGCAATCCCAGATAGATCTCTCCAATGGAAGCTGGGCACAGTAGCTTACACCTGTAATCTCACACTTTGGAGGTGGTGGCAGGAGATTAGGAGTTCAAAACCAGCTTCAGCTACATGAGGCACTGTCCAAGAAGAAAAAACAAAACAAAACAAAGACCTCAGGAAAATTGGGGTGGATCCATAGTATGTCACAAGCAAGAAGTCAGCCTCGGCCAAAGCTGCTAATGGGAGATAGAGGGTCTAGCAGATGCAAGCAGGAGGTGGCACAGGTCTAAGGCCCTCCTGACAACTGGCAATGGCGCCAAACTCCAGGTTTGGCTATGGCAGGGCAGATGAGGTATGATGGATAGACATCAGGCATTAAACAGGCATTGAAAGGTTTCAAGCAGTTAAGAAAGATCATCATGAGCTGGAGAGAATGCTCTGATAAAGGTGTTTGCCACCAATCCTGATGACTTCAATTTGATCCCTGGAATACACATGGTGAGACAACTGACTCCAAGTTGTCCTCTGGTCCCATATGGCACACTAAATATTTAAAAAAAAAAAAAAAATTGGGCTGGGCCTTGGGTAAAAGTGCTGCACCAGTATAGATCCCAGCATTCAGTAGCTCCCAGAACCCACTTAAAGCTGGACTCTAATGCAAACATCTTTAATCCCAGCAACTCTTTGGTAAAAGGATATTCAGAAGCTCATAGGCCAGCTTCTGCAGAATAAAACAAGACCCTGCCTCAAACCATATGGAAGGTGAGGACTGCTTACAAAGTTGTTCCCTGACCTTGGTCCCTAGAGAAATTCTATATTTATACACATATATGTGCACACATATGCCCACATGTAGCGTATACACACACGTGCACACATGCAGACACATGCAATATGCACACACAAATGTACCCAAATGGAGTATATACACATGCACACATAAGTATGTAGACATACAAGAAGTGTATACACACACCATATGCATTCGTTGCAGGAAGTGGAGAAATCAAGTTAGAACTGATTTGGAAGCTTTCTACAAAGCTTTCATAGTGTTGGAAATTATGTAGGCTTCTAGGGGGGAAAACTGTTATCGATAGTTTTGTCTGTGGATCCTGCATGCTACAGCATATCAGGCAAGATATGCCTGCTGGCCAGAGGTGGTGGCACATGCCTGTAATCCCACCCCTCAGGGAGGCAGAGGCAGGTGGATCCCTGTGAGTTTGAGGCCAGTCTAGTCTACAAAGTGAGTCTAGGATGGCCAGGGCTACACAGAAACCCTGTATCAAAAAACAAAACAAACCAAAAACCCAAACAACCAAACAAAAAGATACGCCTGCTGATGCAATAGTGGCATGGCTTTTATGGGTAGCAATTACTTTCTGATTAAAGCCCATTCCACAGAATAGAATTCACATTTGGTACTGTAAGCCTGGTTTCAAAAGCCTGCACCTGGCATTGTTCAGTCTAGCTTTCAGCTGCTGTGTCCAGTAGGGACTAGAATAAGAGGCAGAACATCCAGGGCTCAACCTCAGCCAAACATAAAGTTGGATTATTATAGAATTGTTGAGTTTTTAACTTAGGCCCCCTGTATCATATCACAGCAGAAGACTGGAGAAAGCAATACCAAGATCCATACATAAAAGACAAAATCACTAGAAGCCGTTGTCCACATGCAACAAGCAAAACATGCTCAAGAAAGCCCATGGACTTGGGAGGCATAGGCAGAAACTCTGAATTTGAGGCCAGCCTGATCTACATAGCAGGTTCCAGGACAGCCAGGACTACAGAGAAAAAAAAAAAAAAAAAAAAAAAAAAAAAAAAAAAAAAAAAAAAAAAAGATATAAGAGAATGTGAAGAATGTGGGGAAACAGGCTCAATGATAATGACCTATAAAGACTCATGAGTCTTATGGCCTAGCACTTCTAAGCACATATTTTCCCTCAGCTCACTAGCCTACTTCCATTCTCAGAAGTTCTTTTTCTACCTTTTTTGAACATTTATTATGTGTATGCATGTTTTGACTACATGCATGCAGTTCCCACAGAGGCCAGAAGAGGGTGGCAGATTCCCTTAGACCTGAAGTTAGAAATAGAAGCTGCCATGTGGGTTCTGGGAATTGAACCTGAGTCCTCTGGTAGAGCAGCCTCTGCCTCCCTGAGTGTTGGGCTCACAGGTGTGTGCCACCGTGCCCAGCCTGTCTCTATTTCTAATCATACATTGTAGGTGCAATTCTTTGTCCTGGGATGTAGACCCTGGAAACCTCAGTGGGTGACCTCAAAACTCTGATCCACACTTGAAACAAGATGTTAGTGATGTTGGGAAGTGTGGCCTTTGGGAGTTAATTGTAAACAGATGAGGTCATTAGAGTAGGGCTCTCATGATGACATTACCACTTCATAAGATGATGAAGAGAGACCCAGCTTGGCACACTTAAACAGTGTCTCACCTTGCATTTCCTTGTGCCACATGATGAAGTTGTAGGAAATTTTTTGCCAGATGTTGCCCCTTGCTCCTAGATCTCCCTGTCCCCAGAGTAGTGAACCAGATAAGTCTCTGTCCTTCTTTAAAAATTATATTTATTTATTTGTGTTTGCGGGGTACCAGTGTGGAGATCAAAGGAAATTTTTCAGGAATTGATTCTCTTCTTCACTGTATTGGGTCCCAGGGATCAAACTGAGGTTATAAGCCTTTGTGGCAGGTACTCTTACTTGCTGAATCCTCTAATTGACTCTATTCTTTTCAATATCCTGCTCCTAAGCAGTTTGTCACAGCAACATAAAATGATCTTAGTCAGCCAATTTGGGCAGGAGTCTGATTTATATGTGAGTTTCGAGGGGCTGCTGGGCAGATGAATAACTATTCTAAGACAGAGCGAGCCAGGTTTCCTGTCATCAGAGAACGAAGATTCTGGGATAATTTCTGCTACCTGGTTAGTATTCGAAGGTTGTCCTGGCTAGTTTGATGTCGACACAAGCTATAGACATCTGAAAGAAGGGAACTTAAGTTGAGAAAACGCCTGCACAAGATCCAGCTATAAGGCACTTTCTTAATCGATGATTGATTGGAAAGGACCCAGCCATTGTAAGTAGTGCCACCCTGGTGGTCCTGGTTCTATAAGAAACAGGCTGAGCAAGACATGAGGAACAAGCCAGTAAGCAGCACTCCTCCTCTGCTTCAGCTCCTGCCTCCAGGTTCTTAGCCTGTTTTAGTTCCTGTCCTGATTGTCTTCAGTGATGCACTACAGTATGGAAGTATAAGCCAAATAAACCCTTTCTTCTTCAACTTGATTTTTGGTTATGGCCTTTCATCACAACAAAGAGAAACCTTAACTAAGACAAAGATACTTTGTTTTTTGTTTGTTTTGTAATTTTGTTGTTTTTGTTTTTTTGATACAAGGTTTCTCTATTTCTCTATGTAACCCTGGCTGCCCTGGAGCTCACAATGTAGACCAGGGTGGCCTCAAACTCAAGGGAGCTTCTTGCTTCTTCCTCCCAGTGCTGGGATTTTTTCCCCTTCCTTTTTTTTTTTTTTTTTGAGAAAAGGTTTTTCTAATGACCCTGGCTGTCCTGTACTCACTTTGTAGACCAGGTGGGCCGTGAACTCACAGAAATCTGCCTAGCTCTGCCTCTTGAGTGCTGGGATTAAAGGTGTGCCCTGGCCTTGTTTTTATGAGACAAGGTCTTGACATCTAACACAGACTAGCCTCACACTTCCAACCCCCTGCCTTGCTTCCCAAGTCCTAGGATTAAAGGCAAGTTCTACCACACCTGTCTGATTTTTAAGTATTAATTCAGTCATACTTTTATTTTATCATTTAAACTATTTTATTATCATTACTATAACTATTATTACTGTGCATGCATATAGATATGTCTGTGCATAAATATGTCACAGTGCATATGTGAAGGTCAGAGGACAATTCTGTGATGTCAGTTCTCTCTCTTTTTTTTTTAACCTTCATATGGTATATTCGTTTTCTGTTATGACAAACAGCATGAACAAGGCAACTTATCAGAGAAAGTTTTTTGTTTTGTTTTGTTGTTTTTGTTTTTTTAATTTGGGCTCACAGTTCCAGAGGGAAAAGAGCCCATCACAGTAGGGAGGCATGGCAGCAAGTAACAGGCATGGTGGCGAAAGCGAGACACTGTTAACATGAAGCAGAAAAACTGAAAGGAAAGTGCTGTGAGACTTTACATTCTCAAAGCCTACATGCCCCAGCAAGGCTGTACCATATCACCCTCCCACCCAATTAATTCCACCTCTGGAAAGCAAGTGCTCAAATACCAGAGCCTATGGGGAACATTTTTCATTTAACTAGTACACATGGTGGTGGAATTTGCATAGTCAGATGTATTAATTACTTTTCTACTGCTGTGAAAAAACACCATGGCGAAAACAACTTACAGGCTAGACACAGTGGCACAGGCCTATAATCCCAGCATTTGGGAGGCAGAGGTAGGCAAATCTCTGTGAGTTTGAGGCCAACCTGGTCTACACAGTGAAACCCTGTCTCAGAAAACAAAACAAAGCAAAACAAATACATAAAACAAAACAAACATATAGGAGAGTTTCTTGGGGATTTACAAGGATAGGTGTTGTGGCAGCTGTATGAAAATGGCCTCCATAGGCTCATAGGGAGGGCTGTTACTGGAGGTGTGGCCTTGTGGTAGTAGGGTGTAGCCTTTGTTGAAGTAATTGTGTCTGTCTCCCCTGCTGCCTGTGGATCAAGATGTAGAACTGTGCTGGAGAGATGGCTCAATGGTTAAGAGCACTGGCTGCTCGTTGAGAGGACCCGGGGTCCATTCCCAGCACTCACATGGAAACTTAAAATTGCCTGTAATTCCAGTTCCAATTAGATATGATACCCTCATGCAGACACACAGAGAGGGAGAAACAAACAAACAAACAAACAAAAAACAAAAAAAAACAAAAACAACAACAACAACAATGTCCATAAAATAAGGATAAATCATTAAAAATATTGGGGGGGGGAAGCAAACTCTCAGCTTCTTCTCCAGCACCATGTCTGCTTGCAAGCTTCCATGCTATGACAATAATGAGCCAAACCTCTGAAACTGTAAGAAAGCCTCAATTAAATGCTTTTCCTTTATAGGAGTTGCTGAGGGGTCCCAGAGGTTAAGAGCACTGGTTGCTCTTCCTGAGATCCTGAATTCAATTCTCCGTGACCATATAGTGGCTCACAACCATCTGTAATGTAGTGTCCTTTCCCGGAGTGCAGGCATTCATGCAGGCAGAACACTGTATATATAATCAGTACATAAATCTTGGAAAAAAAGTTGCCATGGTCAGGGTGTTTCTTCACAACAATAGAAACTCTAATTAAGACAGTTCTTCAACTGACTCTCCCTAGTCAGGCAATTCTACTGTATTTTGGTTTTTATTTGTTGTTTGTTTGTTTTTTGTGTTTCCATTTTTCAAGACAGGGTTTCTTTGTGTAGCCTTGGCTGTCCTGGATTCGCTTAGTAGACCAGCTGGCCTAGAACTTGCAGAAATCCACATTTCTCTGCCTCCCTGAGTGCTGGGATTACAAGTGTGCAACACCATGCCCAGCTGAGAGTCCTATCTTTTATCTGCTGTGGATTCAGGGGATGTACTCAGGTCATCAGGCTTATTCACCAAGTGTTGTACATACCCACCAAACCATCTTGCCAGTCCTTTGTATTTCAGGGGAAGGGAGGTCTCACACTGTAAACCAGACTGGCCTGGAAACAGCTATAGGTCCTCTTGTTCCACCTTCAAGAATGCTTGGAATGAATGGGCTAGAGAGATGTCTCAGAGGCTCTTCCAGAGGTCCTGAGTTCTATTCCCAGAAACCACATGGTCCCTTATAACCATCTATAATGAGATCTGGTGCTCTCTTCTGGCATGTAAGCATACATACAGACAGAACACTGTCTACATAATAAATAAATAAATCTAGAAAAGAAAAGGAAAAAAAGAAAGAAAGAAAGAAAGAAAGAAAGAAAGAAAGAAAGAAAGAAAGAA
>NW_026594091.1:796983-799137 GCF_907164565.1 Psammomys obesus | reverse complement strand
GAAAGAAAGAAAGAAAGAAAGAAAGAAAGAAAGAAAGAAAGAAAGAAGAAAAGAAAAAGAAAAAAGAGTACTTGGATTACAAGTGTGCTCCAGTGGCCTGGCCTCACATTTTTTGTCAGATTCAATAGAAACTCTGGACAGATGGCTACCTGTGGTGCCTATGAGCATACCAAAGTGCATGCTAGCCTCTAGGCTCTCTCAGCATCACCACTACCTGTGATGGCATCCTGGCCTCTTACTATAAACATTTCCAGCTCACGGCTACCCCCTGCAGCTTCTCACTCCCTTATAATACTGCCATTTTGGCTGTGCACTTTCTTGGTCCCCAATTAATTTGTCTTCCTCTTTGGCTCCCCTTTTCTTGCCCCTCTTGCTTGCTCTCCTTTGCCTGAACTCTCTTCTCTTTCTCTCACTCCTCACTCCATCTCCTCTCACGACAAATCTAGTCTGTGGGACATATTCAATTTGCTACTTCCCCTGTTCTGAACTCTTCCAGAGACCTTTGGCAGTACTCTCCCTCCCTCATAGCTATAATAAAAACCTTCCTCCAGTAATACTTTGGAGATGTCATGTCCTCAGTTTATACAGTTTTTCCTTTAAATATGGAATGCTTAATGAATTTTCAGATCATCCTTACTGGCAGGACCCATACTAATCTTCTCTGTATCACTGTGTGTGTGTGTGATGTTTGTACATTTTGGGTGCTGATGTGCTCTCCAGTGCTCACTTCTGGATACCAGAGAACAACGTGGGGTGTCCTGCTCTATCATTCTCCTTCTTTTCCCTGAGGTAGGGTCTCTCACTGAACCTGGAAAAAAGCTGGTGGTCAGCAAGTGTGAGAGAGCCCCCAGGTCCACCCCTTACAGTGCTGAGGTTACAGACATTGCTATGTGTCTTTAGGGGTGCTTGGGACTTCAACTCAGGTTCTTATGCCTGTGCAACACGTGTTCTTACCCACTGAGCCATCTCTTAAGCCCACACTTCAAATTTTTTTAATTTATTTTTTTTTTAATTTTATGTGTTTGAATGTGTTTGCCAGCATGTATGTTTGGGCACCACACACATGCCTGGTGCCTACAGAGGCCGGGAGACGATGTCAGGTCCCCTGAGAAGACGTCAGGTCCCCTGAGACTAGATTCTGTACAGACTGTGGTGAGCTGCCATGCAGCCAGTGCTTTTAACTGCTGAGCCATCTCTCCAGCTCCCCCACCACCACCACCACCACATTTTGATTTCTAAATACCATTTGCTAGTTTCAGGCCGGAGGTAGAGGTTACAAGTCACCCTGAAATACCTTTCTAGGCCAGTAAATAGACAAGACGAAATTGGAAAACCATCTTCTAGCAGCCGTCATAGCAGGACTGTGATTCACCATCTGGCCTTGACAAGAGAGAGAGGACAAAAAAATTTACAGAGGCACTGTGCCTTTTTCTTTAGCTCCCTAAAGCAGGGTTGCCTTGAACTCATAATACTCCTTATTTCTAGAGTTCTGTGATTTCTGGCATTACCACCACATCCAGTTTATGTGGTGTTAGGGATGGACCCAGGGATATTACTTTTTTTTTTTTTAATTACTATTTATACATTATTCTGCCTGCTTGTGTGCCTGAATGCCAGAAGAGGGCACCAGATCTCACTATAGATGGTTGTGAGCCACCATGTGGTTGCTGGGAATTGAACTCATGACCTTTGGAAGAGCAGCCAGTGCTCTTAACCTCAGAGCCATTGCCCCAGCCTGGGATATTACTCTTTTCTTAATTTTTTCTTTGTTTGATACAGAGTCTCATAGAGACCCGGCTGGCCTTTCTTCTGTAGCCAGGAATGACCTTGAGGTTTTGATCTTCTTGCATTCACCTCTCACATGTTAGGAATACCAGTGTGTACCATAATGCCCACTTTTGTATACTGCTAAAGATAGACCCCATAGCTTGGTGTATGCTAGGCAAACACTCTACCAGCTGAGCTATATCTTCACACCCTCACCTTTTTTTCTGTTTTGTGAGTCACAGTCTCTCTATGTAGTCCTAGCTTACCTGGAACTCCCTATACTGACCAGGCTGGCCTTGAATATACAAAGATCAGACTGTTTCTGCCTTTGCCTCCCTAGTGATGGGATTAAGGGTATGAGCTACTATACCTAGTTCCAATAACGGA
>NW_026594091.1:759483-791983 GCF_907164565.1 Psammomys obesus | reverse complement strand
AGCCAACCTGATTTAAGAGATGGCTGATGAGAAAAGCGCCTTGCATATAGTAGGTGGTCAATAAGTAGCTAATGTCACTCTGTAACCCTTTTCACAAGGGTTCTGTCTGGTTAATAACATTATGAAGAGTTGGGCACTTTACAAGAAGCTACTCAGAGTGCACTGTACTGGAGATGTTTTTCAAATGGTAGTCAGGGACTGGCAGAATGGCTCAGCTGGTCAAGGTGCTTGCCGGAGTTCAGTCTTGAGGTCTCATATGGAAAAAGAAAGAGCAGACTCCAGAAAGTTGTATTTTGAACTTCATAGGCACACCCTTTCGTGAGCACACCCACATGTGTATGTCCAAACACACACAAATAAATAAAATTGAAAACACTTTTTAAAAACTGTGGTTAGTGGGAAACATCCTAGGTAGAAGTACTAAAAATAATTCCTTCATCCAGATGAACAAATTGAGACTCAGTGAAGTTAAAGCTGTTGCACAAGGCCACACAGCAAACAAGAAGTAGAGCCTCTGGGATTAGAACTTAATTTCAGGACTGGGGATGTAGCTCAATATTTGCCTAGCATGCGCTAGACCCAGAGTTCAAACTGTTTTTTGGCAGACCCAGTACTGCCAAAAAACAACAACAACAACAACACACACACACACACACACACACACACACACACACACACACTATAAAGAGATAGATGGTTGAGGCTCGGAAAAGCAAATTGACTTGAACCAGATATACAATATCAGAGGCAGAGCAATGCACCTACGTCAGAGGCCTGGTAGCACATGCCTGTTATCTCAGTTATTCTAGAGGCTGAGGTAGGAAGAGTTCAAGGCCTGTCTTAGTATAACTCTGCTACTGTTTATTTTATTTTATTTTTTTTACTTCTTGTTTTTTTTTCCTTTTCAGTGTGGGGGAATTGAACCCAGAGCCTTGTGCATATTAGGCAATTGCTATCCCCAGCCCTTAGTTTATTTTTATTTTATTTTTTTAACTTATTTTTTTGTTTTATTTTATTTTGGAGACAAAGTCTAACTATGTAGCCTTAGCTGTCCTGGAACTCTTTTTGAAGACTAGGCTGGCTTTGAACTCAAAGATCTGACTGCCTCTGCCTTGCAAGTGCTGGGATTAAAGGTGTGTGCCACATGCCTGCTTGGTTTTTTTATTGATGTATGTGTGCCTCTATGAATTTATGTCTATTATGTAAGAGCCCTCAGAAGCCAGAGGAGGGTTTTGGCTCACCTAGAACTGGAGTTACAGGTACTTGTAAGCCACCATGTGGGTGCTGGGAAACAAGCCCAGGTCCTCTGCAAGGGCAGTAAATGCTCTTAACTGCTGACCCATCTCTGTAGCCTCATTGCTGTGTTTTTAACATAAAAACATTGATTCGTTGATTATTTGTTTTGTTTAGATGGAGGTTGTGAGCCCTCACCCACTACAGAACATGTAGATATCAGAAGACAGCTTTGGAAGTCGGTTCTCTCTTTCTACTGTGTGGGTTCTGGTGAGTAAACTCAGCTCATCACCAAGGTGCTTGGTGGTGGCAAGCACCTTTCTAAGGAGCCATCTTACCAGCCTTTAAAAATTTCATTTCAAAGAAATTCCTGGAAGCTGGGCTTGGTGGCCTGTGCCTACAGTCAAGTCCAAACTCTCAGGAGAATGAAGCAGGATGGCTGCTGTAAGTTTCAATACAACCAGAATCACATGGCAATAAAGTCTGTAAGACTCTAGGTAGAAAAACAAAAGGCTGGAATGGAGCTCAGTGACAGTGTTTACTTAACATATTTGAGATGCTGGGTTCTATCTCTAATATTACACATGGGGTGGGGGCAGATTCATGAAGCTATGTTGCCTTTTCCTGAGAATCTATGGGCAGTTTTTGGTTGCTCAGGGAGGAACATTTTCTTCAGTGATATAGCCACTGGCCAGGTGCCCACACTCCTGTAAATAAACCTTTTCCCACACTCCTTATTAGCTTATTCCTTCCAAAAAAAGGTAAATACATTAGTCTAAAAAAAAATCTGATTGTGATAATATATGCCTGTAATCCCAGCAAGAGACTCACTGAGAATTCAAGGGTAGTATACCAGATGTGGTTAGGGTTAGGGTTACTGTCTCAAAAGCAAAGCAAAGCAAACAAAGGAACAAAAATTCGGCCCTGGAGAGTGAGTTAACAATACTTGCTGCCTTAACAGAGGACCTGGGATTGGTTCCCAGAACCTACATAGTGGTTCACAGCTATCTGTAATTCCAGTTCAAGGGGATCCAATTCCCTCTTCTGGCCTCTTCAAGCACACTGGAGACACATAGTATACCTACATGCATGCAGACAAAACACTCATACATGTAAAATAAAGTTAAAACATAATTAATAAAATTAATAACAAATAAGTTAAACAAGATAACAGCAACAAACCCAATGTCTCTTGAAGACCAGACAATTCACTGTACAGTTTAAGTCCAAATTCTGGCACTGTCCCTTGCTAGCTGTGTAACTTTGAGTAAACAGGCATCTCTTTCTGAACTTAAGCAGTGAAGCTAATTACTAGATTTATGTCGTAGTTTTGTTGTGAAGACCCAATGAAATCAATAGCTCTGGAACTGTTTCCCATCCTAAAGACTGGGAGGCTAGCCTCTGAGACTCATATAACTGATTCTCCCAGTCGGTTACAGAGTTGGGAGTGAGAAATGATTGAACCAGTGCTACATGAAGTCACTCTGAGCCAGATCTAGGACTCTTCCAGAATTCACTGAAGAGAATGAAGATGGGCATGACAGATCCATTAACAAATAGAACATTTCAAAGAAGACTCGGTGCCATGAGGTGGAGGGCAAGGATACCTGTGTCGTTTTAGCCAGAGTAGTCTGAGAGAGGTACTCCAGGGAGACACTTAACAAGGAGATACTTAACAACAATCGTTTGAAGTTAAAGCATTTTATGTGCATTGTTTATGTTTATTTCATTTTTTTAAATGTTTTTTTTAAAGATTTATTTATTTATTATTTATACAGTATACTGTCTGCATATGTGCCTGCAGGCCAGAAGGGGGCACCAGATCTCATTATAGATGGTTATAAGCCACCATGTGATTGCTGGGAATTGAACTCAGGACCTTTCGAAGAACAGTCAGTGTTCTTAACCTCTGAGCCATCTCTCCAGCCCTGCATTGTTTATTTTTGAGACAGGGTCTCATGTAGCCCATACTGTCCTCAAACTCTGTATGTAGCTGAGGATGACCTTGAATTTGTGATCCTCCTGATTGCGTGTCCTGACTCCTGTGCTGACAAGTTTGTACTCTCATACTTTGAGTGCTGGGTCACAAGTGTGGACCCCTATGCACAGTGTGTGTGCATGCGTGTGTTCTCCCCTTCCACCATGTGGCTCTGGGAATAGAACGCAGGTCACCAGTGCCTTTACCATTTTACCAGCTGATGTTTTTGTTTGGTTTTTGGTTTTTGGTTTTTGGTTTTTGAGGCAAGGTCTTTTGTAACCCAACCTGGCTTCTAGCTCTCTGTAGCCAAAATAAACTTGAACTGTTGATTCTCCTGCCTCAGTGTCTAGAATGCTGGAATCACAGGCATATGCCACTATGCCCAGTGTTGTTGTTACTATTTTTAGCAATTGATGGTCTGATATGAGCAGATTTACTAGTGTTGGTCTCTGCAATAGTAGGTGAAGTAAGGAGCTGTGATGACTCCTGTAATGTACACTTGTTTGTATACATTCTAAGATCTCTCATCTTCTAGCACTTGGAAGAGAGAGGCCGGAGAATAAGGAGTTCCTGCCTGAGCTGTATAGTGAGGCCTTGTCACCAAGGAAAGAGAGAGAGAAAGACAGAGAGACAGAAAGAGCAAGTGAACTGGCGATGTAGTTCAGCTGGTAAAGTGTTTGTCTAGCATGTTTGAAGCTCTGTGTTCCATCCCTGAACTACATACACCAAACATGGTATTCCTAGAATGACAATATTTAGAAAGTGAAGGGGCAAAGATGAAGTGTTCGAAGTCAAGACTGCAGAGATGACTCAGCGTTAAGAGCAATGGCTACTTTTCCAGAGGACCTGGTCAATTCCCAGCATCCACTTGGTGGTTTAAAACCATCTGTAACACCTGTTCCAGGGATCTTATGCCCTCTTGTTGCCTCACAGGCACCAGACATGCATGTGGTGCGTTGGTATTTATGAGGGCAAAATGGCCATGCTCATAAAATAAAATAGAAATAACACAGTTTAAAAACTTTAAAAATGATAGTTCAAGGTCATCTTAGGTTGTATAGTGAATTCTAGGCCAGCCTAGAAATCCTGTTTTTAAAGAAAAAGAGAAAAGGAAGGTGGGAGAGAAAAAAGGAAGGAAAGGGAAAGAAGCTAAAACGAATCATCAGAGGTTGAGGTGGAATTTTTTCTGCATGCATTCTCTAGTTGGGCCCAGCACTTCCCCACTGACTCTCAACTGTACATACTGGTTGAAGTGTCCACAGCAAAGGAGGCCTGGCCAATGCCCTGTGGCTGTTATCACCAGCTCTCAGCCTTCCTCCTACATGTGTCTGACTTTGGTTGATACTTGCTTATCTGACCTCTGGCTCAGCTGTGGAGGCCTAGGAGGTCATGCTGGGTTTTTAGCTGAGCTCCTCAGGGAAGAGCTGATCTGTCAGCAGACCGTCTGGGTACAAAAAGTCAGTTAATAATTTATGGCCCATGTCTTTAGATCTCAGATTTTCACAGGCAGGACTGCTAAGAGTTGACTTGGCCCTATCAAGGCTGGCCCTATCAGTTGGAACTTACAAATACCATTAGGGTTGCTGTGGGCTCCAGATTAGAGACAAAAGTCCTGGGTGTTGGACAAATTGAGACCAGTGATCTTTGGCTTTGGATTGATGACTAAGGAGCCTTCTGTTACTTTCATGGATTTCTCAGAACTCCCAGGCCTGATGGCACAGTCATATGATTACTTGAGGAGCTGAGGCAGGAGGGTCTTGAGTTCCAGGCAAGGTTCAGGCCATGTCAGCCTGGGCACTCTGTCTAAAATTAAAACTTTATAGGCCGGGGTTGGAGAAATGGCTCAGGAGTTAAGAGCACTGGCTGTTCTTCCAAAAATCCTGAGTTCAATTCCCAGCAACCACATGGTGGCTCACAACCATCTAGAATGAGATCTAGTGCCCTCTTCTTTCATACAAGCACACATGCAGACAAAACACTATTAAAAAAAAAAAAAAAACTTTATAGGCCAGTGAGATAGCTCACAGGGTAGAGTGCTTACCAGCAAGCCTGATGACCTGAATTTGAACCCCCAGAACCCTCTTGGTAGGAGAAAACTGTTGCAAGTTGTCTTCTGACCTTCACGTACATTATGTGGCACATCTACTCCCTCCTCCACAAATAAATGGAATATAAAATTAATAAAAAGTTTTGAAAGTCAAAAAGGAAACATTTAAAAGTGTGTGTTGGGGGAAGAGTTGGGAGTATAGCTTAGTGGTAGAATGCTTGCCTAGTAAAACAAGTCTCTAAGTTCAACTACTAGAAAGGAAAAACATTCTTATTTTAAAAATATATTTATTTATTGTGTTCTGTCTGCATGTGTGCCTGCATGCCAGAAGAGGACATCAGATCTCATTAATGGTTATGAGCCACCTTGTGGTTGCTAGGAATTGAACTCAGGACCTTTGAAAGAGCAGCCAGTGCTCTTAACCTCGGAGAAAACATTCTTAGAAGAAATGTACACAGAGATTGGGAAGCCAGAATCCTACTCATGCTACTCTGGAGAAGAAGACTAGGCTGTATAGGGTTCCTATTTGATGATCAGATCCTGAGACAGAGGGCAGACCTCACCAAAGTCACCCAGAGCAGACTTTAGATGGATACTGAGATATTTATTATTTTCTGTAGCCTCTCCTTGGGAACTGAGAACAGAGCAACTGGTCTTCTGAGGACATCATCATTTCCTTGATGAACTGAGGTCTCCCAGAGTGCACAGTCTGACAGAGGCCATGAGTCACAAGGAGCCTGAGTGACTCACCATTCTGGTGCAGAATATTAAGTTTCTAGTTCTCTCTCTCTCTTTCTGTGTGTGTGTGTGTGTGTGTGTGTGTGTGTGTGTGTGTGTGTGTGTTAGGAATTGAACCTAGAGTCTCACACAGGCTAGAGCATGCTTTACTACTATTCCATATATCCCAGACCCTCACTGGATTCTAGATAGGTACTTTACCTCTGAGTTGTGCTTGCAGCATCTCTAGATGCACTCTGCTTTTACTAAAGACAGTTGAACATGTTCTGAGCCTCAAGGCTCTGGTCTTAGATAGAACAGCATGATTCTGGCTGTGTAAAAAACTGAGCAAAGGACCTGGCACACAGTAGGTGTGCAATCACTTTCACTTGCTGTTCTAACAAGTGACCTGGAGACTGACTGGCAGGTTTGGAAGTGGGGCAATACCTGGCTTTTTCTAGAAGAATGAGAGAAAATCTAGCACACGCCCCAGCTGTCCTCCAAGCCTGGCCTAAGTTGTCTTCATCAGCTCATAGAGTTCTCACACCTACATCTTACAGATGCAAATAGTGATTCAAAGAGGCACGTCTTTGTCCATAGTCTTAGAGCCCTGTTTTAGTGTCATTTTTGTTGCACTGATAAAATACCATGACAAAAGCAATTTAGGGGAGAAGAAAGGATTTATTATAGCTCACAGTTTCAGGCCATCACTTTAGGGAAATTACAGTGGCAAGAGCTGGAGGGCATTCATCATATCACATCTATAATCAGGGACAGCGAGCAATGAATGAATGCAGGCTAGTGCCCAGCTCACTCTGTCCTTTTCATTAGTGAAAAGGACATTCAGGCTGGGGCTTCCCACTTCAAGTACTCAATGGAGAAAATCCCTAGGTAGGAGAGAGTCCAGCTGTTTCAGCAGGTAAAAGCACTTTCCACCAAGCCTGATGACCTAAACTCAAACCCTAGGACCCATATTGTGGAAGCAGAGAACTGAATCCGGCAAGCTATCCTCTGATTTCCATATGCATGCTATGGAACATACATGCTCACATACATAAACATACATAAATGAAACAAACATAATTTAAAAAGAGAAAAAAAAGATCCCTCAAAGGCACAACCACATTCCAACCTAGTTTAGACAATTTCTCATTGAGAGCCCCTTCCCGGGTGATTGTCGATTGTGTCAGTTTGACAAGTAAATATCAGTCACAGTCCCTGAAAAGACAGGACTCAAGAACGAGGCATGCTCTATAAATCTAGCATTCAGAAGGCTTAGGTCTTAAGTTCCAGGCTAGCCTGCACTACAGAGTGAGATCAAAAGAGGGACTCCAGCTGGGGAGACCATTCTGCAGATAACTGCTGTCTGCACAGATGTGAGGGCCTTAGTTTATGTTCCCAGAACCATGTAAATTCAGGCACAGTAAGCCTATGTATGCTCTCAGCCCTCACACTGTGAAACAGTGGCGACAGGGCAATCTCTGTAATCTGGGGGTCAGCTAGTCCGGTGCACACAGCAGAAAACAAGAGATGCTGTCTCAAACAAAGTGGAAGACAAGAGAATTCTTGGATCTCTGACCTCTGCTCATGTCTGTGGCACATGTTCGCTTGTACTCACGCACGTATTTTTGCAATCACATGTACAAATACACATACACACCTAGAAAAAATGGGGGAGAGACCCAATTGCTTCTGTGACTCACTAATTTTGCTTTTGATTTCTCTGCTGGCCTCCCCCACCAGGTTCCTGGGACCATGGGCCTCAGGTCCTGAAGACACGAGGCTCCCTGTGGCCATGACGACAGGTGACTGCTGCCACCTCCCCGGCTCCCTGTGTGACTGTTCTGGCAGCCCTGCCTTCTCCAAGGTTGTGGAAGCCACAGGGCTGGGGCCGCCCCAGTATGTAGCACAGGTGACTTCAAGGGATGGCCGGCTGCTCTCAACTGTCATCCGAGCTTTGGATACACCAAGGTGAGTAGTGGCTGTTAGTGTCCTGGTTTTTGTCCCCATTTCTTTCTGGGTTGAGTGATTTTCTACTAGTCTGGGGTCAGAGTTCAGTTACTGAGAAAGGCAAAGGGGTGAACATGGCAGAGGAAAAAAAAACCAAACAAACAAAACCCTAATACTAAGGTTGGCGAAATGGCTCAGTGATGAAGAGCGCATGCTGCTCTTGCAGAGGACTGGAGTTCAGTTCCCAGTACAAACAATGGACAGTTAGAAACTGTCTGGATCTCCACCTCCAGGGGAGTCAACACCCTCTTCTGGACTTCTTGGGTACTTCCTCTTTACAGAGACAAATAAATATTGTGTGTGTGTGTGTGTGTGTGTGTGTGTATGTATGTGTGTGTATACCACATAGTTGGGTGTGCTAGAACATGTCTATCAGTGAGGATAGGGAGATGACCCAGTTGATAATGTACTTGCTTTGCAAGCTTGAAGACCTGAGGTCCATCCCTGGGATCTGTGTAAACAGCCTGGCATGGTGGCCGGTGTTTGTAATCTCAGCACTGAGGAGACAGAGACAAGCAGATCTCTGGAGTTCTCTGGCCAGCCAGCCTACCTTAATTGGAATGCTAGGCTAATTAGAGATCTTTCCTTAAAAAAGCAGGTGGACATCCCCTGAGGAACAGCACCTGATGTTGGCTTTTGGTCTTCATACACATATACACACATTCACACAGACAGGAACACATGCACACACATGTACACACAAAACTGAGTGTGGTGGCATAGATTTATAATCCCCAAATTGAAGAGGCAGAGACAGGTGGGTCCCTGGGATTTGTTGGCCATCTAGCCTAGCCAGTGAGAGACCTTGGCTCAATAAACAAGATGGCACCTAGTGCAATGCCTCAGTGGGTAAAAGCCTGCTGACCTGCATTAGATGCCTGGGCTCTACATGATGAAAACAGAGAATTAACTTCTGAAAGTTATCCTTTGACCTCAGTATGTGTGCATGGCACATACATACCTACCTGTTCACTCACACAAAATAAATTAATAAAATGTAATAAAAAAAAAAACAAGGTAGGCATTCCCAAGCCCAGGAGAGACCCTGTTTAATAAAGCAGGTGACTGGATGCCGAGGAATGACACCTGACTGAGGCTGCCATGTGAGTGTGTGTACACATGGATGCTCACCAGCACCCATCTGTACACTGTACACTAACACACACCAAAGAACGTACCATAAACTTTAGTACTTGTATGCTGAGGCAAGAGGATTAAAGTTCAAGGCAAGCCTGGGCTACAGATGGTTTGAGACCATCTCAGTCTACATAGCAAGAGCTTTTCTCAAAATTCCTAATAAATGAATAATTTGGGACTGGGGATGTGGCTCACTGATAGAGTGCTTGCTTATATGGGCAAAACCATGGATTCTCCATTCAGCACTCAAATTTTAGGTGATTATGAGAAATCTGAAGATCAAGTGTTGACAATTATTTCATGGACTTTTTCCTGAGGAGATATAAACAAAAGTTTGTTTCTTCCCTCGATAGCCCTGCTGTCTTACTTCGGGTTTCTATTGCTGTGAAGAGACACCATGACCATGGCAACTCTTATTTAATTTTTATTTTATGTGCACTGGTGCTTTTGTCTGCATTCATATCTGTGCGAGGGTGTCAGATCCCAGACAGTTGTGGACTGCCATGTGGGTGCTGGGTACTGAACCTCAGTCCTCGGGAAGAGCAGCCAGTGCTCTTAACCACTGAGCCATCTCTAGCCCCCATGGCAACTCTTATAAAAGAAAACATTTATTTGAGGTTGGCTTACGGTGTCAGAAGTTTAGTTTATTATCATCATGGAAGAAAGTGTGGCAGCATACAGGCACACATGGTGCTGGAGAAGGAGCTGAGAGTTCTGTATTCGAATTGGCAGGCAGTAGGAACTGAACTGAGACATACTTCTTCCAACAAGGCTACATCTACTCCGACAAGGCCGTATCTCCTAATAGTGTCACTCCATATGAGCCTATGAGGACCATTTTCTTTCAAACCAACACAGGCACCAATGACAGACTAAAGTACAGTTCCACCAAAATCGAATTGTGGGGACCAATGAATTTACTGGGCTTACTTACAGAGCAAGGGCAAGTGGTTACCTCCAGGAGCATGAGTAACCCAGAATAGTTGCATCACCAGAAGATCTCACCAGCATTAATGATGACTTCCCTATAGCACCATAGGTGGAGTCCCCTTTCATGAACTTCCCATGTACTGTATAGCTTAACACCTCCTAGATCACAGAAAAGATCATGTGTGACTGAGAAGCAATGGAATAGAGTTATCAGGAGTGGTGCAGGAGTTAGTGTCTAGGATCTCAGGTAGTTCCAGTGACCTTCCTTCCTCTGGACATGAAAGCTTTCATCATCTTCATCAGAGTAGCTGGAACTATTTGCAAGCAACCTTCAAGACCCACTTAGTCAACAGGACTTTCTGGCATCTGTAAAGTGGAAGTGAGCCCTTTTCTCCAAGGTTCATTGTGAGAATGAGATAAATGAAGCCCAGTATTACACCTATACAGCCTATAGCCACAGTTCTGGAGCCAGGGGGAGCTAGGGGGAGGACATCAGTTTAAGATTGGCTTTTGCAGCGCAGTGAACCCAAGCCAGCCTGGGTTATGCCGTGAGTTCCTGTGAGACCGCATTTCAAAAAGCAAAACAAATGAGCATGGTGGTACCCATACTCAGAACGGTAGAGATAGGTGGATTTTTGTGAGTTCAAGGCTAGCTTGGTCTATATGACAAGTTCCAGGCCAGTCAGGGCTACATAATGAGACTCTGTCTCTAAATAAATAAAAAATAAAGAAATAAATATAAAAACAAAGTTAGGCAGGGTGACATGTGCCTGGCTTCCCAGGACTAGAGAGGTAGACATAGGAGGGCCAGGAATTCAAGATTGTCCTCAGCTGTAGTGGCAAGTTAGAAGCTAACCTGGGCTATATGAGACTCTGTCTAAAAAACAAACAAGCAAAAAACCAGTTGAAGTTGGGTGTGGTGGCATGTGTCTTTAATACTAGCACTTGAGAGTCAGAGGCATGCAGATCTTTATGAGTTTGGTGCTGGCCTGGTCTACATAGTGAGTTCCAGGTCAGTCAGAGCTACGTAATGAAACCAGTCTGTCTGTCTTTCTTTCTTTTATTTTTTATTTTATTATTTTATTACTTTTTAAGACAGCGTTTCTCTGGAAACCTGTGTAGCCCTGGAAACCATGTCTTAAAATAAATAAAAGCAGGATGGAAAGATGGTTCAATTGGTAAAAGGCTTGCTATACAAGTATAAGGACCTGAGTTCAAATCCCCAGAATCCATGTAGAAACCCAGATTCATTATTCCAGCCTGCAAACCTCCTACAGAGAGGTAGGAATGGAGACAGGTGAAGCTTCAGAAGTTCAGGAGAGCAAGCCTGGTACATACAGCACCGATCACTGACCATGCCTCAAACAAGGTAGGAGGTTGTCTTCTGTCTGACCTCTACCCATGTGTCATGACACACACACACTCATACATATATGCACACACTAACATAAGAGAAAAATAAATTAAGTAAAACAACAAAACAAAATATCCCAGAAGTGCCTCATACAATGGGAGTGCTCAGTAAACTATAGTTCTCTGCCTTTGTTGGAAGTGTTGTTCGGAAAGGGGAGTTCTTTCCTGTGAACTGTGTGTGTGCGTGTGTCTATGTGTATACATACCTGTAAGTGTGTGTGAGAGTTTGCCTATGTGTGGGTACACACATGTGCAGTTGTGTGTACATGTGTGTTTGTGAAGAGCAGAGGCTGATATCAGGTGTCTTGACCTCTTTTCAACACAGGTCCACACACGTGCGTGATGAGGCTGGGTCTCTGACTTAAACCCAGAAATTGATGACTTTGCTACTCTAAATACTAAGTTTGTTATGGGGAAACCAGCTCTATTTCCTAGGTGCTAGGGAATACCCAAGGACCACCACACCCAGCTGGTATTTCTGTGGACATTGAGGATACAAACTCTAGTTCTTAGGCTTGCATGGCCAGCTCTTTACTACCTGAGTATCTGTTCTATCTCCTTAGTGGCCCTTTGGTACTGCATGGTAGCACATGCCTTTAATCCCAGCATTCAGGAAGGTAGAGGCAGGCAGAGCGCTGTGAGTTTGAGGCTAGCCTGGTCTATAAAGTAAATCCAGGACAGCCAGGACTGTTACACAGAAAAACCCTGTTCTTCCACCCCACTCCACCACCCCCACCCAAAAAAAAAGAGAAAGTGAGAAAGAAAACAGCATCTTAGAGACTGAGCTGAAAGGAAAGATTTTGAGCCTTGTCTTTTGAGATCTGGTCTGTAGGCATTTTTGTTTGTTTTGAGACAGGGTCCCATGTAGCCCAGGCTGAGCTTCAGCCTTGAACTCCTAATTCTCCTATCTCTACCTCCAAAGGGCTGGGTTCACAATGCCTGTTTTATGTGGTTCTGGTGGTGGAGATGGAACCCAGGCTTTGAATACTATGCTGGTACTCTGCCAACTAAGCTGCAGCTCCAGCCCTCTGTTGTACTCTTTTTTTTTTTTTTTTTTAAGATTTTATTTATTACTTATACAACATTCTGTCTGCACACCAGCTCTTACTATACATGGTTATGAGCCACTATGTGGGTTGCTGGGAATTGAACTCAAAACCTTTGGAAGAACAGCGAGCATTCTTAACCTCTGAGCCTTCTCTCCAGCCCACTGTTGCACTCTTAGAATAGCTAGGCTTCCACCACACAATAGGAAACCTGGAGAAAAGGGTTGGGGAGTGGGAAACACCCTTATCTAGAAAAGAGAGCTAGCTCTCTTCCTCCCTCCTTCCCCCACACTGTGTGGGGAAGCATGCACGTGCATGTGTGTGTGTGTTCCTGACAACTATGCTCTCTGGGCAGAAACATTTAGAAAACAATGACTCATGTACTGGGTAGCCCCACCTCCTGCCTTCCTGAGCTGACCCAGGAAGAACCCAACATCCCCAGAGACTGGGCTGTGTGTGGATGGTTTCTGTGCCTGTTCACCCATCCCACCCTTTGTCTTCCTTGGTCGTACACAGAAAAACAGATGAGTGATTTCCTCACATGCACAGGTTTCTCAGACAGTGTGACCTTTAGGTGCAGATAGAGCCAGGAGTTTTTGATGTCTTTTTAAAAAATCTTGTGGGTGTAACATGTATTAGTATATGCATGTGTGGTGATCATGTGTGTGTGGGATGTGTGTGTCATCATTTGTATTGCTGTATATGTGTGTAAATGTGTGATATGTTAGCGTATATATTGTAATCCTCTGTGTGATGTATATTACCGTGTGTGTGTTTGTGATCATGTCTGTTGTACTTCTTGAGGACTGCATTAGTTACTTGTCTTGTTGCTTTGACAAAATACCTGACAAAAGCAACTAAGAAGGAAAGGCTTATTTTGAGTCACAGTTCCAAGCTACTGTCCATCATGGCTGGGAAGCCACAGTGGCAGGAGCATCTGAGATGGTTGGTCACATTGCAGTCATAGTTAGGAAGCTTAGGAATCAGAGAGATGAATGCTTGTGTTCAGTTTTCTTTTTCCTTAAAAAAATTATTAGTGTATATGCGTGGGTGTGTGCGCACTCCTGTATACATGCCATGGCATGTGTGTGGAGGTCAGGAGACTCTTGCACCATGTGGGCTCCAGAGATTGAACTCTGGTCATCAGACCTTTCAGCAAGCACCTTCATCCACTGAGCCATCTTGTGTCCCCACTTCCTCCTTTTTAGTCAGTCCAGGATCCTAGCACATAGAATGATATAATTCATGTTTGGGGTGGGTTTCCCCACTTCTGTTAACCCAGTTTAGAAAGTCTCTCACAGATATGCCCAGAGATTTATATTTACTTCCAAGGTGATTTTACATCCTGTCAAGCTGACAGTATAAACCATGAGAAGGACCAAGAATGAACCGTAGAGAGACCACCAACAATGGATGGTTACTTAGGAATATCATGCTATTATTTCATTAAAAGAAGAGACATTAGGCAGGCAGGTGGACAGGATTCTCCCCCAGGCTACAAAGAGCCCACAGTAGCTCTGTAGAAGGAGCACATGTGCCTATCACATGGGAGTTTGAAAAAGTTATGTGAAGAAGAGGATATCTGAAGCTGGGCCATTGAAGAATGAGCAGGAATTTACCAAACAGCAACCTGGGAGTGACAGAGAACTTGTAACCTAGCAAGCACTGCTGCCAGTGTAAGCAAGAAGCCCTACTATCCATCATTCACAAGTTTTATTTCTGTATCCCTCCAGTGACTGTCCCTTCTGCCGAATCTGCCATGAGGGAGCGAATGGGGAAAACTTGCTGTCCCCATGTGGCTGTACCGGCACACTGGGAGCTGTGCACAAGAGCTGTCTGGAGAAATGGCTGTCTTCCTCCAACACAAGCTACTGTGAGCTATGTCATACTGAGTTTGCAGTGGAAAAGCAGCCCCGACCTCTCACAGAGGTATATAGCTTTGGGGAAGACTGGACAACCAGAAGGAGGAAGGGCAATTCGGGGACAGAGGTAGTAGCTGCCCAGGTCAGCTGCGAAAGCTGATCATGTCCCTGCCAATGCTGGGAGGGATCTGCTGATGTGTGGGAACCCAAGTGACCAGAGGCTGCAGGTCTGCTAGCCTCTGCCAGCTATCCCATTCTTTGTCCTCTCAGATTGTTCTTTTGCTTTATTTCTGAAGCAGAGACTCAGGTGTTCTAGGCTGTCTTCAAGGCAGTTTTTAGCTGACGACCTGAAGATGACTTTCCAACTCCTGATCATCCAGCCTTTACTTTTCAAGTGCTGGGATTACAGACATGCAGTATCACCTTTGGTTTATACAGTGCTAGCAATGGAACCCAGGGCTTCATGCATACTAGGCTAGCCCTCTATCAACTAAGCCACAACACCAGCCCCAGCCAGCTCCCAACTTTTAATATTAGCATTGAATTTGCTACTGTCCTCCTATCTCTGGTTCTTGAGTATCATGATTACAAGCATGCACCACCGTACTGGGCTGGGTTTTAATTTTTTTGAAATAGGTTGTCATTTTAGCTCAGGGAGGCCTGGAACTCAGGGAGAGCCTCTTGCTTCAGACTTTTGACTGTCACAATCATAAGGCATAAACCCTAGGGCTACCTTTGTTAGTTCTTTTTTATTTTTTTGAGACATGCTCTCAAGCTGGCCTACAGCTTGCTATTAACAGTCTGGCCTTAAACTCCTGATTCTTTTGCCTCTACCTCCCACATACTGGGATTAACAGTACACCACCACACCATGGCTTTTATTTGTTTGCTATTTATTTATTTAAAGACAAAGTTGTATTATGTAGCCCTGGCTAGCCTGGAACTTGCTATGCAGACTTGCTGTGTGCTGGCTTTGAAGAATCTGTGATCCTCTTGCTTCTGCCACTACCCAGTTGTTGGGGCCAGTTTTTGAGGCAGGGTCTCTCTAAGTAGCCCTAGAACTGGCTTAGAACTCCCTATGAAAAACCAGGCTGGTCTCACAGAGATCTGTGTGCCTTTGCTTCCTGAGGTCTGGAATTAAAGCTGCGTACTACCATGCCATGCTGCTGTTTCTTCCTAAAATATTTTTAAAATATTAAGTAGTTACATGTGCATGTGGCACACATGTGCCATGGCACATGACTGTTGGTCAGAGGATAACAAGCAGAAGTTCTGTTATCTTGCTGGGCATGGTGATGCACTAGGGAGGTGTAGGCAGGCGGATCTCTTCGAGTTCAAGGCCAGGCTAACAGGCTGTTCCGCAAAGTGAGTCCAGCATAGCCAAGGCTAATTTATAAACACACAAACAAACAAATAAATAAAGTTATCTTGTTTCCTTATATAGGATTTGGGATAGAACTAAATTTGTCAGGTTTGTCAAATGCCTTTACCTGATGAGCCATCTTACTAACCTTCTATCTATCTGTCTGTCTATCTCTCTCTACCCACTTATCTCTCTACTTACCTATCTTTCTACCTACCTACCTACCAACCTTCTTACCTACCTATCTATCTGTTATAGCCCCAATTGGCCTGAAGCTTGGAATCCTTCTGTCTCAGAGTTATGGCATGTGCCACCAAGCTCAGATCACCAAGTCATTCAGTCAGTCGGTCTGTTTGTCTTTCTTAAGATTTATTTATTACATATACAGTGTTCTGCCTGCGTGTATACCTGCATGCCAGAAGAGGGCACCAGATCTCGTTATAGATGGTTATTGAACTCAGGACTTCTGGAAGAGCAGCTAATAGAAGCACTCTTAACCTCTGAGCCATCTTTCCAGCCCCACCAAGTATTTCTTTGAGCACCTCTGGAGTGCCCAGTGTTTTGTCAAGTGCTGGGCCTTAGTTAATAATGTCCACATGATCTCCCAACAGGCTAGTTGGTAGTTAGGAACAATTATGAGGGTGTTTTAGTTCCTGTCCTGTTTGCTGTGCTAAAACATCCTGGCAAAAGCAACTTAAACAGGAAAGGCTTTGTTATGTTCCAGGTCACATTCCATCACTTCAGGAAGGTCTTGGTGGTTCTAACTCTCTCAAACATGATAGTTGGCAACGTTGTATCATTGTATTGTAGTCTAGAAGTGGAAAGCAAGCAACACCACTGCTCACAGCTCTCCTTTCACTGTTCAGGCCAGCCTATAAGATAGTGCCACCCAGGCTGGAGACATGGCTCAGGAGTTAGGAGCACTGGCCGCTCTTCCAGAGGACCCAGGTTCAATTCCCAGCATCCACATGGCAGCTCACAACTTTCTGTCACTCCAGTTTCAGGAGATCTGACACCCTCACACAGACATACAGGCAAAACACCAGTGGACATAAAGTAGAGAAATTAATTTTTAAAAAACCTATTAAACATCACAGGAAATGTTGCAGGAGTGGGATGTGTGCAAGGCAACACTTGGGGTCAAGAGCTGTCTTAGGAGCTGGGAGATAGCTCAGTGGATAAAGTGCTTGCCATAGAAGTGCAAGGGCCTGAATTCAAATCCCCAGAATCCACATGAAGCCAGGTGTAGTAGCTCATTTCTGTAATCCCAGTGTTCCTAAGGCAAGATAGGAGGTGGATAAAGCCAGGCTTACACAAGAGGAAAAACATCAGGTAGACCCTGTGTCAGAATGGAAGGTGAGGACTGACATCTGAGTTTGCCATTGACATCCACTTGTATGCTGTGGCACATGCTTTTCCGTACTCATACACCAACACACAAACACACATAAGGATTTCGATTGTGTAGGTGAGGAAAAGGCTTTGGTTTGGGGTAAATCCCCAAGTTGAGACCTAAGGGATTAAGAACAGGAATTTAGCCTAGGGAGAAGACAGTCCTGGCAGAGAGCACAGCAAGTGCAAAGGCACCGAGGCCACAAGGAGCTTGAACAGTTAGGTAGGTCAGTCTAAGAAAAGGGCTGGGAGTGGTGGAATGCTTACATAGCATACATGAAGCCCTGAGCTTAGTCTGCAGAGTCAAGCAAGAATCCCAGCTCTTGAGAGTTTGAGGCAAGGGGATTAGAAGTTGAAGGTCAGCCAGGTGTGGTGGTACATGAATCCCAGCACTCTGGGAGGTAAACACAGGCAGATCTCTGTGAGTTCAAGGCCAGCCTGGTCTACAAAGTGAGTCCAAGACAGCCTAGACTACCAGAGAAATCCTGTCTTGAAACTCCCCTCCCCCTGGAAAAAAAAAAAAGTTGAAAGTTATCCTTGGTTACATTTTAAGGGAGTTTTAAGCCAATCTGGGCTACATTACACCTGTTGTGTAATACTATTCTTGGGGATATGCGAACAAACATCTGAGGTGGCTTTGCGGTTAAAGTGTTTGCAGTGTAAGCATGAAAATCACTGGGCTAAAGTGTGAGGAGCAATGTCAAGTCCTGAGACCAGGAAGTACTGCCCAGATTAGTCAAGGCCACTGTGGGTCACTTAGGAGACCAAAGTAAAGCCTCTAGCCCACCTGGGAGCTGGGCTCCAAGGAGACAATGAGAAGGACTAGTCTCTGCACACACCATCTCCTCATTGTGCCACTTTAAGAGGCCCTACCATAGGGCCTTTGTGTATGATGCACCTGCAGTCTGCAGTGCTATCCCCCTTCCCACCCCTTTTGGTTTTCTCAAGGCCTTTAGCTCCCTTGCCATCTTCCCCATTTTAAAAATCTGTGTGTGTGCATGTGTGTGTTTATGCTCAGATGTATGGCAGAGCACAGACGTGGAGGTTGGAGGATGACGTACAGGGAGTTTCTTTGTGTTGTGTTCTGGGAATTGAACTCAGGTGATCAACCTTGTGTGGCAAGTGCTTTGCCCACTCTTGTCTTGCTGGCTCCAACTTTCTCTGCTTCTTTTTTTTCTTTTTGGTTTTTTTCTGAGACAGGGTTTCTCTCTGTGTAGCCCTGGGCTGTCTTGGAGCTCAATTTGTAGACTAGGCTAGCCTTGAATTCACAGGGATCAGAGATTGCCCCTGCCTCCCAAGTGTTGGGATTCAAGGCATGCCCTACCATACCCAGCAGATAGATTTCTCTCTCTCTTTTTTCCCTGTTTCATATCTTTCTTACTAGCACATGAGAACAGGGAGCCTTTCTGCTACCTTCCTTGGATTCTTCTATGAGCCATGCTTATTTCTCTTGGTCCATCATCTTGGGAGTCTGTCTGATAATAGTGACAAAAGGTGCTATAACCCTTATCCAAAACACTTGGGCTGGTTGTGGTGGTATACATAGGTAGTTTGCTAAAGAGTCAGAAGGATCACAGAGTCAAGGCCAGACTAGGCTACACCTTGGGCCTAGGGTCTGTGATTATCTGGTCTATGGTTCATCATTCATGAAGTCCTGGATCTGATCCTCAACACTTCATAAAACCCTGTGTAGTGCCACACGCCTATAGTCCCAGCACTGAGGAGGTAATGGCATGGGGATCAGAAGCTCAAAGCCAGCCTTGTCATATTTTGTTGAGTTCATGTTCAGCCTAGGCTATGTGAGACTCTGTCTTTGGGAAATAAATGATTGGGACTGGAATGGTTTTGGTTTTGAGTGTTTGGGATTTTGGAATGTTTTTATGGGTAATAAGGGGTACTTTGGGATCCAAGTTGAAAGGAAATCCATTCGCATTTCATATATACTCTCATCCTGAGGTAAGTTTATAACAATATTTTACTTTAATTAATTATTTTTGTATTGCTGGAGTTGGAACCCAGGGCCTTGCTCTCACTAGGCAAGTTCTCCTCTACTTAGTCAACATATATGGTGTCAGTTCTTTCTTTTTCTCTCTCCCCCATCTCTCTGGAGAGAGATGGTTCAGCATTAAAATCACTTATTGTTCTTTTGGAGGACTAAAGTTCAGTTTCTAGCACTCACATCAGGCTACTCAGAACCGCTTTAACTCTAGCTTCTGAAGGGCTCTGACTCCCTTATATGGCTTTCATAGCCACCCACAGACATGCACACATATACATATATACATGTGTGCACACATGTAAAAAATCTATTCTCTCCTATTGCTGTGATAAGACACTGTGACCAAGGCAACTTAGAAGGAAGAGTTTATTGGGGGCTTGCAGTCTCAGAGGGTGAGCGCATGACCATCTTGCCAGGGAGCATGGCAGCAGGCAGGCAGGCAAGGTTCAGTATCTGAGAGTTTGTATTTTTACCTGCAAGCCTTAACACCTGCCCTCAAAGTTCTACCAAATGGGGACTAAGTATTTGTGAGCATAAATGGGTCATTTCTATTCAAACCACCATTCAGTCAAAGAGGGATCTCATGTATTCTAGGAGAACCTCATACTTGCAGAGGCTGACCTTAAACTCATGATCCTTCTTCCTATATTTCTCAGGTATTAGAATTACAGGTGTGTGTCACCACATCTCCACCCTTCTCTGTTTCTTTCTTTTCTAGGATGGTATTAGTAATTGAACCTAGAGCCTTGCCTTACTCATGCCAGGCAAGAGCTGTCCCATTAAATTATATCCCCAAATAAAATATTTTAAATAATTTTGGTTGGGCATTGTACCATCTTTTCAGCACCTGGAAGCATGAGGGTCAGAAGTTCAAGGCCCACTTGGGTTGCATGAGACCCTGTCTCAGAAAACAATAACAACCCTCCACAGTGGTGGTGATGATGATGATGTAGACATAAAATATAGTTTCATGGTGTGGAATTTTCTACTTGTACTACAATGGCATTTAAGGATTTGTTTTTAAGCTGAGCACACTGATGCACACCTTTAACCCTAGCACTACGGAGGCAGAGGCAGGAGTATCTTTGAGTTCAAGGCCAGCCTGGTTTATATAGGGAGCTCTAGGATAGTCATGACTACAAAGAGAGACTCTGTTTCAAAAAACAACAAACAAACAAAAAAGGATTTATTTTTACTTTTTATTTAAGAAGTATATGTATGTTCACTTGTGTGCAAGTGCTGAAAGGACAATAGAAGACATGGGATCCCCTGGAGCTGGAGTTACAGGTGGTTGGTTGTGAGCCCTTGGTATGGATGATGGGAACTGAACTTTGGTCCTTTGGAAGAGTAGCAAGTGCTTTTAACTTCTGCCCCAGCTCTCCATTATGTTGGTATTTTAGTTTCAGATTGTAGAACATTGGATTACAGAGTTTTAGAATAGGAATAGTCAATCTGCTCTATCTATGTGAATTTGCATGAATGAGTTAACTCCTCTGTTGCCTCCATTTGCCCATCAGTAAAATGGGGCAAGCACTTAGCGGAACAGTGTTATTTTTTTTTAAAGTGGAGATTCAGGCCTTTAGCCTCCCAGCTCCATCCCTTCTTCAGCACCCCTCCAAATAACCTTCTCCCTCATCTGCTCCTCTGCAGTGGCTGAAGGACCCAGGGCCCCGCACGGAGAAGCGGACACTGTGTTGTGATATGGTGTGCTTCGTGTTCATCACACCGCTGGCCGCCATCTCAGGCTGGCTGTGCCTGCGAGGGGCCCAGGACCACCTCCGTCTGCACAGCCGGCTGGAGGCCGTGGGGCTCATTGCCCTCACCATTGCCCTCTTCACCATCTATGTGCTCTGGACACTGGTGAGTGGGTGCAGCCCAGGTGGCTGGGCTCAGCTGGGATCCCCAAGCTGTGTGTGAATAGTCCCCTTAGCTCAGCCTTCCTGTTGTTGCAGGGTGGCAGTGTAACACAGATCCAGGGATGCCCCTAGCCAGCACTGAGCCATTTGTTCCAAGGGCACCAAGGCCTGTAATCACTATGGGTCAGGGGGAAGAAGTGTGGCAGATCATTAAAAGGCCTTTTGAAAGAGGTTGTGAGAGAGTGAGTTAGAACAGATATTAAGAAACTGAGGGTGGGTGAGACATCTCAGCAGTAAAGTAGCTGGACCTGTGTGGTGGAAGGTGGAAGCTGACTCCAGGTTGCTGTCCGTCCTAACATAAGGATGCTGTGGCATACACTGCCCTGGAAATATCTAAAAAATGTAACAAGCATATAGATTAAAAACCTTCCAAAAAATTATGAGCCCCACTGCTCCCTGCTGAATTGTTGGCTACTAATAGACTCTGGAAAAGGGGGAGACATTGTCTTCAGTTGTGTACCCACAGCTGAGCCCACTAGCTTCTGGTATATACTGGAACCCATGACCATCCAGATGGCTCTGCTTTAACTCTGTGTCACAAAGCAAAACAGAAAGACATGAATGTGAGGAAAGGCTTTGTAGGGAGGAAAGGCTTAAGGTGGTGGATAGGTGTTGAGAGAGAGTGAGGGTAAGAGTGATCAGAGTAATCAGAATGTGTTATATACATATATGAAGTTGTGAAATAAATTAAATTAATAAAAAAGTTAAGAAACAAAGCCAGGATATAGCTCAGTATGTGGACTACTTCTCAGTTTTTATTTCCAGTGCCATTTTCTCTGGTTTCCAACATTGGGAAGATCAAGACAGGAGGATTAAATGCTCAAGGTTATCCTCTGCTACATAATGAGATCATGGCTAGCCTGGGCTAAATAAGAGTCAATCTCAAAAAGAAAAGAAAGGAGTGAGCGAAGAGAAGGAAGAAGGAAAGGATTGAGTGAGGGAGGAAGAAAGAACAGGGAGAGGGAGAGAAGAGGAAGGAAGGAGGGAGGAGAGAAGAAAGGGATGGATGGAAGGAGAGAAGTTAAGGATGTAGGAGATGGTTCAGGAGATAGACACTTTCTGCTAAGCCTGATGACCTGAATTTGATAGAGCATACCTGTAATCTCAGCTATTTGGAACGCACAGGCAGGAACATTGAATGAGCCCTCCTAGAGTTCAGGAACAGTCTGGGCAACACTATGATAGTCCTATCTAAAGAAACTGAGTAGAGAATGAAGAAGTGTAGCCACAATACAGGGCCGAGGAGTAGCTTGGTTGGTACACTGCTTGCCTAGCATGCCATAAGCTCTGGGTTCTATTACCTAACACTACATAGACCAGGTGTGGTTACAAGCACCTTAGGTGGGGGCAGGAGAATCAGAGTCAGATGGAGGCCAACCTGGATTGCATCTCAAAAAACAAAATGGGGCTGGCACAATGGCTCAGCAGGTAAAGGTACTTCCTGGGTAAACCTGGCAACCTTAGTTTGGTCCCTGGAACCCACATAAAGGTAGAAGGAGAAAACTGACTCCACAAAGTTGTCCTCTGGCTTTCACATGAGGACCACCCCCCAATAAGAATAATAAATAATATTTTAAATTTTAAAACAAAATAAGCCAGGAGAGATTGTATGAGGTGTATTGATTGGTTAGGGGTGTAGCTCCATGGTAGAGCACTTTCCTGGCATGTATAAAACTCTAGGTTTCATCCTTGGCACAGCAAATACACAGAAAATGACTCTGTAAGGGGTACCCTATAAGATGTATTTGTTTCTATGTGTCAGTGAAAACATTAACTTAAACTAAAAATTAGTTGTGAGTCAAGTGAGTTGGTGGGTGAAGGCAATTGCCTTTAAGGCTGACATGCTGAGTTTAGCTTTCAGCACCCACATGGTGGAGCAGGAGAGCTAATTCCTACTGGTTATCCTCTGATCTCCACATATGTGGATGCATGCATGCATCACACACACACACACACACACACACACACACACACACACACACACAAATACATACACATATACACACATGCACATTCTATAAAATGTAATAGGAATACTGTAATAAGAATACAATTAAAAAGTAGTTAAAAGGAAGAATCAAAGAGAAAGGAAAAGGGGAAGAGTGAGAGAGGTGGCAAAGAGATCCTGAGACTGTTACTAAAACAGAAAGTGATAAGATAAAGTAGGGTGTCACTAAAGCAAGCAGTGGTATCTTTGATTAGAGAAAGTCCTTGCATTCTCCTGTTGTCCAGCTATGGGGCCATTCCTCATATCAAGAAGTCATTTTCAGGCATAGACATGTAGAGATCATATTTAGCATGGGAGAGACCCTTGCTTTCAACCTAGCAACACACACACAAGTTTTGGTTTTTTTTTTTGTTTGTTTGTTTTGAGCTGGTCTCAAGTACTTCAGACTCATTACATAGTTGATAATGGCTTTGAACTTTTTGATCTTCCTGATTTTCTCCTCCCAAGTGCATGGGTAACAGGAATGGCCACCACACACTAAAGCAAACACTGTTGCAACTGAGCCTTACCCCAATCCCTGTTAGGTGTTTTTGCTCCGGCCAGCGGAGCTAAGGTTATTCGCGGGGTAAAAGAGAATCCAAACCTGTGAAAGATGGGCGAGAAAGAGAAACCAGTCCAAGCAAACAGGTGCTTGTCAAGGACTGACTTTACTGAGCAGAATCAGCTTTTATAAAGGGTTTAGGATAAGGAAGTAGGGTGGGTGAAAAATTACAGATTCTTCTCGGCCAGGGGCCTGAAACATCTTGTGATAAGCCATGGTTCTGTGAGCACATCTCTGCTGTTGCCAAGCAGTATGTTTACCGCGTAAGGGAATGGGCAAGTTGAGGCAGGTTGATGAGTTTCTACAGGTGGTCTCTGACATCTCCAAGCAGTATGTTTACTGCAGGTAAGGGAACAGGCAAATTGAGGCAAGTTGGTAAGCTTCCACAGGTGGTCTCTGAAGTTGGCGAGTTCCCTCAGGTGGTCCCTGACATGTTTTTATGAGAGGATCTCAACCTAGGCTATTCTTGAACTCATTGTAATAGTCTTGCTCAGCTTCCCGATTGGTGAAAATTACAAGCGAGAGCTACCATGCTCACATTGTTTAGTGGTGTCTTAAATATTGCCAATGTTTGCATAGCAAGGATGTGATGCAATTCTCAGGATACACTCCTTCCATGAAGGAGCGCATATTATAAAGTATATAAATTGCATGAAAACATATGTACTGCTTTACACCTGCTTGTTTTATTTTTTGTTAATATTGTTTCAAAAGAAAAGGGGGCAGCTATCCAGAACACCCATTCATTGTGTGGGTGTACCATATTTATTTAAATAATTCCTTTTGACTCACTCTGGAACTTTTGGCAATGTGTAGGATATTTTCAACCCCTGTTACAAATAGTATTTTGGATCACTACCAAGGAAGTTCTTTCTCCCTTCTTTCTTCTCTTTTCCCTCCTCTCCCTTTCTTCTTTCTCTTTTCATTCTGTGGCACTGGGGATCAAACCCAGAGACTTGAGCATTCTAAGAAAGTGCTTTACTATGGAGTTAGTTCCTAGCACATAGAGAGTACTTTATGTGTTTTTAAGTATATGGGTGCAGTTATACACAAATGCACATATATGTGGAGGGCAAAGAGAGGCCAGTATTGGGTGACCTACTCAATCACTGCCCATCTTAGTTGTATATTTTATTCTTACATTTATTATGTGTGGTGTGTGTGTGTGTGAGCATGTGAGCCATGGCATGTATGTGGAGGTTAGAGAACAGCTTGAAGGAGTCTGTTCTTTCCTTTTACCATAAGGGTGCTGGGGATTAAGCTTGGATCAGCAAGTGGGTCAAATACCCTTATCCTCTGAGCCATTTTTTCCAGCACATCCACCTTTTCAAAAAATTTTCTTTTACATATTTTTGAGATACAGCCCTGGCAGGCCTGGAATTTGATACATAGATCAGCATGGCCTGCAACTCACAGACATCTGAATGTGTCTGTTTCTCGAGTTCTGGGACTAAGGGCATTTACCATGATACCCATCTTTTAAAAATAATTTGAAAATTACATTTATTTATTGTCTCTGTGTATGTACTGGTTAGATGACAACTTATAGAAACTGGTGCTCCCCTTCCATACCATGTAGGTCCCGGTTGTCCAGCTGAGGTTGTCAGGCTTGGGTGGTCTTTACCTACTAAACCATTTGGCCAACACTCTACCTTTTATTTGAGACAGGTGCTCTCACTGTACCTGGAGCTCATTGGTTTGGCTAGAATGGCTGGCCAGGGATCTGTAAATTCCACAATGCCCAGCTTTCGTGCAGCTGATGGGGCTTGGGTGGGAGGGGGTTGAAATCAGGTACTCACACCTTATCAACTGAGCCATTTCCCTAGTCCCCTTGTTAATCCCTCTTTTTTGGGACAGGGTCTCACATAGCCCCTCAAACTTGCTTCTATGTGGCCTAGATGACCTTGAATTCCTGATCCTCATATCTCTACTTCCTAACTGCTGAGATGTCCTCATGTGCCAGGACATCAGTTTATGTGGTGCTAGGATGGAACTAGGGGTTTATGAGAAAAGCAAGTGTGTTACTATAAGCATGTGGGTGCGGATGTGCACATATGCACATATAAGTGGAGGCCAATATTGGGTGTAACTAATATAGGGACTAACTCCAAAGTAAAGTACTTTTCCAACTATGCCATAGCTCCAAATAGTATACATTTTAAAAAATTGCTCCTTTGTTCTCCACCTGTTTGTCCCTTTCTCCTCCAATACCCGTGGTAAGCACCCATCTTTTACTGTCTCCACAGTTTTTCCTCTTCTGGAATGTCATGTACTTGGGAGTCAAATAGTACAATAGCATGTAGCCTCTTCAAATTGGCCTCTTTTGCTTGGTTGTTTGAATTTGTTATCTCTATGCCCTTATCGTGGCTTTTTATTGTTGTTGTCCTTTTTCCATATTGAGTATTGAACCCACAGCTCTCTTGTACTAAGCAAGCATGCCACTGCTACATTCCCAGCCCTGTTTTTTTATGTTGTCATTTTGAGACAGTCTCACTAAGTTGCTCAGATAGGCCTGAACTCACTTTGTGGTCCTGGCACACCTTAGATTATGATTGTCTTGTCTTAGTCTTGTGAGTAAATGGGTTTACTCAGTTACTTAGGTTATATTCCTGCACTACCAGTAGGACTTTTTTCTTTTTTTTTTAAGATTTATTTATTATGTATACATTGTTCTGCTTGCATGTACACCTTTATGCCACAAGAGGGCACAAGATCTCATTATAGATGGTTGTGAGCCACCATGGTTGCTGGGAATTGAACTCAGGACCTTTGGAAGAACAGTCGGTGCTCTTAACCCCTGAGCTATTTCTCCAGGACCCCAGCTGGGCTCTTTTGTTGTCATAAACAATGATGAAAATCCCAACCATTCTATTTTACCGATGAGGACTCAGGAACCAGATGCTGGGGTAAAAACTTGCTAGCTCAGAGAGGCAGAGAAAGCACTCAGCTGACCTTCTTTCTCAGCTCAGGTCTGGATGGAAAAAACCTGGCAGGCTCAACAGTACAACTGACAGCCCAGGAGGAAAAGGCCAAAAAACTCAAGGCCAAAGGCTTGCTAGTTCAAAGCCCAAAAGCCAGGGAGCTGAGGAGCTGAAGCCTAAGCTACAGCCAGAGCTTGAGCCCTTTCTTCTTCTCCATGCTTCTTAAATACCCCTCACCTCAAAGTCCCTCCTATTCTTTAATCAGTTGTTTTCTTGATCTGCCTCTTGACCTAGGGTTAATTTTATTAGATCCCATATACAGGGAGCTCTTGGATTAAAGGCGTATGCTAGGGCTGGGTGAACTACACCATAATCACCTACTTACAATAAACAAAGTTCTTGGATTAAAGGTGAGTATTAGCTCTCAACCAAACCAAACAATAAACATGGGTTTACAATTTTGGGGTTCACAGTGGAATCAAATATCTTGCAACACTCTCTTTTTTTTTTTTTCCAATTTATTTTATTTCATGTGCATTGGAGTGAGGGTGTCCTATCCCCTAGAACTGGAGTTTCAGACAGTTGTGAGTTCTCTTGTGGATACTGGGGATTGAACCCCCGTCCTCTGGAAGAGCAGCCAGTGCTCTTAACCACTGAGCCTTTTCTCTAGCCCTACAGCTGGATTCTTTTTTATAGTGCTGGGACTGGAATCCAGGGCTGGACAAGCACTTTACCACTGAGTTGCAGCTCCAGCTCTCACTTCTATTAGTGTATGTGTGTGTGTGTTTGTCTCTGTGTGTGGACACACACCATCAAACGAGTCCTAGTCTCTAACTCCTGTCCCTCCCCAGTTTTGAGGTTAAAGGTATAGCACAGAGGTTTGCTCAGCTTTTTACATGAATGCTGGGGATTTTAACTCAGGTCTTCAAGCTTGCACAGCAAGTGTTCTTGTCCACCAGTCCCATAAATGCACCACCATTTTTATCCTCTTACCTATGAAGGGACACCTTGGTTGCTTCCAGGTTGGGCATTTGTGTGACTGCTTGGGGTTAAATAATCCCAAGAGGCTGGGAGGACTCCATTCTAATCAACTGTTAGAAGGAGAGCCTTGCTCCCTGCTGGGGTCAAGGTGGTGGATCCCCCCACTTTTACAGGACTCAAAGCTTATCAGAGCATCTCCAAAGGACCAAATGGGTGAGTGTCTGTACAGTCTTCAAGAAATGCCCAGAGGTGGCACTGCTTCTAGGTTTGGCCTTTGGCAAATGCCAGAGCCCCTTTCCTCCCCAGGGTAGAGGCCTGTCTCTACCTTCCCACCCACTGCAGGCCTGCCTCTGCAGGTCTCTTTCCGATACCATTGCCAGCTGTACTCAGAATGGAGGAAGACCAATCAGAAAGTCCGCCTGAAGATTCGGGAAGCAGATGGCCCAGAGGACCCTCACCATTCCTTTCTGGCTGCTGGACTCTTAAAAAAGGTGGCAGAGGAAACTCCTGTGTGAAGGCCTGGATGGCTGGGCCCTGAGGTAGTGGAGAGACCAGAGTCAGATGGCAATGCCCTGGCATTTGGAAGGGTGGAAGCTGCCTGACTTTTCATGCACAGCCACGATACTTCTCTGGTCAAGAGCCACAACAAGCAGAGCCTGCTCTGTGACCTCTGTGAACACACTTTCAAGGGTTCTGTTTTGCACATTGTTTTCTTTGACAAGAAAAAATGGACAGACTGGAGCTTTGGATGGAGCAGGCACCCCTATTTCATCCTGAGATCTGTTTGACTCCTCTTGGCCAGCAGCTTTGGCTGCTTGTGTCAAGGGTACCCGTTGGACTAGAAGGTTCCAGCAAGCTTCTTGTGTTACTCTGCACCTAGCCAGCTTGCTTTACTGGCACTCTTGACATTATAAAGTTGCACTGCATTTCAAAAACCCACCCCTGGATGAATAAAAGGAGCCTTTGCTGGCTAACATGGACTTGTCAGTTACATTTCTAAACTGCTGCAAGGGAGTGATTCTATGGGGGCAAAAAGTATAAAATGCTTGGTTTTGAGCGATCTGTTTGAAGCTTAGTTTCTTTTCTCCTGTGATACTTAGAAAAAAGCAACTTAAGTAGCAGTGAAGAGATGGCTCAGTGGTTAAGAACACTGGCCACTCTTGAAAAGGACTGGGGTTTTGATTCCCAGTACTCATATTGCAGCTAATGACTGTACCTAACTCCAGTTCCAGGGGATCCAGTGCCTTCTTTTGGCTCCCGTGGACACTGCTCACATGTGGTGCAATATATACCTACATACAGGCAAAATGCCCATTACACATAAAATAATTTTTTAAAAAGGTAACGTAAAGGAGAAAGCTTTTTTTAGCTTACAGCTCCAGGCACAGTCCGTCATGGTGGGGAAATCAAGGCACAATTGAGATGAGTATTTCTACATCAATCAGTGCAATCAAGGTGATCTCCCACAGCCACACCCAGAGAGACTTATCTCTTGGAGGACCCTAGATTGTGTCAAGTTGACAGTTAAAGCTAATCTTAATGGAAGCCTAAGGAAGAAGGAAAGTCAGAGTGCTGAATAAAGAACAGGATGCAGTGCCTTTGGAGTTGTCTCTGTGGTTAACATGCTCTCTGTAATCTGTGTGGATTTGGTGTGTGTGTGTGTCCATCCCAGTGATGCTCCCACTCAGGAGAACCTGGAAGCAAGCTTGCTAGCTAAACTAACCATATGTGCAAAGCTCTGTATTCAACTGATGGACCTTGCCTCAGTGTATAAGGTGGAGAAGATGAGTGAAGACACCAACATTAACCTCTGGCCTTTGCATGTACATGCACAGGTGCAAACATGCATGCACATACACATTCGTGAGGGAAAAAACAAAAGAACAGGAAATGGAGTTAGTTTATGTTTATTATTATTATCTTTAATTATTAGTATTGCTGGGAGAGGTCAGAAGAAACTTCGTTAGGAGAGCAGGGTCTCTTCTTCCCCCTTTATATGGGCTCCAAGGATCAAACTCAGGTTTTCAGATTTGCACACGTGCTCTTACCCATTGAGCCATCTCATTGGCCTGGGCAAGGTTTGTGATGAATGATCTTTAAAAATATTATTTTAAAGAGTGTATGAGTGTTTTGTTTTCCCTGCATATATGTGAGTGTACCATGTGCATGCAGTGCTCAAGGAAGCCAGAAGAGGGCTTGTAACTTGATGGAGTTACAGATGGCTGTGAACTGTCATGTGGGTGCTAGAAACAAAACTTCTATAAGAGCAATAAGTGCTCTTAACCACTGAGCCATCTCTCTGGCCGCAATAAATGATTTTTTTTAAAGTTTTTTTAAGCTGATGACATAGTTCAGTGATTGAGGACTTGAATAACAAGTACTGTATTTGATTCCTAGGATCATTAAATAAAGTTTTTTTGTGTGTGTGTGGTTGTTGTTTTTAAGACAGGGTTTCTCTGTGTAGCCTTGGCTATTCTGGACTTGCTTTGTAGACCAGGCTGGCCTTGAACTCACAGCGATCTGCCTGCCTCTGCCTACCAGGGTGCTGGGATTACAGGCATGCACCACCACGCCCAGCATAAATAAAGTTTTTAATATAATTTTAGTATACCCACACACAGATTTTAAGATAGGGTCTCCGTAGCTCTGATGGGCCTGGAGCTAAAAGATCTCTTGCTTCTACCTTCTGAGTACTGGAATTACTAAAGGCATGCAACAGCATTTCTGGAAATATAGAAATATATATACTATGTATACATGTGTATACATACATATATATACATGTGTATACATACATATATATATATATATATACATATATATATAAATGCTACTGGGAATTGAATTTGAGCTTCATATATTCTAGGCCCATGATCTACCATGGGGTGATATACTCAGCCACAAGTGACCGTAAGAGTAAACCAAGTGGTAAGGAGTGTGTGCTGGAGAAATGGCTCTGGTTAAGAGCACTGGATGCCCTTCTCAACCATCCATATCTCCAGTTTCAGGGGATTCAACATGCTGTCCTGGCCTCTACTGACACCAAGTATCCACATGGTGCGCAGACACACAGGCAAAACACCCATACACATAAAATAAATCACAAAGGGCCTTTTGTGGGGTACACATGTCTAACAAGGGCAGCCTGAAATACATAGTGAGTTCCAGACTACCCAGGGCTGCATAATGAGCCATGTATCAAAGAAAATAAAATAAGCCAGGTGGGGTGGCAGATGCCTTTAGTCCGAGCACTCAGGAGGCAGAAGCAGTAGGATCTCTTTGCGTTCAAGGCTAGCTTGATTTACATGGGGAGTTCCAGAACAGCCTAAATGGAGGTTCTATCTCAAACAATGACGATGAAGATAAAGGCAACAGCAACAACAGAACAAAACAAAAAACCTCCTCAAACCACAAAACAAAACAAAAAATTAAAACAAAACTTGAGAGTATACAAGTATGTAGCTCAATGGTATAAAACATGCTTAACATGTAGGAGATGCTGGTTCCATACCAAAAGGAAAAAGGTAAGAACAATTTTCACTTATTTTGTATTTCCAGTGGTCCAGAGCCCATATATTGATGCTCTTTGTACTTACTAATAACATTCTTATCTGGATCACCATGAATGAGCCCCCCATTCTGAGCCTGTTTCATACCTCCCTTCTTCTCTGGGGAAGGAACAGTTATTGCCTCAATTTTTAAAGGTGGGAAGAGAAAGACCCAGTATGTGAATACCTTTATTTGAAGTTCTACAGCTATAGGAGCTGAAGATGCCCAGTTAAGCTTTGTGCCCTACCGGCTGGCAGAGTCAGGAAAGATGCAGAATGTGGCTGCGGCAGTAACAGCTTCTGTTGCTCCTTATCCTCTGTTCTTGGTTTAGTTGGCCCTGAAATAGTGTCAATAGGCTGGGGTGAGGGTATGACAAAACATAAAAACAGTATCTTGCTGCTGTGACTGGCAGTGCAAGGGGAAGCCAGTTTTGCAGAAGGCAAAGACTTTGGCCTGTAGGAACAGCAGGCTGGGAGGCTTCATGGCTGGAACAGTATGATTGAGGAGAAGGGCTGAAATGATCAGCATTAGGTGACAGGTAAACTGATATCCATAGGAACAAATAATTATACACAAACACCTTTGCTCTCCTGGCCTACCTAGCTTGGGATATAGGGCTGCTGGAGATGGTGTAATGGTATCCCAGGAGGTGCCATCAAGGAGAGAGAGAGAAGGGAGGGAGGGAAGGAGGGAAAGAGGATGAGGAAAAGGGTGGGAAGGGGATTTCTGTTGTACAGCTCTTCTAATGCAAATGCTTTGAATTGCGTGGAGAATTTTAGTTTGATGTTAGGCTGTCAAGAATTCTGCACACAGGGCTGGCTCTGGTTCAGTGGGTAAAGGTGCTTGCTGCCAAGCTTAAGAAATAACTTAAATTTGATTTCTGGAATCTACCTGGTGGAAAGAGAAAATTAACTTCCACACACAGGCCATGGCGTGCTCAAAGCCTGTATTCGATCACACACATACCGTGCCAGAAGAATTTTCTTCTTTCTGCTTAGGTCCATTTAAAGAAAACTGGTGTCTCTTTGACATGACATGGCCATTGTCATAGCAGGTGTGGTTATTGCCCAAGATAGAACCCTTCCTTTAGCATTCAGTCTTGTTTGGAGGGACTTGGGAGGCTGAGGACCTGTTGGCAGTAGTTGCTGGAGGAAAGAAATATCATTTTCTTCAGTGGGGTTGTCACCATTTTAGTTACCCATGCTGCGGTTAATAAACCTCTTATCAATGCTCTTGTAAGAGAACCCCACACAGTAGGTAGAAAAACAATGACATGAAAGATAAATGGGGTGCTGAAGGGATGGCTCAGAGGTTAAGAGCACTGGCTGCTCTTCCAGAGGCCCTGAGTTCAATTCCCAACAACCACATGGTGGCTCACAACCCTCTATAATGAGGCAGAGCACTGTATACATAATAATAATAATAATAATAATAATAATAATAATAATAATAATAAT
>NW_026594091.1:754101-759473 GCF_907164565.1 Psammomys obesus | reverse complement strand
ATAATAATAATAATAATAATAATAATAATAATAATAATAATAATAATAATAAAGTTAAGGGGGGAACCTGTTGGAAAGAAGGTTCAGTGGGGAATGGTCCCGGAGGATAAAACGGTATCAGGCGGTGAATATGATAAAAATGCAGTATTGAAGCTGGACGAGTGCCTGCCTCGAATATTCAAGTCCCTGGGTTCAATTCCTAGTACTGAACAAACACCATGGTTCCTCTAGCCTTTCATTCCAGCACTCAAGTGGTGGTGGGTAGCTTGGACATTCAAGGCCAGACTCTGCCATACAGAGTTCAAGGCTAGCATAGTCTAGAAACTCTAAAAAAAAAAAAAAAAAAATCCTAAAGAAACTCAAAATACACGATGTACATACATGAAGTTGTTAAAAAATAAATCAATGGCCAGGCGTGGTGATGCATGCCTTTAATTCTTGGTAGGTTGTAGAGATAAGAGGATCTTACAGGCCAGCCAGGGCTACAGAGTGAGACCCTGCGTCAAAAAAGAAAATTAATTGATAAGAAAAACAGGGAAAAATAGAAAGCTGGAGAGACTGCTTGCGTCTTGAAGTGCGGAGGAGCGATACAAATCTATCGCGTCTTCCCACGACTGTGTCCGCGGGCGCCGGGGGGCGTGGCCTGAGACTTCAGAAGGCGTGGCCTGACGTCCTGGGGGTGTGACCCGAGGCGAGCAGGAAGCGGGAACTGGTCGCCGCACACGCAGACGTTACTGGTCGTGCGGGGTCACGTGAGCGCGCAGGCGCAGCCCAGCACAGCCCGGTCCCTCACACAAAGCCTAGACGCTGAGAAAATGGCGGCAGGGGTCGAAGCGGCGGCCGAAGTGGCGGCGACAGAGCCCAAAATGGAGGAAGAGGGCGGTGCGCCCTGCGTGCCGAGCGGCAACGGAGCTCCAGGCCCCAAGGGGTGAGTATTCTAACAACAGTTTATCCTTCTCTAAGTCCAGCCGGGCTGCTTCGCAGCTCCGTTAGGTCGTTAGTTGCTTTCTCTTCCCTACGCCGGCGCCTTGTCTGCACAAGCCTTTTCCCTCCCGAGGGTTAGGGGCGGCCAAGGCTGTGACGACGACGAAGCCAGGAGAGCTTCACGGGGCTCCCCCTGCCGACGGCGCTTACCTTCGCTGCCTCGGCCTCCCGCGGGCCGGGCGCATCGTCGAGGCCTCAGGCTTGTGGCCTGGTCTTTTACTCTCGGAACAGTGATGGCGCGCGGACTGCAGGAGCCCAGGGCCAGCTGCATTTCTCACTGGGGTCTCGAGAGTTGAGCCACTCTCATGCTGTGTGATTTTAAGCCCTCGACCTACAACTCATGGTGGTGGAAGTGTTCTGTCGGTTCCTCGGAGCCAAGAAGTTAGGGGCGGAAGGGGTGCGCGCGTGGGTGTCACGTGTACGGTCAGCAAACGGCAGCCGGACCGGGAAGGTTTTGGTACGGGCCTCATAGCAGTGTTCTGAGACCCCCTGTGTTCACTTCTGCAGAAAGTGGTTCCATCAGAATGGCCCCGGACTCGGGCTGCTGGGTTGGAGTCCTTCTGCCTCCTTTGCCTTCTTCCTTAAGTGCGCAGTTTGTATCAATGGGGAGGAATGATCCCATCTTGCTCGGTGTTCATCATTAGCAACAGACATAAAGTGTGCGGGTGGAGGCAACTCTTCGGGGTTTCAGAAATTAGAATAGTCAGAAATCATCATCCCCTTTTTGGAATCCTGCTTGGAGGTTTGTCTAGGACCCTTGGTTTGTTTTTGTAAGTTTCCTAGCTCGGCCTGATGAGTCCCAGCTTTTTGGGAGGAGTTGGAAAGTGCAGGATCCAAAGTGCGAAGTGTGGTCAGGCTGTATAGTGTAAGTTCAGTCAAGGTTATCATTCAGCCAGTGGGAAAATGAGCGAGACCCTGTCCCTAAACTTAAAAGAAGGCTGGGAACGTAGCAGTGTAATAATAGAGCAGTGCCCTGACGCTCTAAAGTCTGTAGATTCTATACCAACACATCTGCAGGGTGGTCCTTCCTGGGCCAAAAAATAGTCTTCAAGGAGAAAAACATCAGATTCTGCTTCTGTGGAACTCTACTCACACTGATACACCTCTGCTTGAGAGGGTTTGGAGAAACATTTTATCTCAGAATTTTTGTGATCTGTCAAATTTGTAAGGTGGGAAGTTTTAGGATTCTGGGAGTTGAAAGTACTTAAACACTTGTTAATAAAGCATTACTAAGTAATGGCTACTTTGTTACTGGAGGAAATTTCAGCTCTTTTATCTTAGGGAGAAGTATAACACACCGTTGGTTAACTGGTTCATGTCTGTGATTTTAGCACTTAGGAGGCTGAGTTTCAGAGCTGGTTTTGTCTACATAACAAGTTCAGTATTTTCCCAGGCTTCATGAGTGCCTGTCTAAAACTAAGCCAAAACGTGTGTTGTGCATGTGTGTGGTTATAGTCCGTTAATGGTAATAGAGTATTTACCCAGGATATACAAGGCCCTGGGTTCCACCCCACAGTACTGAGAAAGAGCCCCCCCCCCTTAATTATTACCAACACTTACCTTACTAATGGAAAGTCTCAGTCTAAGAGTATGCTCATTTTTGCATTCCCCTCCATCCCCTTTAGAACCCAGGGTCTTAAGGGTGCTACTAGACAGTGTTACCTCTGAGCTACACACTCAGCACCTATAGTCAGCTTCATGTTCTTTTTTTTTTTTTTTTTTTAGCGTTTGTCTTAGAGATGCCTTGTAGGATCAGATCCCCTCCTCTGATGTTTGCTGTTGCACAGTTTTTGAGGTAGATACCTGGCTAGCCTGTAGAGTCTACAGCCTAGACCATGCTGGCCTTGAATTTGAAACAATGCCTTTGCTTCAGCCATCTAGTTGCTGGAATTACAAGTTGTACACTACCACTTCTGGCTCACCTTGTACAATTTTTGAGGGCCTTATTTAAAATTTAAAAGGCTCTATGAAAGTTATTCCTTGGCACTGTGGTGGTGATGCACCTTTTAATCCTAGCCCTTGGGAGGCAGAGGCAAGTGGATCTCTGTGAGTTCTAGGCCAGCCAGCATGGTTTACAGAGCTAGTTCCAGGACAGCTAGGGCTACATAAAGAAACCCTATCTCAGAGGGGAAAAGTTATTTCTTGTATATAGGATGGAATGCTGCTAAAACCTATCTAGGTGAAAAGTTGAACTTATTACAGAACACAGCATAGTGGTATAGTGTTTTTTTTGTTGTTTTGTTTTTAGTTTTCCACTGTCCATTTTCAGATAGTTATTTTGTGACTAAGTCATTTGTATGTGCATAGGAAGTTTCAGAGATGAAATAGCCTTTGTTGGAAAGAAACCAGAGTGGTCTGAGATTGGCTTAGAGGAGGATATTTTAAAAAGTGGCAGCACTTAGTCAGTATTGTAGTGTGAGTGGAAAACAATTGTAATTTTGGTGTTACAAAATTCTTGAAGCAAAACTGCTTTAAAAGGATGGAGGAATGCCTCCTCCCTTCCTTTTGACTAGGAATTAAACCCAGGTCTTCATGCTTGTGAGGTATGCATTAATTACCAATTGAACCTTCTCACCAGCTTGTTTTTTCACCAGCTTCTTTTTACTGTTTATTAAAAATTTATGTAAATGGATGTTTTCCCTACATGGATTTTGTGCACAATGTGCATGTAGTGCCCATGAAGGCCAGAAGAGGGCATTGGATTTCCTGGAACTAGAGTTACATGTCATACTGAGACTTGAACCTAGGCTGTCTGGAAGAACAGCCAGTATTCTTAACCACTGAGACATCTCTCTAGCTCATTTATTTAGTTTTTGATGGTAGAGATCAACTGATGACCTTCTGCATGCTAGGCAAGCACTCAGAGCTACATACCGATTGAAAAATCTTTTAAGTGTTGTATGAATGCACACAGGTGAGTGCCAGTACTTGGAGGCAGGAAGATAGTGTCAGGGTCACTTGGAGCTGGAGTTACAGGAAGTTGGGAGCTATGGGTGCTGGTGCTCTTAACCACTGAGCCATCTCCACAGCCCCATTGTTTGGGTTTTTTGAGACAGCATTTCACTCTATGTCAGGCTGGCCTTCAATTCTGCTGCTTCTTTTCCTGAGTGCTCTAGTTATAGATGTGTACCATCATGTCCTGCTCTGTTTGCTGTACTTTAAAAAGTGATTATATACTTGGTGAAAAGGGCTTTTGAGGCACATTAGATTTGTTAGCTCAAGATTAGAATTAGAGACTGTATTATTTGAATGTGCTGTCATAGTTTTGCTGTTACCTTGCCCTTTGATTTTTTTTTTTTTTTCATGACTAGGGAAACATCAGCCTACAAAGATAAGCTTGCTCCCCCAACCATAGTTTCCCAAATGGGCTCTCATATTACTGTTTTGCAGTATTAGTTAAAGCTGAATTGTCCCTTTGGTAGTTTGCAGTGGGGTCAATGCTTAGGTTTCTTATGTGTTGGACACTGGTTAGAATGTTTTAAAACCTCCTAAGTGGGTTCAGTGCTAAAAGGCTAGGAGCAAATAGGTCTCCCTTTTCACACCTCTGAAAATTATTGGTGTGCTGTGTGCTAACTCTTGTAAAGACTTATGACTTGGTGGTAGCGTCCACTTATAAATGAGAGTACTATTCAGACTTGGATGTGTGATCCTAGCTCTTTACATATTTTTCACTTAACATACGCCAATCTGATTTTTGTCTTTTTTTTTTTTTTTTTTTTTTTTAGTAGTAGTAGTAGTAGTAGTAGTAGAAGAAGAAAAAATACACTATTTTTGTTGAGACAGGGTTTTACTGTAGATTGTTGGCTTCAAACTCAGAGATCCACCTTCATCTGCCTCCTCAGTGCTGGAATTAAAGGTGTTCTCCACCATGCAAGGCAGAGACTGTTCATTAACAAAGAAAAACATTGTTCTGTGCCCCCCTCCCCCCCTTGGCTTTGTTGTTGTTTTGTTTTGAGAAAGAGTTTATGTAGCCTTGGCTGTCCTGGAACTAGCTCTGTACACCAGGCTGGGCTTGATCTCAGAATTCACATGCCTCTGCCTCCCAAGTGCTGGGATTAAAGGAGTGTGCCACCAATGCCTAGCTTGTTCTGCTGTCTTTGTTTTTAAGGCAAGATGTTACATATCTCTGGTTGGTCTGAAACACCACAATAGTTTGGCCTTTTAACTTAACCATACTCATTTTGCCCCTGCTTCCTGAATGCTGAGAGTACAGGTTCATACTACCACACACTGCTTCGCTAATTCTTGTTAATTCTCACAGCAAGCTTGTGTGCTGCTATGGATACCAGCTATGTTGGTTTGCTAGTAAAGAGCCACATTGGAAAGGAGGCAAGTTAAAATGTTGTGTGTTTTTTTTTTTTTTTTTTTTTTTTTTTTTTTTTTTTTTT
>NW_026594091.1:681683-754001 GCF_907164565.1 Psammomys obesus | reverse complement strand
TTTTTTTTTTTTTTTTTTTTTTTTTTTTTTTGAGACAAAGCCAGAATTTCTCTGTGTAGTACTGGCTGTCTTGAACTCACTTTGTAGACTAGGCTGGCCTCAAACTCACATGGATCCACCTGCGTCTGCCTCCCAAGTGCTGGGATTACAGGCATGTGCCACCATGTCCTCCTGGAAGATAATATTCTTGTCTTAGAAGATGTGATCAGAATTGCAGGGTATTGAGGTTTTTCTCCTAAACTATACTCTTCTCTTGATTGGGAAATTCTAAAAATATGTGTAGGAATTATGTATGGAATTGTCATGAAAACATAAGAGATGTTATGGAGACAAAAGGTTTATTTTGTTTGTTTTCTGTTGTTTGTGAAGGGTTTCTGAGTCTCTAGCTGTTCTGGAGCTCATTATGTAGATCAGGCTGGCCTGGATCTCAGAGATCACCACACTCCTGGGATTAAATACCATGCTGGACTTGAAACGGTTTTAGTATACTGAATAGAGCAATCCTTCATGGTTTATATGTTCGTATAAAGGCATTCAATCTTTATATAAATTGTGACCATTGTATATAGTATAATTTTAGTGTAGCAGAGCAGTGCCTTGATAAATTGTCAGTTTTTAAAGAACTCAGTAAAATAATCCAAAGTTGTATTAAGTGTTGATAAAATGACTTGCAGGCATCTAACATATTTTATGCCTTAACAGTATGAGATACAATAATTTGTTAGACTATTAGAAAAGATTATTTTATTGGGCCTGTTTAGAACTTTGAAAAGCTAGCTAACTTGGGTATCAGGATCTAGTTTTCCTTGGCAATTTGGAATTGAGAGTCATATGGTAAAATAGTTAGATTAGCTGTCTGCCTGTTGTGTCTCCAGTTTTTGTTTTTTCAAGACAGGATTTCTCTGTATAGCTTTGGCTGTCCTGGAGTCGCTTTGTAGAACAGGCTGACCTCCAACTCAGAACAATCTTCCTGCCTCTACTCCCCTACCCCTAGCCCCTGACCCCGTGCTGGGATTACAAACAGGCAGCCACCGGGCCCACCTATAAGTTTCTTTAAAAGATTACAGATTTGTTAGTTTGTTAAAGTTACATGCAAGTCAAACTACTGGCATGTGTTAGGAAGTTTAGCAAACATGAGAAAAAGTATAAATCTTGACTCAGGCTTGGTGGTATACACTCAGTAGGTTAGAGCCAAGAGCTATATAAACTATTTGTTATCATCATCTTCTCATCCTCTTTTTTTTCCTTGGCCTGGGCACTGAACCCAATGTCTTCTGTTTGCCAGGTAAGTGCTATATACTTTAGCTACATCTCTAACCCCACTTTGTAAAAAATTTTAACAACTCTTCCTTGTTCTGCAGGCACCTTTGATCAGGTCTCCCTAGCTATATGCATTGATTCTCAATGGATTACCTTTCTTTTCTTTGGGAAGTTTGGAAATGTTTTTGAGGCAGTTTTTATCTTGATCTTCTTAACTAGGGGACTGGGTTGTTACTGATAACTATTGAGTAGAGTCAAGACTACGACTACGCATCCTAAAATGTAATGAATATAGGATAACAAGAATGTCTGCCTGGGAGAGTGAGTCCTACTCTTTAAGTATTAGAACTCATTGAGCTGCTTTCTCAGTGGTGAGCCATGTGATGTGGATTAACCCCAAACCAAATGCCCAGCTTCTTTGGTTGGAATAGGTAACTTATTTTTAGCTGATCAGGAGACTGTGATCTACATACTTTACTGTGTGTGCTGTCCTCTACTTATTTATATAGTTTATAATTAGCCTAGGATCAAATTATTATTAATGTAGTCTCTTTGAAGGAGCGTGGGTTTGTTCTCCTGTAACTGAAGCTGACACTGCCTCCTTTTTCTAGATTTTGTACTGTGACCAGTGTTAGGGGATAGGCTTTAAGGAATGCATAATTGCAAATATCTGCTCTGTGTAGACATTTATTTGTAATGTTTAAATCAAAACCAGCATTTGACTATATGTCATACATAACTATGGGATTATAAATTTGGTACAACAGATAGTGGCTTTTCCTTGTACTAACAAAAACTTTTTTCTTCAATTCAGTGAAGGAGAACGACCTACTCAGAATGAGAAGAGGAAGGAGAAAAACATAAAAAGAGGAGGCAATCGTTTTGAGCCATATGCCAATCCAACTAAAAGATACAGAGCCTTCATTACAAATATACCTTTTGATGTGAAATGGCAGTCACTTAAAGACCTGGTTAAAGAAAAAGGTAATGGTACTGGTGGTGGAGTAGGGTAAGAAGGTTAATGTGTCATCTTCTCTGTGGCTAATCTGTTTTTGTTTTTTTTTTTGTTGTTGTTGTTTTTGTTTTTTGTTTTTTTGTTTTTGTCAGTGGAAGCTGCTCTAAGAAGAGCCTATGTTCTGTCCAGATTTAGAGCTACCCCTCTATTCCCCACACACCCTTTTTATGTGGTCATAACTGTGTGACTTTGGTTCCCTTGATCTACATATGATTTTACTGGCTTAATATGGTTATTAGGACTTGAGTTTGGTTTGAGTGGAGTGTTTTTATGTTAAGGAAATTTATCAGATTCTTCATATTATTTGTGTTTTGTTTTGGTGTGTGTGTGTGTGTGTGTGTGTGTGTGTGTGTTTTACTATCTTAAGTTTTTTAAAAGTCTGGCTAGAAGGTAGTTTTAAATTTTGTGGGTGTCCTTCTGGAATCAATATTTGGTGCCTGGAATGTATGCTGCTCAGATTCCAAACTCTGCAACAGGATCTTCTGTTTCAACTGTGAGCTCTCCTTCTCTGAAGTCAGAGATGGCAGTAGGAGAACTCAAGTAATCTGTGCATGTTGTGCATTAAGTGTGTATGGTGTCCCAGCCCAGGCATCAAAATCCTGGCCTAAGACAAGGCAAGTGGTCTGCACGCTAGTGCGTCGCCCTCTCCTGCACTGTTTGCTTTTGTTCTCCTTTCCTTCCTGATTCTTAGCCCTAAAGGTGGCTCTCAGGACCGAAGAGATTGCTGGGTCCTGGTTTAGATACGGTAGGGTACCATGAGCAACTTCTCTCCTCCAAAGGAATCTAGGATTAAATCACCCTTAATGTAGACTCTTTGAAGGACTGAAAGGTATTGGTTTTCTGGAGCATTCATAATGAAGAGGGGTTTGAGCTTGATTTGTTGAGAATGATTAATTCTTAGTGACAAAGATGCCACTTGGATGGCCCTTTTGGTGTGTGTACTGGTGCTCCTCCAGCATTGAGTTTTGAAACTGAGTGGCCACTGCCATCATTACTCCATCACTTACTTGACAAGACATGCAAGAAGCACTAAGCACTGTGAACCTTCACAGTCACATGTGCTGCTCCCATGTGGTATTTCTCAGATAAACAGATGAAAAAATGTTTTGGTGTGAGATTTGTTTCCTGCCTTGATCAGCAAAATCATTCCTGCCAATCCTCCTAGAGCAAGAGTGAAGTTTCTTTTGTCTGAAGGGAGTGTCATGTGGCATCCCAGATACAGTGTTCTTGGTTCTTTGGGACTGCTGCTTTAATATAAGCTTAGACTTTCTGTATAGTACAGTTGGATCTCATTCGAATTAGCTTTTGGAATAAACTTCAAATTTGTGTTCTTTTGTGATTTGGTTGAAACACTGAATTGCTATCTCCATTGATAATAAGGTATAGTAGTTCCAAGAACCAGGAATGTGGCTTTGAAAAATGCAATTGTTAGTTTGTAAGAGATTGCAGGCCAAACTACTTTTTCCTTTTTAGGAGTGTGTGAACCAGTTTTGGGACATGATGGATAAAGTAGGTGACATTTTTACTGCTTACCATTCAGTAATTCAGTTTTGGAAGCCATAAAGCTGGTAGCAGCAGCAGCCATGATGTTTCTGGATGTAGAAGCAGTTCACCTCAATTTACTATTTTGTCCTGTATTAAGTGTGGAGCCAGCCTGGTGATTTACTCAGATCCTTCCAAACTGGTTCTCATATTCCTCTGGCATACTGCCGTGGATGTGGGTGCTCCTCCCTCTCAGTGTATTTTTGGTGGTGTAACTCAGAATTACAGGTGTGCAGTAAATCTCGTTTTTATTGGCTGTTAAAATGTTCTTATTTAGAGCTCCCTGGTATAGGCTAATTACTGTGCTGTCTAAATAATTAGCAGTATTAGATTGGGAATTTATAAGAGAAAGGTTAATTTTTGTGTAGTAATGTTTAGATTCAGTGAAGTTTAAAGACATTTACTATATTTACGTATGTATGGCTTAAATGCCCTAGTTTCATTATGAGATTTAAAAATTTATTCTTGTTTGATTTTCAAAAATAGTGTTTGTCCTCCGCCCACCCACATTTTAAGACAGTGTCTCACTGTGTAGCTGGATGTCCTGGAACTTATTATATGGACCAAGGTAGCCATAGAAATCCAGCTGCCTCTGCCTCCAGAGTGCTGGGATTAAAGGCGTAATGTATTGTCAGAAAGCCCTAAGTTTTTGGAAAACTTAAGTGGCAGATAGAGGTACTTAAACCCTAAAAGAATGTTTTGTAGTAACCACAACTAACCAGATCACACAGATTGGCTTGATACAACAAAGCGGCTTTCCCTATCTGCAATCTACCCTGACAAAACTCTGTCCTCCTGGAGTAAGAGCTAGAATTAGTTGTCTTTACCATCAGTCTCTACCATTGCAACATTGTTTTTACTTGCAGTTGCTCAGAGCAAGACAAGAACTTAAAAAGGCAACAACACTGTTGTCATGTGCTCTTTCCTGACTCCTGATGGTTCCCTTCTTTGATACCAAGTGTATATTTTGTGTTTAATTAGGCTAGTCTGTTAATGATCTGATAACAACCTGGTCACTCTCACTTTCCCCTTGGGTAATGGCATAAAGCTTGTTTGGTAAAATCAGTATTACCTATTTATAAGACAAGGTACATAGAGATCATTGTTTTCTTCTGAGCCATTATGCTTCAGTTTTGTTCAGCTCCTGGGTTAAGATACTGTTTTGGGACCTTTCTCTTTGCTTGAATATTTACTTCCTGATCCAGTGTATTTCAGAGGAACAAAGTGAAGGTTTATATTCTTTTATTTGATTTTTTTCTTTCTATGAGACAGGGTCTCACATATATCCCAGATTTGCTGCAAACTTTTGATCTCTGCTGACCTAGTCTCCCAAGTACTGCAGTGATAAGTGACTTTCATAACTTGAACAGCCTTTTTTTTCTCCCTCTGGGTAGCTGGCTGTCCTGGACTTCATAGACCAGGCTGGCCTCTAACTTTCAGAGATCTCTCTCTATCTCTCATGCTTGGATTAAAGGCATGCTCTATTATGCCCAGCGAGCAGCCTTTTTTTTTTTTTTTTTTAAATGGGGGCATTACAAGTAACAAATGGTTGTGATACTAGAGAGATCCTGGGTTTAAAAAAAAAACCAATCGGGAAGATTTTTACATGAATTTAGATTAGAGGTTGAACTATGTTTGAAAGTAATTTTCATTGTCCACAACTCAGATGAATTGTAACAGAAAATGGATACTCTCCTTTAAAAGTGTTTGTTATGATTGGGTACAAAAAAATATGAAGATTTCTTTTAAGCAAAATTTTTTTCTTTGTTTTTGGTATTTTAAAATAATGTGCTATGTTAGAGACTTTAAAATCCCCAGAATGAAGAAAGTTGGGTGCTGGACTTCATATTTCCTGGTCTGCCTAGGGAGCCTGCAATGTGAAGGCGTGGCAGCTGCCACCTGACAAGACTCAGCTGCACGGGTGAATAAACACTGTGCCCATTTTGAGGAAGAAAGGAAAGTCAGCCATACAGTTTACTCTCAAATCCTAGTTTAGCAGCAGTCAGTTTAATTTGTGTAAGCAAAGATTTCTTTAAGCTTTTAATCCTTCCATTATTATTTAATGATCATCACTTTGAGTAAATTTCAGAATGCTGCTGACAGAAAACTGAGGCCCAGAGGGCAGGTTTAGTCCAATAGAAAACCTCTCCCGGTTCTTTACAGTAGTTTCTATTGTAGGTTGAATGAGGCAAAACTGCTTTCAAATTAAATGAAGTTCCTGTCCAGTTCTTCATATTTTCCTGTTGTAAATTGAGCTATTAATTTGCAAGGCCTGCTACGCGATGCTACGTGAAAGCACTCAGGTGTTTTAAGTACTGCTTTGAGTCCCCAGAAGTGAGGCTTTCCTCTATGGTCTTTGCTATGTAGGTAATAGTAGAAAGTTTGTGTTTACCTGCTATCAGCATTAATTTGGCTTAGTCACTTTCTTTCTGACTTGTCCACAAGTCAGCTCATTGTTATGTAGAATAGTTTACTGTATTTGAAGTTGCCTCCCCCTTTTTTTTGAGAGAGGGCTTTACTAGGTCTGACCAAACTGGCCTTGAGATCTGCCTCCCTCCAAAGGCTAAAGGCATGCTCCCAGCTGAAGTTGTCCTTGTCAAAAAACTACCTCAAATGGGCCTTAATCTATGTAATTTTTCCTCAGATTGACTGAGTGTTGACTGTTATAATACAAGAAAAGCATGTTCAACAGCTTTCTGTGTCCTGCTTTTTCTTTCATACACATGTTCTCTTAAAAAAAAAAAAATCCAGGTATGGTGACCACCCCTGTAATCCCAGCACTTGGGAGGTGAAGGCAGGAGGATTGGAAATTTAGAGGCAAGCCTGGGCTGAATGAAACCCTGCCTTTAAAAAAAAAAAAAAAAAAAAAAAGTAAAACAAAAACAAGGACTGGTTCTTCAGGTAAAAGTGTTTGCTATACACACATATATAAAGACCTCAGATTGAATGTCTACAATAGTACAGTTAATCACACTAGTCCTATAAGATGGTAGAATCCTTAGAAGCTCACAAGCCAGCTACACTGGTGTATGCAGAGGCAAAAATGAGATAGTGCCTTAATCAAGGTGGGAGGCAAGGACTAACATACACAAGTTTGTCCTCTGACCTCCACAAAGGTGTGGTGAAAAACACATGCCCCATCTCCCATGAGTGTATTTGTACACAGACAAATAAAAAGATTGCAAAAAAAGATGAAAGGTCTACGTTCAATCCCTACCACACAAGCACAAACATATTCTCTTCAGTAAAACTTTGGTTTCTGTATTCTCTTATTTCTTTTACACTTTTTTATTTAGATACCTTTCACATATAAAGCTGCAGTAGATTTGTCTTAGCAGTCTACTCTTGGGATTCTGTGGATTCTATTCACTTCCTATCAGAGAGCTATAGGATTTTTCATTAACTTTGAATTCCACTTTTGAGGCTGCTGTTGTCATCTAACTTATTTCCTGAGTATTTAGCTGACAAGTTTTTTGAAATATGGTGGATAAGTTATACTGACTCCACAAAACAAATCTTTGACATACTAGAACAAAAAGGAAAATGGCTTCATGATTCTCTTCTTCTAGAGAAGCATATTACAAACATTGGCAGATCCCCAAAGAGTAAGCACATGAAATCTCTGAGGGTATCAAGACTGGAAAGTTCAAAGTTGTGAGGAGCATGATTATTGCTATTTGTGCCCCAGTATAGAAGTACTTATTTCTGAGCCACAGAGGAAACATGCTAAGAGGCAGACCATTTTTAAATCAAATTTTTAGTGCACAGGATTGAAGCTGGATGTGTGTGTGTGTGTGTGATCACTAGAATGTCAAGTAGGAAAAGCTGTAATTTTATTAACTTGGTATTTTGTTAAAATGGTTTTGACTGTGGAGAAAGTTTGTTTTGGACTTTGTTGTTTTGATTAAAGTGTCTTTGGACACAAGCTAGAAATTCCAAGTGCAACAGTCCTTGGATTCTGACAAACTTAAATGTTGTCCTGAGGCTGATACTGTGATTCTTTTACTTAAGGTTATTGGGCAGTAGTCACAGCGGGTAGGAGATAAACTTGGAATTTCTTCACTGGTTTGACAGTAGGCATTTTCATCAGTGGAGATAAGAGCTATTATTGGTCCTTGAATGGCTGCTGCTGTTGAAATAAATGGCTTTAAACATGGCTTTAGAAGTGGTCGTGGAGTTTTGGAACTGGTTTAACTTTTGTAAGGATAAAATAAAGCCAGCCTATACAACTGTCACTTGGCTATGATCAGTTTTTTTTGTTTGCCTGCACAAAATGTGTACTCAAAGTCAGCTGTAATGGTGCCTCCCATTTCCTTTTCTTTTTGCCCCCATTTGCACTGATTCTCCTTGTTTTGTGCAAAGTACCAATTCTGTAACATTTCAGGACAGGACAAGGAGGATGAGGTTATAAAGTTTAAACTTTGAGCACACTTGGCCTTCAACCACTATGCAACTCCATTAATAAGTACACCCTTAAGATGTTCATTGTATTTGTGAAATAATTTTGTTTTTCATCTGAATCTTAGCTTTCTGTATGGATTCAAAATTCTAATTCTAAGCTGAGCGTGGTGGTGCATGCCTTTAATCCCGGTGCTCAGGGAGGCAGAGGCAGGCGGATCGCAATGACTTATAGGCCAGCCTAGTCTACAAAGTGAGTCCCGGACAGCCAGGCTGCATAGAGAAACCCTGTCTTGGGGGGGAAAAAAACCCTTAAAAAAAATCCTAATTCTAATGTCTTTTGAACAAAGGAGTTGTAAGGAGGGAGGATCAGTCAGGGGTTATCTTTACCCTTGCACTGCTCAACCTAAGTGAGTTGAAGACAGTTAACATCATAATCATCCTTCTGAGGAAGGAGTGACTGATTCCTAAGAAGCCCCCAGCGCCCCTTTTTAAACTTGGGAAATCAGATTTAGATGTGGTTTTCTACAAGTTAATATGCTTTGAGCCATCTGTCCGATTTAGATGTGGTTTTCTACAAGTTAATGCTTTGAGCCATCTTCAAATTCAGCAGTCATTTTGGTGGTTGTCTAGATGGATTCTAACATCTGGTTATGGTGGTCAGGAATTGGCAATCCAAACCTTGAGGAAAATCTGCAGAAATTTTGAAAATCTGTGTTTTTTTTTCTGTTGCTTGTAGCTTAGAATCATTGTACTCAGTTTAACTTATCTTGTTGCCAGCTGAGCCCCAATCTTGAATTTCTTACAGGAATTTTAGAAACTGTTAGGAATAATTTTAGATGCTATTCTGATTGAATGATTGCATAGTTAGTATTCTTTTTCCAAACTGTGGTGCCTTGGACTGTGTGCAGAAATCAGCTATAGAACTTGTGCGGCCCAGTACAAAATAAGGGGCCACTTCTTAACATATTAGAAATTTTAAGATGATGCTAAAGACCTAAAATAAGCACAGGGCTCTGTTACACAGTTTGTACACTGAGGTTGTGTCTATATGCCTTTTAGTTTATATATAGGCACATTCTTGTATTTGTGTCATGTGAGCTCAGTTCAGTGGCATTGTGATGTGTGTGCTGTTTATCTGATTTCACCAGTAAGTTTATCTGCAAAAACTTTTCTTCCTTCTGAAAGTGAATCATGCAGATTTTTTTTCCTGTAGATTTGGATTGCCTCTAGTCATGAGTGAGCATTACAGACAGGGAAATTGGTAATGGAAATCTGTGGAAGTAGTGTGTTTGTGGTGGGAGGAAAGTCAAGGACATATTGTTAATGAGTTTTTACCTATTTTACTGCACACCTGTAATGCCTAGTTTGGTGGTTTAGAGAATATGGAGTGTTTCTGGGCTTTCTTATAAGGCAGAGGCTCCATACAAGGTTGCTGATGATTGTTCTAAATTCCCATTGTTTTCTTGGCTTTTCTCCCTTGGTTTATGTGTCGTCTGGAAACTGATTTGTAGTTGGTGAGGTAACATACGTGGAGCTCTTAATGGACGCTGAAGGAAAGTCAAGGGTAAGTGTCTGAGAGTATTTCTTCTGTGGATTTACTACATGACAAATGTAACTGTATGGTGGCGTGGACTCGAATGAAATCAGGAAGGCAGTGAGTGTTCATGTTACTCTAGCCATGTTTGATTTTGCCAACATTCCAGTAGGGTGGGAGGGGGCTTGCAAATGGGAGTCCCGCTTTTCCAAATGGCTGGCCAAAGAGCTTTCTGGTATTCTGTTTGGATGCCCAATTTGGATAACTGGGGACCAATAGCAGCATTGTCTCTTTGTTTAACAGGAATTGGCTGTGTGTGAATTATGCATGGAATTTTAGTGGTGGTATAATTAAAGTAAAAGTGTGTTCTTGTCTAGAAAATGTTATTTGTGGTTGTTTGCTGATTTGAAAGTTGTGTGAACCAAAGATTCTGAAAAGTAGCCTTTGTGCCAGTATATTGTAAATCATACATCACAAACCTGAACGTTCAAAATTGGCCTAGTTTAGTGAGAATATAAACTACTTTCTGTTGTGCAGTAGAACGGCTTAGAATAATCAAAAGGATGAACTTAGTTTATGGAAAGGATGGATTTAGTAGGAGTATGGTAAGGTTTGATTGAATACAAAGGAAAGCAGATCAAAAGTTTGTGTGATTTCTTGGAGAACCTGATTTAGGTCTGCTTATAACCTAGCAGCTTTAGTACCGTGCTGGTAATGTGTAGGAAAAGGAGATTAAGGAGCCCAGCTTTTTTTTTTTTTTTTTTAAACAACAAGGAAGGCTAGGTCATTCACTTCTGTCAGCTTCCCCTTAGAAACATTAATTTTAAAAATCTTGACTTTTGTTACATAAATCATATCTTTAATTTGTTCATAACTTTCATTGGTATTTACTGGTTTTTGTTTTTTTCTTTTTCCCCTTTGCTCGACTGACTGGTCTGTGGCTTCTTTCAAAGGGATGTGCGTAAGTATTACCTATTTATACTTTCTGGTATTTGAATTTTCCAGGTTGTAGGACTTGTTTTATTCTTTTGCTTTTGACTCTTTTATAGTGTTGTTGAATTCAAGATGGAGGAGAGCATGAAAAAAGCTGCTGAAGTTCTAAACAAGCATAGTCTGAGTGGAAGACCACTGAAAGTCAAAGAAGTGAGCTCTTTTTTTTTTTCCCTTTCCCGTGGTGTTGGTGATGGAACCCAGGGCCTTATACATACTAGGAAAACAGTCTACTACTGAAATACACTTCCAACTCATGTAAGGTATAATTATTTGTCGAGGATAAGAATGGTCTTTGACTAAAATGCAACCTATTGTTTTTTATTTGGTTCTTTTAAGTCAGGCCCTGTGATCAAGACTATCCTTGAACTCTTGGTCTTCTGCCTTTGTGTCCTAACTTCTGGGTTAGTAGCTGTGCATTCTGTTATTTTAATTGAAGATCGTGTCAGGCTTCAACAGCCACTGAGAATAAACTTTTTAATAGCAGATCCTGACTAACTAAGTTGACCACTCTTTAGTCTTGCTGTCTCAGGGTTACAATAACCTGAGCTTCTGATTTTAGAATTGGAATTGTGTAAGAGAGATGTTTTTGTTTTTTTCCAAGACAGAGTTTCTCTGAGTAGCCTTGACAGTTCTGGAACTCACTCTGTAGACAAGCCTGGCCTCGAACTCACAGAGATCTGCCTGCCTAAGTGCTGTAGTACTGTAAGAGAGTTTTTATATCCACCAATTTAAATGCTATTTTTGGCCCTTTTTTTTTTTTTTTTTTTCCTTTAAAGCTTTGGTTGATCTCAAACTTGGGATCCTTCTATCTCAGACTCCTAAGTGCTATGAGTGCAGTGATGTGTCACAGTGTACCTGCCTCTTTATTTTTGTGTATGTGGTATATACCCATGTGTGTACATGTGTGCAGAGGTGTTCATGCTTGTGGTGAATATGTCTTCCTCTGTCATTCTCCACCTTAGTTTTTTAGACAGGTGCTCTCACTGAACCTGGGGCTCACTGTTGAAGCTAGACTGGCTGGTCCCTGGACTCCTTGACAGGGATCTTCCTGTTTTCCCTTTAACATTGGGATGACAAGCATGCCCCACTACTTCAGCTTTTACATGGGTAGCTGAGGATCTGAGCTTGGGTACTAAGGCTTGCAAACTTTACCCATTGAGCCATCTCCCTGTCCATCTTTGAATTTTATAAGATGAATTTATTTATCTTTATTGAATCCAAACTAATTTTTGTGTGTGTGTGTCAAAGATTGAACCCAGGGCTTTGTGCATATTAAGCTGCCACTGAACTGTACTCTAACCCCTTCCCCAAAGGAGAATGTTGTTTTGTTAATGCTACTGCCAGATTTTATTTACCTCCTTGACTGTGTGTGTGTGTGTGTGTGTGTGTGTGTGTGTGTGTGTGTGTGTGTTGGGGGTGGTGCCAATGTTAGGTGTCTGAGAACAGTTCTTTGCTGTGTAGTCCCTGCTAGCTTATAACTCAGGATCTTTCTTCCTTACCTGCCTGAGTGTTGATCAAAGTCAGGTGCCCATCCTTCATGACCTTTCCTATTTGGAAGGAAGACAACATATTTGGGACTTAGAGGAAAGTATGGTAGGTTTTAAGTCATTTCTTATGTGTTGCTGGTAAAATGATGAGGCAGGGTTCAGGAATTGGATTGGGCTGGAAAGGAGAAAGGGTCTGTGCTTGATTCCCAGCATCCCAGTGGGGATGCTCGTATTGACCTAGTTCCAGCTCCAAGGGATCTGGCCTCTCTTGGCATGTTCACACACATCCTGTACACCCCTGTATGGATACAGAGACATAAATAAGAATATGGTTTAAAAAAAAAAAAAAAAAAAGAATTGTGCCAGCATCAGATTTCTGTAATTTCTGTAATTCTGTAATGCTGATATGTTGCATTGACAGTACTTCAGTTCCAGCACCTGGTGTTCTTGAGTTTGGGGAACCTGGTGATTTCAGACTTTTTGAAAAAAGTCATTGATGAATTTTACAGAAATTATATTAAATAGTATGATTCAACCATCCCATGACCAAGAAAATCTTGTTTCAAACCAGAATTTTTAACTCTGGTCAACCAAACCTGTCATCCGTTCCCTAGTTAAATTGAAGTAACCACTTAGCCATCTCTCCAGTTAAATTATTTTCAGATTTTTAGTTTTATGCTTGTTTCTAAACTGTGGCTCTTCCTAGAACTCTTCTAGTTGCTGTGATTTATTTCATCTGGTTAATTTGAGAAATTTTCAAACTGTCAGTCTCTGCAGATTTTTGTTTGCTTGCTTTGTTTTTGTTTTTCAGTGTTAGAAATGGGAGTACCTGACAAGTATGCTACTTGTTAAGCTGTGTCACTACTAAGTTGTATCCTCATTCTTTAAGAAGACAGACTTACTGCGTACACTGCAAGGGGCGTCAGACTAGACTGTAACAGAGTCCCACCTGAAGCTTTTTACTTATTTTGAAACAAGGCTTCATTTAGCTGCCTAGGCTGGCTTTGAGTTGGCTCTGTAGCTCAAGCGGGCTGTGAACTCCTTTAGCAATCCTGATACCGTGCTTTACTGAGGGCCTTATATAAATTTTATTTTTTTTTAATTATTGGTGCTGGGGAGTGTACTATGAAAACATTCTGTCACTGAGTTGCACTTCAACAGAAAAGAACCTCTGCGAAGTAAAGGCAGCAATTCTACTAGTCTCTGCAAGCTGACTTCTGACCTACTTCTGGCTGTAACATTTTGTACTTCTTTCAGGATCCTGATGGTGAACATGCAAGGAGAGCAATGCAAAAGGTGATGGCTACGACTGGTGGGATGGGTATGGGACCAGGTGGCCCAGGAATGATTAATATCCCACCCAGTATCCTAAATAATCCTAACATCCCAAATGAGATTATCCATGCATTACAGGCTGGAAGACTTGGAAGCACAGTTTTTGTAGCAAATGTAAGTAAATGGGAACATTCTCTAAAATAGAAAAACAGGGAGGGATGGAAATAATGTGAAAATACCATGCATTGCATTAAGGAGAAATTTTTAAAATTAAAACAAAGTAGAAAAAAATGTACAAAACTCTTTAGACTGATCATATCACTGTTATACAAGTAATTTAAATTAGGTTTACAATAGCTTGTTTTTACTTTAAAAATAAAATAGGCCCTCTGGTTGAGTTTTTTTCTTGTGAACACTGCATTTGTGGCTTCAGGATTGACCTTAGTCCTACTGGGGTCTTGTTTACAAAGGTGTTCAGATGTTTACAAGGGTTTGCATTCTTGTTGGTGTTTATTAACTGTAGTTTTTGTATAGAGCAAGAGTGAACAGAGATGGTACATTCATAGCTGTTTTTTGTGTGTCTGAAGTGAATGATATTTTTATCCTCTGCAAGGACAAATACTTTATATTTAAAGCAAAGTGAGTTCAGGAGTGTTGGTAAGACTTTAAAAAAGGTGTGATTTTTGTTTGTTTGTTTTTGTTTTTTCAAGGCAGAGTCTCTCAGTGTAGTTTCAGCTGTCCTTGAACTCCGAGATCCCCTGCTTTTGCCTCCTGAGTGCTGGAATTAAAGGTGTTTGCCACTACTGCCCAGCTGACTTTCTTTTTTTTTAAACTGGGTTGGGGGGAAAGTTTGGTAAATGTGAGAAGACTTAAGCTATTCCATGTAAGAAGAGAGACAGTAGCAGAGTTAAGACCAGGTTCTGCAACTGTATTTTAAAAATTACACTGAAGTTGATTAATTTTCTTCTGAAGCCAGCCGGAACAAGTCTTGTTAATACAGTAAAAACATGTTGGTTTGGTTTTGTTTTGTTTTTTCCCAAGAGGTTTACTTTGAGGTTTTTACCCTGTTTTTACCTAGCTGGATTATAAAGTTGGCTGGAAGAAACTGAAGGAAGTATTTAGTATGGCTGGTGTGGTGGTCCGAGCAGACATTCTGGAAGATAAAGATGGGAAAAGTCGTGGAATAGGCACTGTGACTTTTGAGCAATCCATTGAAGCTGTGCAAGCTATATGTATCCTTCTTTGGGAGTTTAGCTCATGGCAGATGGTAGCCATAGTACTGTTAGGCATTAGTATGCCTAAAGCATATTATAATAATGTGGTAAAAATAACTTTCTCCGTGACTAGAGTGAATAAATTACTATGGAATCTGAAATTTTTCTGGAGTGGAATACAGATGAGTAGAATGTGTGGTTGTATTATAGACACATGCTATGAATTTTTTTTTTTTCCTGTTGTTTTCATTTGAGAAGAGTAAGAAATAAATCATTTATGAGCACAAGGACTTTTATTTGTTTATAATACCCTTGTGGACTGGACCCTCTGTCTCATGTGAGTAGACATTGTTTGAAGAGGCCCCTCTGCTTGCCATAGGCTTACCCTGGAGTTACATCTTTTTAAAGTCACAGTGTAGTAAGTCACATGTGATTACAGAAATTAAACTTGGGAGACTAGGTGCTTTACTCAGAAAACATGGTATTTCAGAAGTGGTAGGACTCTTGGCCTGTTGACCACACAGAAAACTATTCAACACTCAGAAAACCACAAACATTTTATAGTGTAAGGTCATGAATAAAGCTTCACACCTAAAGAGTTCAAATTGCTCATGAATTCACAGACAGGAACTGCTAGCTATGGAGTTGTTACCATTTTGTCATTTTATCTTGTATGCTTTAACAGTTGTTAGAAATAACCTTAATTGTAATACCAGCTATGTTTAACGGCCAGCTGCTGTTTGATAGACCGATGCATGTCAAAATGGTAAGTTAATAAGATCACTTTTTTGTAATATGTTCAAATAAGTTAGCAAAAATGTAAAAAAATGTAGAATTACTAAAGACTACATCTATCCCTTAAACTAAACCTACACATCATTATTCAGTAGGCTACAGAGTGATGAGCACCTTTGTTCATGCAGGTCTTTTCTGTAGATTTCTGTCTGGTTGACTATTAAATCCTACGTTCAGGAAGTCTGTTGAATATCCTGCTTGAGCAAGTGATCAGTTACAAAGAATCTTTTGTATAGAACTTCAGTCTTGAAAGTATTGCACATAATGTTTAGTTAGTATTACATCTGTAGTGAACAAATATTTGACTCAGACAGCTTTTAAAAGTTTATTGGAGTTCAGTCTTAACCCTGCTACAGTGTTGCCAAAGATAATAATTTATAGAAACAGTACTGAAACATGTTGAGGGCTGTCACCAGATCCAGGAATAAGGTAAAAGGACCTATAAATTTTTCTTGTTCTTTGAAGCAGTTTAATAAAAGATTCATTGGACTAAAAACAACAACGAAACATGATTAGAGGGTCTGGAGAGATGGGCTCAGCAGTTTAGAGCACTTTTTCCTGTTTAGGCTGCTTTTCCCTGTTGAATTCCCAACACCTACATGGTAGCTCACCATGGTCTGTAACTCCAGTTTTAAGAGTTCTGAGGCCCTCACACAGATATATATGTAGGTAAAACACCAGTGCATATGAAATAAAAATAAGTAATTAAAAAAAAATTGACAAGATAGTGTAAGTCTCACTGGTACTTGTTCAGATCCTGCCCTGCCCACCCAATAATACAAATGTATTTTTATCTTTCCTGCACAAAAGATAAAAACATGCCCCCATGTATATCTTTATGTTTGACCTACTTTTTCTGTGTCATGGCTATGTCTTAGATTATTTAGATTTAACTAGTTGTGTTTGTTTAGTTTAAATTTTTGCTTTTTCCTTGGTGCTAGGGATTGCACGCAGGGCCTTGTACATGGTAGGCAGGTGCTTTACCTCTAGACTATATCTCCAATCCTGACTCTCTGTTAGTGTCTTTTGTTTTGTTTCTACTTAAGCCTCTCAAGGTGTGCAGCACAGTACTTGGCTTCTGACTGGTTCTTTGTTTGTGGTAATTGTTTCCCATATTTTGCTGGTGCTGGTGCTGCAGTAGATACTGAGATCTTTTCTTTCTTTCTTTCTTTTTTTTTTTTTTTCCTCAGGATGAGAGGGCCTTACCAAAGGGAGATTTTTTCCCTCCTGAACGCCCACAGCAACTTCCCCGTGAGTATTTGAATTTTACTAAATAGAAACTGTTGCTATCATATTTGTACTTGTGGAAGATTAGCCTGAGAATTCTCTTGATCTGTTTGTCCTGCCACCCACCCTACCAAACACAGGCTTGCACTGTATATCCCTGGTTAGGCTGAAACTCACAGAGATCTGCTTGTCTTTGCTTCCCACGTGCTGGGATTAATGGTGTATAACTTGTGCCTTGCATGTCTTGACCAGTTTTTTAATATAGATTTTTTTTTTCATGGTAGGAAATGAGTAGAGATAATTCACAATCTAAGAGTTTTTGATACTGGCGCTGGCTTAGAGGGTAAAGGCATCTGATGCAAAGCCTGATGACCGACCTGAGTTTAATCCCTAGGACCTACATGATGGAGGAAGAGAACTGATTCCTATAAGTTGTCCGCTGATCTCCACCTATGCACCAAGGCATGCATGCTGTTTGTCTGTGGTGGTCTGATTGAGAATGGCCTTCATTGGCTCATATATTTGAATGTTTTGTTTTGGTTTTTTCCCCAGATAATGGTACTGTTTGGAAGGATTAGGAGTTGTGGCTCTTTTGGAGATGGTACATCACTGGGGCAGGCCCATAACATCCCCAGTTAGATCTCTGCCTTGTCTTTGTAGAGATGTGACCTCTTAACTACTTCTCTAGTACCATGTCTGCTTTCCTGCTGTCACGTTCCCTGCCATGCTGGTCATGGAGTTTAATCCCTGGAACTATGACCCTCAAATTAAGGCCTTTTTTTTTTTTTTAATGAGTTGCCTTGGTCCTGGTATCTTGTCTCATCACAGCAATAGGAAAGTAACTAAGACACTGTCTTTCTCTATTGCAGATACTTTTTTTTAAGAAAAGGGGCTCTTGGATTAAGAGCAAGGCAGGCTACCCAGATGTGGAGGGCAAAGTTAGGTACTTTGAAAGGGTCTTAGAGTCAATGGCTGGGTAGGTAAACAAATTGCAAAAGGAATAAATGCCAAGTTGCACTGATTTTGCTGTATAGTCTAGCAGTCCCCCTTTCAGGTTTGTTCTAAGGGTTAAAACTGTATGTCTACATGAAGAAATAATGTAAATGCTTATAGCATAGTTAAATGCTCAGTAGTTAAAAGTCAAGCCAGACTTGGTGGTTCTGTTATTACAGAACACAACAGTGTGAAGCAGGAGAATAATGAGTTCAAAGCCGGCCTGTGTACATAGGTAGATGTTGCAAAAGAGGAAGGAGGGTGTTGGAAGTGATTCATTAGCTTATGGATAGATTTTAAAACAATCTAGCAAACTCAATAGATACAGTATTACTGAGTTTTTTTAAAAAAAAGAAAAAAGGAAGAAGGAAATGCAGACACAGTGCAGTACAGATAAACCATGATTCCAACTGTAGGCGATGCACGGAACAGGTAGCTATAAAAGGTAGCAAATACTTCAGTAGTTGCTGAGGAGTGACTGCTACTAAGGATGAGGTTTTGGAGTGATGAAAAAAGTTAATGAAATTGTGATGATTGATAGCTTGAAAGAGGCCTGGTGGCTCCCCACCCCACCCCCAGATAGGGTTTTTTGGTAGCCTTGGCTGTCCTGGACTCGCTTTATAGACCTGGCTGGCCTCCATAGTCACAGGGTTCTGCCTGCCTCCTTAGTCCTGGGATTAAAGGTGTGTGCCAGGCCTGGTGGCTTTAAGAATAGATCAGAACTGTAGGTGTTTTTGGCCACTTGGCTGAGGATTCAAATTACCCAAAAAAGGGATTCGGGGGATAGGAGATGACTTGTCTGTTGAAAGGACCGTGTTTCCTTACCCACCTGTCTTGCAAGAAGGTGCTTGATGCTTGTGCTAGAAGTAAAGGAGTGTTGTGCCCCAGGGAGCCCATTATCCTTGGTTCTTGGTCTCTCGGCATGGTTCAAAGGGTTGACCTCAGAGCCTTTTGCTTTGGAGTGGTAACCCTTGGTGACTTCTTGGAGCTGTTGCCATGCAATTAAAAACCTAGTTGTTAAAATTAAGTACCAAGAGCCTGTTGTAATCTTTGTTGTTATTTTTGAATGTCAGGCCTCAATGGCTGTTTTTAAGTACTAGTCTGTATTCTTGTGTTGTTTGTGTTTGTGGAGCACAGTGGTAAGGATATGTTGGGTATCAATTTAGTAATTCTTGAAGTGGTGGTACACATCTGTGATACCATCACTCACATGTTAGAGGCATGATGATCTCAAGGTGGAAACCAGCCATGGGCTATACTAAGACTTTGTTTCTAAAAGAAGGGGGGAGGTGAGAAAGCAAGGTAAGATTTCCTTCTCTTTTGTTACTGTTTTTTTTTTTTTTTTTTCCAGACAAGGCTAGTCCCAAACTCACAAGAGATCCACCTGCCTCTGCCTAGCAAGTGCTAGGATTAAAGGTGTGCACCATCACAGCCTGGCAAGGTTAGATTTCTTCAGGGAAAAAAAAAAAAAAAAAAAAAAAAAAAAATTGGACTGAGGTTTCAGGCATTGTGCATGGCTTTGATTCCAGTACTCAGGAGACATAGGCATGTGGATCTTTGTGAGTTTAAGGCCACACAGGGTTATATTATTTTATAATAAGGCCATATTATTTTATTTATAGTTTTTTTAGTGCATTCATTGTGTGTTTGTATGCATGTGTGTGTATGTATGCATGCAGGTCAGAGGAAAACTTGTAGGCACCAGCTTTCTCCACCACGTAGGTTCTAGAGGTAGAACTCAAGTTGTCAGGTGTGGGAAAAAGTGCCTTTATCCCTGAGTCACCTTGCCATCCTGTGAACTGACTTTTTAGGGGCCCTTATTGTGTAGGTACATAGTACATACTCCAGTGTGACTGCATGTAAAAAGCTGTACCTTTGTAAAGAGGGACAATCTCAGGTATACAGGTGTATAGGTGATGAAGTCAAGTCAGGCCCTGGGTTTGCTTGGTGTAGGGATGAAGCGTGGCAGCTAGAACACACCAGTTTTCCTCCGAGGGTCACTGTGTTTTGAGAAAGGGAAGCCACACTCCTGACTTTATCTGCTTCTTTCAGATGGACTTGGTGGTATTGGCATGGGATTAGGACCTGGAGGGCAACCTATTGATGCCAACCACCTGAACAAAGGCATTGGAATGGGAAACCTAGGGCCTGCAGGTGAGAATTGTAGTGCACCCAGACTGGAGATAACTGGGAAAATTGAATTTATTAAAAGCTACTATTAGGGCAATTTGATCTGGAGTTTTTCAAATGGAATAAATGCAGTTTTGGATAAAATCACATTTTCATCTCAGCCTCATGTTCACAAAAGCAGTATTTTTTTTTTAATTGAATTGGATTTTTTTAAAGCCACTTTGCCTCTTCATCTTAGCCACATGATAATTGAGCAGACATAAGCCATTCAGTGAAAGGAGGCAAGGTAAAGAGTTAGTTGGTCTTACCCAAGGTCACACTGAATAACAATGCAGGCTACTGACTGCAGGACCACATCACTACAATTGATGTTCTAAGCCTGTCAAGAAGACTGTTCAACACTTTTGTTGACATGACTTTTTCTTGGAGTATAAGCACTGATAAAATAAGCTTTTATGCATGATAAACCTCATGGTTCATAAGGAAAAATGGATAGTGTCTTTGTTCAGGAAGACAAGGAAAACCTATTGAGTGAAAGCCTACCTGTATCTTTTAAGTTTCTGTGTATTATATTTCTGAGCCACTAAGGTGTATTTCATTGTTTTGAATCTAGCCTTGGACCTTTCTTAGAATCACTTGGAATGGTTATGTGGATGCTTCTCTGCCTTAGCACTGTCACTTTTGTATTTCCCTGGTCTCATGGCTCTACCAACTTCAGCATATTCTGATTGGACATATGGAAGAGAGCTTTTGTGTTTTAGAAACTGTTTTATTTACATTTTTGCTTTTAATAGGGGTGTTATTAAACATCTATTTCTGTTTTGTAACATTCTAAAAAAAGTAAATGTTTACATAGTTTGTATCTGATCATTATATTTTATATTTAATGTTTTCTGGCTTGGTCATTTAATAAGGTTACATAGGTTCCAATTTTAAAAGCCACATTTACTTAAACTTACTCTGGTTAAAAGCTTTTGCTTGAAATACAATCTTTTGACAGTTGAAATGGTGGCTACCCCACCTTTAAAATACAATAACATCAAGGATTTTTTTTTTTTATTCACTTATTGGTTTGAAATTTTGTGCTTTTAAAGTTTAAACATTACTGTTTTGACATAAATTTTGTTTGCATTGACTTTTTCTTTTAAAGGAATGGGAATGGAAGGCATAGGATTTGGAATAAATAAAATTGGAGGTAAGAAATTTAAAATAAAGTATACATGCAATCATTTTTAAGTGTTTTCCTTGTCTTCCAAGCCCTGCATGGCATTCTTCCTTTGGTTTCTAGAAGTTTGGATTCTAAAAGTTTCTGGAATATAGGAATTACTTGTTTTAATTCTCCATAATTCCAGTGGGTGTTTGATGGCTTGGTTCTGAGTTTCTCACTAACTAGCTCTGTGACCTTGGGTAAATTGTTCCATCTCTCTGTGTTCTTGCTGTGTATTCACTGAAGGGGTTGGATCAAGCCAGCTTTTGAAAAAGGAAGCCAACTTTTTTTTTTTTTCTCACTCAAAATCTCTAAAACTTTGTAAGCTCTTGACATAAATACCAAAAGTGAAACATAAAAACAAGGTTTCCTTGATTGATGAGTGTGAGTAGGCTTGTTGAGATGACAGTAAATACTTTTCTTACAGGCATGGAAGGACCCTTTGGTAGTGGTATGGAAAACATGGGGCGATTTGGATCTGGGATGAACATGGGCCGAATAAATGGTAAGAATAGCATTTTCTCTTGTCTACCCTTTGATAGCTGAGAGCTCTTGCTGCTCTTAAAGACTGTGCATGATATACCACTTCTGTTTTTCCACTAGGTTATATACCTTTGAAACTGCTAAAAATGGTAGACTTAGCTAGACCCAGTTCACTTAGACTTTGGAGGTACCCAATGTATCAGATCACCCCAGTACTTGAATAGTAAAATTTTCAATTTCCTTACTGCTGCAGCACTCAAATGCTTACGCTTCCCACACTCAAAAATGTTTTCCAGGGACTGAAGATATAGCTCAGCTTTTAAGAGTACACACAGCTCATGCAGTGGACCTATCTAGGTTCAATTACTAGCACCCACATGATGACTCACAACTGTCTGTAATTCCAGTTCAGGGAATCTGATACCTTCTGTTGATCTCCACAGGTTCTGACTGCATGCATGCACAAACACATACTGATGATGGTTATTTTTTTTTTTCTCATTTTATTCACCTTACATCTTTGTAGCCCACCCTCTCTGTCACCTCCCTCCTCCCTCCTCCCTTCCCTTTTCCTCAGAAAAGGGGATCACACTTCTTCATCCACTCCAGTTCATCAGGTTGCATCAATATTGATGTCCTCTTCCCCTGTAGCCTATCAAGGCAGTCCTGCCAGGCGAAAGTGATCTAAAAGTTAGCAAGTGAGTCCCTGTCCGATGCAGTAGAGGACCCACTTGAAGCTTAAGCTGCCCATCAGTTACTTCTTTGTAGGGGTTGTTGGTCCAGTTCATGGGTGGTCCTTGGTTGATGCTTCAGTCTCAGCAAACACCTCTGGGTCCTAGTTAGTTGGCTTAGTTTTTGTTTGTTTGGGTTTTGTTTTTTTTTTTTTTGTTTTTGTTTGTTTTATGGAGCTCCTGGGTCCTTTTGTCTTTCCCCAAGACTTCCTGTGCATTGACCAATGTTTGACTGTGAGTCTCACCATCTGTTTTGAGGCTCTGCTAGGTAAGAGCCTCTCAGAGGCACTCTGACAGGCTTCTGTCTGCAAGTTTAGCAGAGTATCATTCATAGTGTTAGGGGTTAATGATAATAATGCTTCTTAATATGCCCCCAGCATTGGAATGCTTTACTGGTTTCCCCCCTTTTCAAAATTATTTGTGTGCCCCCCCCCTTTTAATGTAGGAGTGCTCTGTCTGCATGTAGACTTACACACCAGAAGAGGGCATTAGATCTATTTATAGGTGGTTGTGAGCCACCATATGGTTGCTGGGAATTGAGCTCAGGACCTCTGGAGGAGCAGCCAGTGTTCTTAATCACTGAGCCATCTCACCAGCCCTGGATAGGTTCTTTTTTTATCTTTTCCTCTGATGACTCCCAAGTTGTGGAGAAAATAATGTATAAAATCCACTTACAGGGCTGGAGAGATGGCTCAGAGGTTAAAAGCACTAGCTGTCTTTCCAAAGGTCCTGAGGTCAATTCCCAGTTAACCACATGGTGGCTCACAACCACCTATAAATGGATCTGGTACCCTCTTCTGGCTTGCAGGTGTACATGCAGGGAGAATACTATATAAATAATAAATAAAATTTTAAAAATAAAAATCCAGTTATGTCACAAATCTTAATATTCCTTCCAACCTTGAAATGAAGATAATGCTGTTATTATAATATTAATAGTTTGTTGATGTCAGATTGCTAGCCTTGTTCTGGTTTACTTGGCCTTATATAGACATGAATTCAGCCATGGACCTCTCCCCAAGTTCATTCTGTCAGAGAGAGTAACAGTATCTGCTAGACTCAAATGGGCCTGAGATCAGAGAAGCAGAAGACAGAGCAGAAATGGCTAAACACATGCTTGATTTGGCCTACAAAGTACTGTTTTACCCTGTAACGCTAATGTAGTCTTAAAATATCACTGGACATGACAAAACTTCTTTTAGTCAGTGTACTCAAGAAATCACACTGATTGCTTACTCTGCCATTGGAAAGAATTGAATCTCATGGTGACACTAATTACCCTGGGATGGCACTTAACTTCACATCGTTAGTGATATCATCCATCCTGAGTCACAGCTTTGACCTGCTCTTAGAGGTTGTTGTTGTTTGCTCAATTGATAAGGCCATCATTTCTAAGGACGGACGGAAGAGGTTCAGAAACCTTAAGTAACTTCAGAGCATCAGTTCTGTGATACTGACCACATCAACTTGTTAGCCTTGTTTTGGGTTAGTTGGCTTTATGCAGACATGAATGTTTGACCTTATCTAGACAGTGCTAACCAATTGAATTGTAACGCAGGACTGCCCCCTCTTTGGTAAAATCATTGGTGCTCTTTGTAATCTGGGATTTTGAGTCACCCAGGAGTTACTTGATGAAGTCAGATTAATTAGCAAGATTTCAGATAACTGTCTACAATTTGGCTTGAACAGTATAGGGATGGATCGATCCTTGACTCTACTTAAATAGTAAATGAGATCCCATTATTTGAGAAGACAAAGCTTGTCCAGAATGCATTAATACATTAGGCCACAAGGCATCGGGTAATAAGAGAAATCTCCCTACATTATGTCTCCAAATCTTGGAACAGCTACTTAGATTTGGTGTAGAGTTTTGGGTTTTTTTTTTGTTTTTTTGTTTTTTTTTTTTTTTTTTTTGGAGGGGGGGCAGGATTTCTTTGTGAAACAGCCCTGGCTGTCCCAAAACTCTTTGTAGACCAGGATGACCCCAAACTCAGATCTTTCGGCCTCTGTCTCCTGGGTGCTAGGATTAAAGGAATGTACCACCATGTCCGGATGAGATTCATTCTTATATACTCAGATTTAAAGCACCTGACTTGATTGCTGAGGCAACCATAGTATGTCTAATTCAGGTGGCTTCAGCACATAAACTAAGATATGAAATATCAAAAGGTTTTGGTGCTATTGTGATGGTCCAGAAATCAAACAATATCCTACCCACACTTAAGTGTTAACTAATACATATTTTAAAAACAAAGAACAACCAGTGTCATTATATTGTCAATGTCAGTCCATCTAGGAATCACATGAGTACGTATTCTCATTTTGTCAGAAACTGAGGCACAGGGAGTAACTTGTCTAAGGTCATGTGCTAGGATATGAATTCAGCCTGTCTCTAAAACTTGCTTGTTCACCGTGCCTTCATCCTGCCTTTTGTAATTGCCTCCAGCATGGTGGCAGCCACTGTACTGAGAAACTGGATATCTTTGGTTTTGAAAAAAAATCATCTGTATGCCAATAGAAGTTTGACTTCTACTTGCTGGAGAACTGCTACAACTATTCATAAAGGTTCCTTGGAATGAGAGTTCTTAAGGATTTATGCCTGTGGTTTTTTGGTTGGTGGTGGTGATGGTGGTGTTCAAGTAGTACGCGGTCAGGCTAGCATCTTTTAAAGTGTTTTTGAGGAGTGCACCACCCAGCCTCCAGAGTACACAGAGCTATATGCAGGTCTTGTTACATTTTCCCTAGTACCTAAGAAAAGATGTAGGAAAGCTACACTGTTATCGATGCAGAGACAAAGGTTTATGTTTTTAGTGTACTTTCAGGCGTGCCTGCTGCATGTACCCATGTTCGTGGGTATTTAATAAAAAGTGAAAGAAGTTGGTTCACATAATAAGTCATAAGGAAGGAAATTGGATTGTTGCTCTAACTGGGGTGTGGTATTTCTTTGGATTAGATGAAAATGAATGAGGTGGACCTCAAAGGCTTCCGGAAGGTTTTGGTAAGCTAGGAGGTGTAGTCCAGCAGTTAGGATTCATTGTGCTGGAGAAATATCTGTCCTTAGATGCCAGATACTTGGTGTATTGTCCTCTTTGCCCATTAAACAGCGAACCAAGGCTTCCACAGACTGCATCTCGGTTCTGAGTTAGACAAACCCAGCTCTGGGAAACTTGAGTTTAATTAAATAATAAAAAAAATGAAAAAGACAAGAAAAGAAGAGGTGTGGGCATTTTGATTTAATTGATAGTCATAATTCAGCCCTTGTGGTCCCATGTGCTGATAGTTGACATAACAGATTTTCAGACCAATGAATCAGTATAGATAAAATCTTGATAATGCTGGTGAGATAACAGAGTGTAACATTTCCTAATGAATTGTCTATTATCCATCCATCCGACCGTCCGTCCATTTATTATCTACCTACCTCTAAGATCCTATTTATTTATCTATCATCTATCTAGTAAAAGTAGGACTCTAATCTAAGCCCTGTTGATATATGGGATGATGGATTCCAAGGCTTTTAGCAATATATTAAGGCTTGCATTAGACTTGACTCTTGCCTTCCACCTTCAGACTCAAAGTAGACACATTTGAAAAAAATGGAAAAGGGTAATTTATGGACTTCACTTGGGTTGATTCCAACTGTAGTTCCATCTCTGCCCAGAGTCCTTGCTAAGTGCTAACAGGTTGGCAGGATGATTCAACAGATAAAGGCATTTGCTGCTGAGCCTAATGAACTCGGTTGCTGCTGAGCCTAATGAACTCGGTTTCATTCTCAGAGTTCACATGCTTGAAGAGGAAACCTGACTTCTGCAAATTGTCCTATTATAACTTGGTACATGCATTCACACAGTCATACATAAATAAATGTGTAAGTGTGAACTTACGGTCTTTTGGGAAAACAACTAGTCATCTTAATCGCTGAGTCATCTCTTAATCCCCTAAATGGTTTTCTTAAATCTAACTTAATTTCTAGTAAAGATGCACAAATTAGCTTTGACTATATATATATGAAACTCTACATGGGTGTGAGAGAGTATAGAAAGTAGAAGAAGAATGATTTAAGGGAGAGAAGTAGTGAGAGTAATAGTGCATGTGATATATGAAAGTAAAAGGGTTTTAGCATCCTAGGGAGGGAGAGGTCAAGAAAAACCTAGCATGTACAAAAATGGCACGAAGAAATCTCTGGTTTGTTAATAAAGAATAAATAAGTTTGGGAAAGGAAAAACTTAATTTTTCCTGGACTTGATTGGTCTGTCTGACTTGATTTCAGATTCTTCCAGCTTTAAAATTTGTAGGAGTGAGTTCATACCTGTTTTTGACTAGGATGATTGGATTTCTTATTGCCACAACTAGATAGGTTTTTGTGTCTAGAATAGTACTACCTTAAAGATATATTTTAAAACACTGTCTTGGTGTCATGGCTGTGGCAAAAAGAAAATGACGTGATGTTATTTATGGTCTGAATCTTCCATCATTACCATTTTGTGATAGGTTACATAGAAACAGGAAATTTGTTTTGTTCCTATCTAGATGGAAACATTATCTATAGACCTTGCTGTCCCTTGCTACCTCTTGATACTATGGCATTTTTTTTCTGATTAATATTGTTTAGTCATTGAATTCCCTGCTACTACTTGGTCAAAACAGAAAGGAGTAGAACAGTTCTGTATCAAATAAAATAGTAAAGTTGGAATTTAAGAGTAATGGCTTGGATTGGTTTGGCTGTCATTCAGTTTTTTAATTCTTTTTACCTCCTACACAGTATCCCTTCTCATATCATGACAGTAGATCTTTATTGTGCAAGCAGCTGTATTTGGTGATTTAAAAATAGGTTTGTGGCCCATGAGATTGGATGCAGTTGAAGAGATGATAGCTATAAATGGCCAGGAGAGTAGTCTAATGAGGAAGTGTGTGAGAACGTTTGTTTCCAGGTCCTAGGCATCTATATCAGTAGCACATGAAGTATGCTAAGACCTGGAAAGGATTGTTCTCGGCAGCTAGTAGATAAGCTATGCTCAAAGTAACAGTATAGGGAGACAGAGCAAAGGAACAATTGAAGTCTGGAGGCCCAGAGATTTGGCACAGGTGTACCAGCAGTGGTTTGGAGGAGAGAAGGAATAGGGAACAGAGTCAAGTGGGGTATATGTACAGGGAGGTCTCTAAATGTATATAGAAAGAGTTGGGATGTTTTGACTTTTTAAAAATGTGGTTTAGAGATTTAAAGCTCTCATAGGAAATAGGTTGATACATTAGGATCTCAGATGTCATGGAACAATGAGCTGGATACTAGTCAGAAGACAGGAACAGTTGTCTCTCCCTGTATTTTCCAACCTTCCTTGGAGGTATTTGGAGTACAAAAAATAGCTGTAGCCTTTCATTTGTGGTTATGGTGGTAATAGTACAACACGTGCTTTGAGGCTAGTATACTTGAGGACCAGAAGAATTGAGTACACACCTTTAATCCCAGCATTCTCGAAGCAGGCAGGCAAGTATCTGTGTATTCCAGGACAGTCATGCAGAGACCCTGTCTTGAAAAACCATTAAAAGGGAAAAAGGACTGGGGAAAAATCTTAGGTTTTTCGTTTTTGTTTCAAGACGGGTAAAACTTGCCTGTCTTGAAAAATACAGAAAAGGTAATAAAATGAGTATTCTTAAATATTTTCATATATGCACTTTATCAAATGTTAAGATGGTTATTTTGCAAAATAATATGAACTAAGACACAGCTGTGGCATGCAAGAACAAACCCAAAAGACCAGGAGCTTTTTTTGCTTTATAAATATATATCCTTTTGGTTTTGTTTTAACTTTTTTTTTTATCTTTTAAAATTTCTTTTTCAAGAGTTTCACTGTATAGCCCTGGCTGTCCTGGAACTCACTTTGTAGACTAGGCTGTCCTTGAACTACAGAGATCTGCCAGCCTCTGCTTCCAGTGTACTAGAATTAAAGTCATGTGCCACCACCACCCAGCCACATACCAGTTTTTAAGTCTACAAATCTCTGCTCTTAAATAAAAACTGTCAGTGAACATTAGTTCAAGGAAGTTTCAACACTTTGGTGGAGCAATAATCATCATGATTATAGTGGTGGCCACTACTTTATACCTGTAGTTTTATGGAAAGGAGAAAGCCCTCTTCCTTCTAATTAAGCCCGACTTTTCCTAGATTTCTTTATGATCTGGGGGCCTCAAATGCACATTAGAAGGACAGTGAGCAAAACTCTGTTGTAGGCATTCTTAGTAAGCTTTGGTATTCTTTTGTGAACCCCAAACATGTCCTGACATGAGTCTCAGGTGTCCATGCAACAAGGTTGAGCATTTCCAGATGATTATTGGCTTGATAAAGATATTTCATATCCTGTACATTTTGTTGCCCATGAAACAGTGTTGGTTTCATGGGCATAAAATTATGTTGCAACAGTCTCCACTTCTGGGAGACACAGAGTGCGTAGAACACACAGAGGCCATAGCAAGGTGTCTAATATGTTTTTGAAGGCCATGCTCTTCTTGATTTTGTCCATGATGACTCAGAAGCACCTGGCTTTCTTGGGGATGCTCTTCTTCCTTTTTGGTAGGCAAACCTCTCTTGCTTTTCCAACATAGGTGGAACTGTGTACAATGCCCTTGAGCAACACAGCATCATAAGATTTCCATTCTGACTGACACAAGACACTTTGTGGCACCACACTAAGTTCATTTTTTGTCACCAGAAGCAGTAGCTAAAATGTCTTTTGTCTCCTACCCAGACACCTTTTCAGAGGTTGCTGGGTCTGTGCTGAAGTAGTCCGTCAAGTAGGCATCTCCAACCTGCATGTAGTAGTTTTGGAACCATTCATTCTCTCCTAACTTTCCCACATGTCTGGGAGAATAATGATTGCACTTTTCCATCAGTAGTCGGTACATTCATGTAACTTCTTCCAGTACCTTGCAAGAAATACTGTCCATACTGTCATGCATTCCTTCAAAGGTGGATGATGAGGGTAACTTGCCTAAACTCTATTCCCCTTATAAACACCACATAGTAACTCGGTGTTCCCCAACTAAAAGGAGATAGCAAAAGCCTATACGAATAGCTCTGTAGTTTTCAGGAGTGGCAGAGTGTACATGGATGGCTTCTGGACCATCAGATACCTGCCATTGGCAAGTATACTCTTAATACTGCTATGGCCACATTCCCATAGTGCTCTGGCACAAGTATGTTGTCCTAAAAGATAGCCACAGAAAACTCATCTGCTTGTGTATTTCATCCCATAGAGATTTCCCTGTGGTCTTATTTGCAAACAGTTCTGACAGCTTGGAAGTTCAACTAGCAAATTTGGTGTAATGGTTAAGGACCATTTTTCTGCTCATAGATATGCTCTCACATGATAGAAGCTAAAACTTGAGATTTCTAAGGAGGATATTAACAATAACAAACTTTAAGGAAGCTTGGATGAGCGCTTGGCCAGCCAGCAAGCAGTATTGTTTCTCGATGTGGCAGTGAGGCAGGGAGATAATTTTCCTGTGTCTTTGTCACTGTCACAAGTGCTTACTTGGTACTAATGGTCCTCACCTGCTCTTTATAAGCTACTTTAAATTATTCTGTTGTGTGGAGAAGGGTGGAGTCTGTTCAGGCTTTTGAGTGAGAGATCTGAGGAAACCTTGGTTTTCTGCCCACTGGGGAAGCTTCAGTACTAAGTATCTATAACATCTTTAGAAAACTGCTATTGAACATGGTTGAAGGCCCTCCTCTCGAGTTCAGCGCATTAATGTACACAACACACACAAATACACACACCATTCCTCTTTGCTGGATGAATTTGCAGGCACTCCTGCAAATTGGGACTGAAGCTATAAGGAGTCCTAACATTGTGACTTTCCTGTTTTCTGTAAAATGATCTTGTTTCTATGTATAATTCTCAGCCCCTTCCCCTCTTTTTTATGTGTGTGTATGTATAAAATACTACTTTTATTATTTTTATATTTTATTATGATTTAGGTATGTTGTATATATGTATATTCATAGAACATAATGAGCAAGTTTCTGATACAGAAATTTTGTCTAATTATTTTTTTCCTGATTTTCTTAGAAATCCTAAGTAATGCACTGAAGAGAGGAGAGATCATTGCAAAGCAGGGAGGAGGTAGGAATCACTTAGCCTGATGTTCTGTGTTTTGTTGTTTTTCAAACAAGTACTTAACTGGGGACTCAACAGTGTGAAAAACATGGGCCCTGACATAGGCTGCCCAGGGTGGAACCAATCACTGCATTTTCCTGGCTGTGTGGCTTGTGGCAAGTGAATGACTATACCTCTGTTTGTAATACTCGCCTATAAAATGGGGGCTAATAGGTATGACCTCAGAGGGTTATAAAAGAGCCAGTGCGTGTAAAAACTATTAAAACTAAAACCTGTACCATCTAATACATGACATTATATGTGTTAAAACATGCATACACATTCATTAGAAAGATGCAAGGAATGAATTTTGGTAGGTCCAGCGTTATCATTGAGTGCTGCAAACATTTTGGCCTATGTTCTTCCATGATAGTTTTATGAGCACTTAGAATTAAGTGTACTGCTACGATTTAATTCTGTATAAGTGGGTGTGAGTGCCAGTGGAGACTAGAGGCAGCAGATCCCCTGGGAGCTGGAGTTATAGGTGGTCTTGAGTTGTGTGATGTAGGTGCTGGGGACTGAATTAATTCTGTTCTGTTACTTTGTAAGAGTAGGAAGTGCTCTTACTTGCTAAGCCAGCTCTCTAGTTCTAACTATCCCTTTTAAGCCTCCCTGCTCCTTTTATTTGTTTATTTTTTTTCCTTCAGTCTTCAAGTTTGGCCTTCCCTTGGCAGGCCTTTTGCCAAGTATTTCTGTATATCTTTGCTAAGTTCTTTCCTGTTTCTCTGCTGCTGTTAAAATGGGCTGCTAGCATCATTGCTACACTGCATATTGAGTCAGCACCTTTTTTTCCTCTTGCAAATGTGAGGAAGTTCCTTTCTGAGCTATTTCTGTTCTGAAAAACTAAAATTCTTGAATTTGTGCTTGTTTTGTCAATCAGTATCCTGCATTTCAGCCACAGAAGTGGGCACAGAGAGGTGAATTGATTTGTGTCAGGTTATATAGCTTTGGCAAGTTACATACTGTTATAAAAATTACTGAATGTTACTGAATTTGCCCCTTGGGTTAGTAGGCTAGCTGTGGACTAGACTGCTTTGTTGAGAGGTGGGCACTATGAAACTACAGTTTTGAGCTCTGCATGGTGAAGTTGTGGGTCATGGCCTTGGTGATAGAGCCAGACTGTCCCTGTCCAGGGTTATAAGCACCATGGATGAGGGTCACTGTGCACTAGTTACTGACCCTTGGCCTGTTCCAGAGTTGACCCTGCCATGCTCTCAGTATCTTTCTTCCAAAACTAATGAAATAGCTGTCAATTTCCCTTGTAGAAGGAACAGTTTCAGGAGATGATCAGTTTATATGCATGTGTACATTGAGGAGCTATATGGACATTTTTGTTTTCTTTGTAATCACTTTGTGCCCTGGAAGTGCTAAAGAATTGCAGCCAGACTGACCATCAGCAGGGCATTTTAGAGGGGCAAGTTGAGAAAGGATAAAGGTTGTAAGTGACTTTGAATTGTCTCCATGCAATTCTGTATCAGTTACCCTAAGTGACTGAGTATAAAGTTTTCCATGATTCTTTGAAAGCATATCTCAATGTCTGCTGATGGTGAAACTAACTACAGAGTTTTTAGGAATTTAAGTGTGACTCAGAGTTGCAGGTACCAGTGTGGAGGGAAGTTTTATCCTTCTAAGTTTTATTGTGAAGTTTTTACCTGTGTTACAGAGTATAAAGGATGGTTGTGGGATCTTATTGCTAACATTTGAAAGTTTTCTTAGTAGTAAATTACTTTGAACATGACTTCCTGACTTGTGGTCAAACTTGGGATCTGAAGTGCCCAGCCATATACATTGGTATATGAACACCTACAAGTCCCTGACTTGCACTTGTGCTTTTTATTCCTGTTTCAGGTGGAGCTGGAGGCAGTGTCCCTGGGATCGAGAGGATGGGCCCTGGCATTGACCGCATTGGCGGTGCTGGCATGGAGCGCATGGGTGCAGGCCTAGGCCATGGCATGGATCGAGTGGGCTCTGAGATTGAGCGTATGGGCCTGGTCATGGACCGCATGGGCTCAGTTGAGCGTATGGGCTCTGGCATCGAGCGCATGGGCCCACTAGGCCTTGACCACATGGCCTCTAGTATTGAGCGCATGGGCCAGACCATGGAGCGCATTGGCTCTGGTGTGGAGCGTATGGGTGCCGGCATGGGTTTTGGCCTGGAGCGCATGGCCACGCCCATTGACCGTGTGGGCCAAACCATTGAGCGCATGGGCTCTGGTGTAGAGCGAATGGGCCCTGCCATTGAGCGCATGGGCCTGAGCATGGATCGCATGGTGCCCACAGGCATGGGGGCCGGCCTGGAGCGAATGGGCCCTGTGATGGATCGTATGGCCACCGGTCTGGAGCGCATGGGCGCCAACAACCTGGAGCGCATGAGCCTTGAGCGCATGGGAGCCAACAGTCTGGAGCGCATGGGCCTGGAGCGAATGGGAGCCAACAGCCTGGAGCGAATGGGCCCTGCGATGGGCCCAGCATTGGGCGCTGGCATTGAGCGAATGGGCCTGGCCATGGGTGGCGCCGGCGGTGCTAGCTTTGACAGAGCCATTGAGATGGAGCGGGGCAACTTTGGAGGAAGCTTCGCAGGTTCCTTTGGTGGAGCTGGAGGCCATGCACCTGGAGTAGCCAGGAAGGCCTGCCAGATATTTGTGAGAAATGTAAGTGGTTCTTCAGTGGAATTCTTCAGGGTTGTGAACAAGGTGGTGTGGAGGTCAGTGGAGTGTTGTAGAACAGAGGGAAAGTCTACTGAGGGGAGAACGGGTAAGGGGAGTACAACTCACCTATTCCCAGAGCTGGGCTGGAGGTTGAGGGCTTACTGGAAGAATAGTGGGCTAGGCATGGTGGCCCACTTCTTTAAAATCCCAGCACTCTGGAGGTAGAGGTTAGGTATCTCTCTATAAGATCCAGGCTAACAAGAGCTACCAAGTGAATCACGGTCTTCAAAATACAGAGAAACAAAATTATAGTAGTCTGCCATAGACTGAGTAGACTGAGCTCTAAAGGTCTATGGTTTCTGATCCCTTGCCTTGAGGAGCACTTCAGTCTTGGCACAGTGATTCTGAGAAAGGTGGCTGTGATTGAATTATATTTCATCACTGAATTATGGTTGTGCCACTTCATAGCCTAATTCTAGGTAGACTTGTTTTGTTCCCTGCCGATTGTCTTAAAGAAGTCAGCCTGCCTCTGTGATGAGACGTGGTCATTTTTTTGGAGTTGGGGATGAGTTGGTAGGGAATTAAACCTAGGGCTGTACACATTCTAGGCAAATCACCCTACCCCTAAGTGAGCTACAAACCCAGCCTATGAAAACCTTCAAGTCATTTTCTTGTATCTATTATAATGTCTGTACATTAAGACGTTGCATCACAGACTAGTCTGCTTTTTTTTTTTTTCCTCAGCTTCCATTTGATTTTACATGGAAGATGCTAAAGGACAAATTCAATGAATGTGGTAAGTGTCTGTTTGAGAAAGGCTGTCTATGTGCTTTCCTGTGTTGTGGCTTGTTGGTGATGCTGTTGAGTTGGAGCAGTGAAGCTTCCTTCCTAGTCTTAACAACCACTGTCCATGGGCTTTAGAGCACCAGTGGGCCTTGCCATTGTTCTGCCTCTGTGGGTACTCAGGAAGGTGTTAGGTGTCCTGGTATGTGTCATGCTATATGCTCATCTCATCCTTGCTGTTCTTTTCTAGTTAGAATTTTGAGAGAGTCTCTCACTTTTTAATGAGTTCATGATTCTCTTTGCCTCTGCAGGCAAATGCCACCACTCCTGTTTTCTCAGATTCTGAGAGGAGGCAGTATTGTTACCATTTTTACATAAGAGTAAGCAAAGCCACCTTCTTGAGATCATATACTTGTAAGAGGCAAAAACAACAGTAAATCAAATACAAGTTGCTTTCCTCCAACTTGCTTTCCTTCTTCAGAGCACTCCTGTGGTCAGTAGTTGTAGGTCAGTGCACACTGGGTGGGGTGGAAGTTTCTGGTTGTGGCTTCTTAGCACATGAGACAACCTTTCTGTAGAGCTTCTTTGGCGACCAAAGTGCAGGCTTCCCCTGCTCCCATTGCACCTTCTCAGCTAAGCCAGGATGCGGGTGGCTTCGGTCAAGACCTCTATTTCTTGTTTCCACATTCAAAAACAGCTCACATTCCACTGCTCTGTTACTTTCCCCTGATTTGTATGAGGTAAGCTGCAGAGTCAAAGCCAACCTTCTTGCCTGGTTCTTTTGATTCTCTGCATTGCAATTTTCATGTCAGACAGTATTGTAACTAGATATTCCCAGAACTGATTGGAACGTGCCATTCTTCCTACTTCTGAGAAAATGCAACTTCAAAAGCTTCTGGTAATTTGATTCCATTTCCTTCCTGCCCTTGAACCTGAACTATGTGTTTGCCTGCTGACATTCTCTGCTTTCCTTCCAGAAGAATTCTCTCTTCCCCCCTTTTATTCCTTCCCACTTTTCTCTTTTTCTTTTTGAGACAGGATCCAACTAGTCCTAAGTTGGCTCCAAAGTTCTTGGGTAGCCAAGGATGACATTTAACTCTTAGATTTTTGGGGAGGAGGGGTGAGGGTTGGATCTCTTAAAACTCAGGCTGTCCCTTAAACTCATGATATAACCTTGAACTGTGTAATCCTGCTTCTACCTCCTTAATGTTAGGATTACAGGGTTGTGCCATCATGCCCCATTTGTTACAAGTGCTAGGGCTCAAACCAGGGGTTTTATGAGTACTAGACAAGCACTGTACCCACTGAACTACATTCTTAGTGACCTTGAGCTCTTGATTCTCCTACCTCCACCTCTCAAGGGCTGCGATTATAGGTGAGACACATTTTCATTTTTCTTTCTATCTTCCAACTTCTTTTCTTCTGTCTTGTCATTTCCTTCTGGATCTTGCCATGTAGCTCCAGGCTGGCCTAGAGCTTAAAAAAGTCTTGCTTTAACCTCCCAAGTGCTTGGATTACACATGTGTACCATTGTGTCCAGCTCTGGCAGTAATGTTTATTCTGATGAATTTCTACTTAATGTCTTTTAGAACACTATCATGAGAAACCACTGGAGTGTCACTTCTCCCCAAGCCACTAAAGTTATGGGCCTTAACAGCACCAATATGTTTTTGGCTCTTACTCTTATCACACACATGTTTATTTTATGCTTGACATATACCTGAGTACTTAATAATCTAGGTGTTTAATGGATATGTGTAAGCTACTTACTACGTACATCTGGCTTACATTTACATCGGGGCAGTATAGAAGTATTGCTATATTGGCAATGGCATTGTGACAGGATGGTGATATTCAGTAATCAAACCTCTAGAATTCTAAGGTTGGCTCCACATAGTCCCTTTTCTTTGTAACTTGCTGGAAAATAAAGGCAAACATTTGAAGCCACTTGGCTTCACAGCAGTAAGCTGTTTGTCCTGCTTAGAGAACAATGGCAATGTAGTGGAGAGGACAGTAGTTGCTGGTGCCATACGTGGTGTTCTGAGCATTCACTTCGTGCACAAGGGCCTCTCCCCTTTTTGACTGTGTCACCGAAATCCAACAGGTGATCTGGACTGAGTGGAGCCTAGACAGAGGCTGAGCTCTGGGTTTGCCTGATGCGTGTGGTCTCTTCTTCCCTCCTTGTGCCAGGCCACGTGCTGTACGCCGACATCAAGATGGAGAACGGAAAGTCCAAGGGGTGCGGTGTGGTTAAGTTTGAGTCTCCAGAGGTGGCTGAGAGAGCCTGCCGGATGATGAATGGCATGAAGCTGAGTGGCCGAGAGATTGATGTTCGAATCGATAGAAATGCTTAAGCAGTTGCCTTTTTTAAACATCAATACCAGACCTCTGAATTTGTATTTTTTCTTGTTAACCATTTTAATTTGTTGGCTGGATGTATAAAGATGTTTAAAAAATTCAGTTGCTTTTGGGGGTAATTTCAATTAATTTTTTAATGATTGGGGTTCCATTTGACTGTTTGCATTGAGATTGCAATGTGCGCAATTTTTTTTGTAGTTGTGGCATCTTGTTGACATCGAATATGACTTTGATAATAAATACCAGTTCCTGAAAATGGCTTGCTTTTTTTGTTTGTGTGTATGTTGTAGATGTCTGTGGAGCTGGGGCAGCTTTTACTTCCTCCTTTCTCAGAATTGTCACCCCATTGTTGGAGTTGGCCTCTAGGGTTTGGAGAGAGGTCCTGGTTTTTTTAAGAATTGTAGGCTTTACACTATAGTACAAATTCTAGAAGGTCTTCGTTTTCCCAGGAGCAATAATAGCAATCCTGAAATACCTTACAACAATCCTGAAAGTCATCCTATGGCTTTATTCTGTGAGTCCCAGAAACGGAGTAAAACTCACCTCACTTTGGCTTTTTTGTTCAAGCCCACTAAGAATGTCACTGTTTTGGGGACATTTCATACTGATGTCCTTTTAGGCAGGAACCCCACCAGTGAGGGTCCGTCGTTGACTTACTTGGCAACACAATAGCCTATAAGGGGCTTTTGGGGTGCGGCTACTGGTCATACAAGGTATGTGTGGATGTATCCTCAGCAGCCCCTTTCTAATTGGTAGGGTAACTTTTTTTTTTTTTTCCTGTTGACCTTTGTGCCAGTCAGGAAGGAGAGAAAAGACAAGAACCAATGATGTTTTTAAAGGGGATTTTTATGTAGACACATACACTTGGGCGTCTGATTGCCAGGCTTGGGATCCAGGGCTCCTAAGTCGGCCGTTGCTAAGCTGTTGGTCCTGGAACCCACCTGTCAGCCTTACTGTCCCTGAGAAAATTGTTGGGTATCCAGAGGGTCTGCAAAAAAGGATGAATTCCAAGTGATACTGTGCCACAGAGGCATGATAGCAAGTATCCCTGTGGGAATCACTGTACATACCCCAGAAGCTGACGTCATCATATACTTCTGTTTCCCTGGCAGAGAGCATGGTGTAGTCAGCGGGGGCTACCCCAGGTGTTCCCCCATCCCATCCAGGCAGGATCAGTACTTACAAGGGCAACAGTGCGGTTCTGGGTACGTAGCCATCTGCAGGGGAGAGTAGGTAGAGTGGATTCTTAGCCCTAACACCTGTCACTCCTTTCCCTGGATGTGGGTCAAGCACACTTACACTTGCCCTTGGGATCCCGACACAGCATCTCATCCTTGCTGGTGAACTCGATCACTTCTAGAATCTCTCCACGCCGGATGCCCAGGTGCTTGCCACCTCCACGCCGTGTCTTGGCATTGGGGTCAATCATCATCTTTGTGTGAATTACGATCTCACCTTCAAACTTGGAGAACATCATGTTAAGACTTTCTGCTGTTAACCTTAGTTCTTCCTTAAGGTGAAAGTCCTGGGCCTGGGTACCAGTCCAAGATTCACTCCTTGTTCTATGTCCTTACCTTGAACTTCTTTCTAAACTCTCTCTCAGCTTTCTCTGCCTTCCTGATTTGTTTCAGCAGCTTGGGGTCAGGGGCTGGCAACTGCTGTGGCTGAGTGGCATTCTTCCTGGAAGACCTAGTTATTGGAGATAATTATGAGTAAGAAGTGGCCCCTATCAGAGACAGCCCAGCCCAGCCTGTAACATCCCATTTGCCCCATGTACCTGAGCTCTGGATCCTGCTGAGGCCATCTGGTGGTTTGCTGGGTAGGCTGCACTTCATCTAAAAGTATCAGACAAGAGTCAGGACTAGGCTCCCGGCTCACTACCCTAGTGATTTGATGTGTGGTAAGCCTGCCCTCTGAGAATCTTGATCACTTTTCTCCTATACTTATCTCTCAAGGCTAATCAGTTCTTGTGGGTAAGGTTCATTTTGGTGAGGAAAATAAAGGCTGAGAAGTTGGTCAACTGTCCAGTAAAATTGTAGAAGTGGTATGGATTTGTAGGCTTTTGTTTTTGTTTTTGTGGTCTTACTGTGTAGACCCAGCTGCCCTAGAATTCAGCTCTATCTCCCTCTGCCTTCCTGAGTGCTCGGATTAAACATGGTCACCATGACTAACCTTTCAGGTGTAGGCTTTGGTGGCCCCAGCAGTAGGCCAGGCTTCCAGAGTGAGTCCAGATGGTGCCTAAGGGTTTGTTTGGGTGATAGTCTTTTGAAGCTTGTGTGAGTAAGGGCCTGAATCAGAAGCCCCATTTTGTTAATGACCCAAATGTCACTTTGAACATTTCAGACCAACTCTCCTTTCTGTTGAGCATCCCACAGCAGGGGTGTCTGTCATACCCAGCCAGTGTTGAGATCTCAACTCTTCAGGCAGAGATCTGGTTCCTACCCAGATCTACTTTTACTTATACAGCACTGCTTCTACTTCTCTCATGATCTGCCTCAGTCTTGAGTGGTCTCACAGCTTGAAGCAAACTTGACTCTGACACTACGGGGGCCCTGTGGTCCTGTGTCACCCTGCAGTTTGTTCTGAACAGGCCACTGACAGCCTGCCTTTTCTGTTGGTCTGCACATACCCTAAAAAGGCTGGACGCTGCCCCTCCAGATGAATTCCTATCTGAGAAAAGACGGGGCTGCCATATTTCAAAGGGACCCAAGAGTAGGAAAGGAGTTGGTGGTCCCAGGCTACTCTGGTACTGGGAAGATTACTGTAAAATGTTCAAAGCAGCCTTTGAGAGACTGTCCACAGGAAGGCTCACACATGGCACTGAAAGGAGAAACTCATATAGTTCTGGTATTTAATAATGATCTTGAAGAGTAAAGATTGGGAAGCGGTTACTGAAGCAGTGCGTATGTGTGTGTTGGAGGAGGGGTTCTATTAGGTTTAGGAAAGGGAAGTCCTTTCCTAACCTTGGAAACAGTAGTGAGGGCTCTCACCAGCGTTTCTGCAAAGCTGTCTCCCACCCCCACCATACAGCATACCCTCAACGGAAACACTAGGGTCTCTGTTAGGAAACTCTACTAAAGGACGTGTTGCAAGCATTGCCCTGGTTAGATCAGGAGAAGCAAACAAAAGGGACCCAGGAAGGAGCAAGGGCTAGAGAATTTGAAGGCACCTGGCTTTGAACTAGGACCTCCAGCTGGGACAGGGTGAGCAAGGTTATCCCAAGGCCAAGAGTCTCTGTTAGGAGCCCCCAATAAGACCAGGAATAGCTAGCTAGGGGAGGGGAAGCTCAGCTGGAACTTCCACAGCTCTAGATCAACTGGCTGGGCCTAGTCTCAGATCCCTGAACTCAATGTTAATGGGGTAATTGTCTTAGTTGTGGCTGCAGAATCAGCAAAGTTCTTTCAAAGAAGCGCATGTTTGCCGTGGAGACACCAGTCTTGGAGCTGCTCAAGGAATTAACTTAGAAGAGAGAAAAAGAACCTTCTGCCACATTGTCTCCAGCCCTAACATCTTGCCTTATTCCAGCCACACACAGAGCTTGCTGGGACATGCTCTTAGGATGGACTGCAAGGAACCTTGTGGGCTGGGATTTGCTTTGGTATTATTTGCAGGGTCTTAACCTAATCCAGGCTGGTCATCCTGCCTGCTAATGCCAATTATAGGTGTGCATTGTAATTAACTGTGCCCAGCCTTGTCCATAATCCTGCCATGATTCCTGCACATGAGTGCTACGCTTTATAAAGGGAATATGCCATGATCTCACTCATTCTCTGCCTAATATACTGCCTAGTCTGTTTTGCTAACTTTGGTTTCTACAGTTCTTTCATTGCTGTCCAGGCCTCTTGTCACCTCAGTGGATCATACTTCTACCTACAGCAAACCTGGCTGCTTGGGTACCTCTGGGCTTCTCCTTCCTCACCATCTGGCCCACCAGCATCCACCCTAGTATGGATCACTTTCTAGTCTTACACCTGGAGTGTGAGAAAATGCCTTTCTTAACTAATGATTCATGGGTGCCCAGGCCAACCACTTAGACCACCTACAAACCTCTGCCTCTGGGGCTAGGACTAGAGTCTTCTGTGGCCTCCACAGCATCATACGGCTCATAGATCTCCTCCGGGTACCTGTAGGGATACCTGAGATGAGGGCCTCCTTGAGCCCCACACCCCTACCTGGCCCCTCTCTCCCTACACTCACTTCACAATATGTTGAAGTTGTTGGGCTTGGAAGTGGGTCCCAGTAGTAGAGGCTGTCTTTCGTACAGCTGTGGAACAGACAGCATGGGAGGGAAGTGGCTCTGCCCAGATTTTTAGGCCACTCCTCTGCCTCAGCCACCTACCCTAACTTACCTGTGTGTGGGGCTGGGGCTCTCCGGAAGCTTTGGATATTGATGGGGACCGGTGGTAGTGGAGGCTTAGCTGGGGGAGATCCCAGGCTGCTGGCTGAGGGTAGAGGCCGCCGAGGTGGGTGCCGGACTTGGAAGTCTTGTGATCTACAGCGGAATGTCCCAGGCATTCCAAGCCCAGGGCTGAGGGGGAACTGGGGCCTGGAGCCCACAATGGCAGAGGGCAGGGAACACTCGGATACTGAACCAGGGAGTTTGGGCTTTCTAGGCAGACCCTTGGGGAACTCCGGCTGGAAGAACTTGCCGTGTTGAGCTTGCAAAAACTTCTTGGGGATCGAACTGAACTCAGGTTCCGAGGATGTTCTAGGGAGATGACCCAGTTCTGGTTGGAGAGGCTTCTTTGAAAGTATGTTGTGGTCTAGCTGCTGAGGCTTCTTGGGAACCTTGCGAACTTCGGGCTCAGAGGATGTCCTGCTAAGGTTACTTAGCTGGAGCTGTGGATGTTTCTTGGGAAATGCATGAAGGTCTGGCTGAGGGGAGTGAGATTGGGGGTTACATGACCCAGGCTTCCAGGGGGTTGTCTGGGGGACTTCAAAGGACATGGGCTGCTGTGGAGACTTGGGGCAACCGATGCTCTGAGGATATGGGGGCTTCCTCAAGTTCTCGTTGAACTCAGACAGCAGTGACTTCTTGGGAAAGGAATTTACATCAGGCTGTGGGGAGTGGGGATAAAACTCATTGGACCCAAGCTTGGAGGGGGATGTCTGAGGAACTTCACTGGACTCTGGCTGTGTTAGGGACTTCCTAGAGAAAGTAGCAGTCTGAGGCTGCAGTGGTTTCTTGGGAAAGGTACTGAACTCAGATGGCAAGGGCTTCAGAGGACCCTCACTAGACTCAGGCTGCCAAAACATCTTGGGTTTGAGCTGTGTTGGGGACCTGGCAGGATTGCTGAGCTCAGGCTTCAGGGGCTTCTGGGCAGGTACACTAGGCTCTTGGGGTGCCTCAAGCTGTGGATAGCTCTCTAAGAGCTCTCCAAAGTCAGGTTTGGGGAACTTCTTTTCAGGTTTGGGGAGATTAGTGAGCTCAGGTTGTGAGGGCTTCTTTGGGAGGCTGGCAAACTGGGGCTGAAGGGGCTTCTTTAGATCTGTGAACTCGGCCTTCGAGGGCTTCTTGACACCAGTGAATTCCGGATGTACAGGCTTCCTTGGGAGATCTCTGAGCTCAGCCTGTAGGGGCTTCTTGGGTAGATTAGGGAACTCAGGCTGCGGTAACTTTCTGAGAACCTCAGGCTGTGGGGGCTTCTTGCCTACAAACTGCAGCTGTGGGGTTTTCAAGGACACTGCACTGAACTCAGACTGTGAAGACATGCGCTGATCACTTAACTCAGTCTGTGGAAACGTCTTCAGGAGTTTGTTGAACTCAGGCTTTGGGGTTTTTCTGGACGGTTCTCCAGACTCTGACTTAGAGGCCTGGAACTTAGCTTGGAGGTTTCGGAAGTCCTGATTGCTCCCCTAGGAGGACATGGAAGGGTGTCGTACAAGAAGGCAGTTGGAGAAACAGCTATAGATACAGTTGGTCATAGACACACAAACCCATCACCCTCCCCCTCCCTTAGCCTCCCATTCTAACATTGCTTCTTCCCCAGCCTCAGCTGTACCTCAGTCAGCTTCTCTTTTTGGATAAGAACTACTGTTCCCAGGTTTCTGGAACTCACACCCTCCTGAATCCTCTTCTTAAGCTGTGTCTAACTTCATCTCTAGTAGGACCTAGCTCTTTATGCCCCACCCCTAGCCCATGGGCCCGAGATGGTACTTCCAGTCAGCAATGCCTTCCCAGCATCTTCAACCTTTTCACCTCTTCTCCCCCTAGATTCCCTCTCGGCCTGACCACAAAGCTCTCCCCAGTTCTTTTTTGTTTTTTTCTCAGATTTCAAGATACATCCGGAATTCAACCACTTCTCACTGTCACCCCAGCTAAAGGAACTGTCCCCCACAGCCCAGATCACTATAATGGGCTCCTCCCTGGTCTGCCCTAGAGGAGACCTGCTAAGTCTCTGCTCTGAATCTCTCAGTGAGTTTTCATCTCTCTGGGGAAACCAAATAGTCCCTGAATGACTATGCAACATCCCTCCCCAGCTCATAGCTTCTGTCCTGTCATGCATACCTCTCAGTGCATACATAGGGGTCTCCCTCCTCTTTGTCTTTATGACAGTACTCCTTAAGGGAGGCCTCTGAGACAACCCTATTTTAAATCAATTTCGCCTCCCCAGTTTCCCACCTTCTTTATATCTCCCATCACCTATCAAATTGCTTATTAGTTCTGTTGTAATGTCTTTATAATGTTTTGGGGGTTTGTATTTTTGTTATGTTAGGGATGGAAACCAGCAAGTTCTGTAGCACTGAGCCACACCTTCCCACTGACTAGGGTTCTTTTGTTTGTTTTTCTTGTATTTACTTTTTAAAGCAGGGTCTCATATATAATAGGTTGGCCTCAAACTTGCTATGTATTTGAGGATAACCTTGAACTCCTAATACTCCTGCCTCCAACTCCCGTGTGCTGGGATTACAGGTATGTACCACTATCCTTAGTTTTATTTTTTGTTTTGAGTCAGTGTCTCACTATGTAGCCCAGGCTGGTCTGGAACCCAACAATCCTCCTGCTTCAGCCATCTGAGTGCTGAGATTACAGCTGTGTACTTCCATACCCAGTTTGACTAATCTGTTAAAATTTTATTTGGAGGGCTAGAGAGATTGTTCAGTAGCAAAGTACTTGTCATACAAGCCAGAGTTCTGTCCATACATTAAAAAAAAGCCTGGAGCCACACCTGTCATTCTGGCTCTCGGAGAGGCCAAGGGAGGAGACTCTCTAGGGTTTGCTGGCCAGCTTGTCTAGCTAAGTCAACAAACTCCAGGTGCAGCTAGAGACCCTGTCTCAAAAGAGTAAGTAAAGGGCCATTGAGAAAGGCCCAACCTTCACATACATGTACTGTCTATTACTGTCACAGACATATGACTGTCCCCTTTAGCCCCTCTAGATTATCCATGACCTCTCACTGCCTGGCACATAGTTAAGTACTCAGTAAAATATTTACAGAAATAAAATATATGCAGGACTACAAAGACAGGTATATATTCAGTCTATCTAACATGTGGGTATATCTTTCTGAAAAAGATACACAGGGAGGCTCATGATACTCCACATGAGGGGCAGCAGGCAGGCTCCCCATATGGGCACAGGCACCATATGACATATTCCAAACATTCCTGGAATCTCAAAGATTGGCCTTTGCCATAGGTCACAGGTGCAGGTAGATATTCAAGTAGATACCCAAGGCTTCTGAGAGGCCTTACAACCTGTCTTCATCAAGGGTCAAGAAGATCGGAGGACGGGTACAGAACCTTGTGAGCCTGTCTAGAGATGGAGGGATTCAGAAACACCTCTGGGGAGGCAGCAGTTCTTGCCTGGAGTCAGACATGCCTTTGTTGAAGCCCCAATGAATTGAGGCAACAGTTCCAGCTGACCACAGGACTAGATATAAGAAAGGGTTAGCAAAGCACAGTTTGGGTAACTGGCTGGGGATGGGGGCTGGTGCAGCAGATGCATGACCCACTTCATCACCCCACAGGAAGCCTCTGCTCTTATCCCAGCTGATGACATAGGGTAAAGGGGTATCATTCCAGGCAGACCCAACCTACCCTGCCTTAAGAGTCACAGATCCAAGCCTGGTCCACAAGAGCTCAAGCTATGCCTTGGCTGTTCCCTACTTTGGCCTAGGCCATTTCATTCCCAAGACTTCCTAGCTCTATTCTGTCAGGCTACCAATGGGGTCATGTTTACCAGTTCCCCAGTTTCCACTTTTGCTCCTTGTTACCTGCCCAGAATGGACTTCCAATAGGGGCTTGGGGACTCACCATGGCTTCAGGGAGTGATGAACCACGAGGTGAGTGGGTCTGAGCTTAGGCTGCTGCCTTGAGGAAGTAACTGTGGTTTCTGATCCTCGACACACCAAGTAGGGGCTGTTGGGGGGGGGGGGAGGAAGGAGGCGGAGATGGCCTTTCTGTCCCCTCCTTGAGTTCCTGCCTGCCTACTACAGTCCCCAAGCTCAGGTCATCAGACCTAAGCATTTCTCTAATGCACAGTTACTAGCTATTAACTAGCCTCTTGATTCCCTATTATTCTCCTTACTCTTAACACTTTGGGTTCTTGACAAGCTTTGTCTCCAAAGAAGCAGGCTTAGGCCAAACTCAGGACAGCCACAGGAACAGATCACCTCAATGGGGATTTTATGGTTTGCTTTCGTGTTTAAGAAAAATTAGAGCCAGGATATGGCTAGTGTAATGGTGAGGACACGTCTGTCCTCCTGTGTTGTTTCATCTACCTTGTTTCAACACTTGTACTCTCAACAGGACTTCCCTGTTAAGGTGACAAATGCCCAGTCAGCCAGGACTGAGTACCCAAAGCATAAGGCTCAACAAGGATAGCAGATTTAGGGGTGGATGGTATTAAAGATTTATAACTGGGGTGAGGGGAGGTAGGGGTTTTAAGGACCTCTTAAGTTCCCAGTCATTAGAGAAAGCAGAGAAAGGAGAAGCCAGAGAACTAGATTACAGGAAAATGGAAACAGCTCTTGAGAGTCCACAGAGGGACAAAGGTAGATACAGGTAATGGAGAGCCTTGACTGCAGGATTCAGCCCACAGAAACAAAAGCAGAGTACAGAGCTATGATTCTCAGATTTGAAACAGAATTCCTTGAGCTGTTAACAGAAGGATTTTCCAGCGATTCTGACATCACCAGTCTGGGATGTGGTCCAAGCAGGAGGACTATTTAGACCCTGGCAGGGTGATTCGGTTGCACAGGTGAGAATACTTGTGAGAATACTTGCCAGCCTGAGGTACATAATGCGACCCTGACTTAGAAAATTAAAGAAACCCAAGAAAGTACATGTTCTATCCAGGTCTGGTGGCACAAACCTGTGATCCCAGCAATTGAGAAACTGATATTAAGTGCAACAAGATATTAAGTGCATGGCCAGCCTCAGGCTACAAAGTTGAGATCCTGTTAGCAGGATATAGTAATCTTTATCCATCACTTGGGAGGCAGAGGCAGGTGGCTTCAAGGCCAACCTGGTCTACATAGCAAGTTCCAGGAGACTGTCTCAAAAAAAAAAAAAGTTGAGATCCTGTCAAAGGAAAAAAGACATAAGAAATCTGAGGTTGTAGCTCTGTTGTATAGCATTCACAAAGCCTTAGATTTGATTTCCAGAACTACATAAAACAGCAGTTGGGAGGTAAAAACAGGAGGATTGGAAAGTCCTATAGTTTGAGGCCAGCCTGTTTTACATGGTGAGTTCCAGTCCAGCAAGGGACACATAGTAAAATCTATTTTTTTTTGTTTGGTTGGGTTTTTGTTATTTTGGGGAGAAGGTTTTAGGGGGGGAGAAGGGGGATTTGGTTTGGTTGTGGATTTTTGTTTTTTGCTTTTCGTTTTTTTCTTTTTTCTTTGTAGCCCTAGCTGTCCTGGACTTACTCTGTAAACAAGGCTGACCTCGAACTCAGAGATCCACCAGCCACTGCCTGCCTAGTGCTTGGCTTAAAGACATGTATCACCACTGTCCGGCTTTGTCCAATATTTTTTTTTTTTTGGCTTTGTCCAATCTTAAGTGAATATTTTATCTTAGGTGCTGAGTTGCTATTGGGTAATATAAGGCTGATGGAGTAGCAAGAACATGTATAACTCTTGGGAATGAACCAGGTGAGGTTTCATAAGATTATTTAAATGGAAAGAAAGCAGCTGAGGCTGAGAGATAGGCCTCCTTTGTTTTAGCACACAGCATCAAAATTCTTATGCTTCTGTATTGCCATCTTGGGTCACAGTTCCCAGAGGTAGGTCTGATTTTACAGGCATCTCAACTGGATAGGGATGACCAAGTGTGGGTTTTGGACTTTCCAGAGCCATGCTGAGTCGAGTCAGGGGTAGGGATATGAAAGAAGTCATGCCTGTAATCCCAATTACTAGTTGAGGGTGTGGGCAGGTGAGTCACATGCTCAATTCACGGTTAGTAACTGGAGGCCCAATCTCAAAACTGAAAACACTTGGCCAGTGAGCTGGCTGGGGGTTGTAGTGATGGAGTTGAGGACACTTGCTCTACAAGCTGGATGACTTAAATTCGATTCCTGGAACCCATGCAAGGTGGAGGGGAAGAACAACTCCACAGCTGTCCTCTGATCTTTATGCTGTGACACACACTTACTGGCCAAGCAGCACACTGCAGGCAATTAAAGCTTCTACTAGCTAAGGGTGAATGACAGCTTGGAAATTGCCCAGGCTGATCACTCTGTGGAACCTGGGGACCAAGTAGGAGAGCTGTAGTGTGTAGGCTCCCAGCATGGCCACCAGAGGCCTTCTCACACTGTATTTGGTTCACATGGCCATGACCTGGCTCTAAGCTATGGAACTAGTAGCCCAAAATGATCAAGGCCAAAGAAATTATCGTGGAAAAGTCGGGAGTTCTTTGAAGAAGGGAATATGGTCCAAGTGGCTGAGACATATGAGCTGGGATCCAAGGTTGCAGCTGCACTACACCTCTCTTACTCTGGATAAAGATAAATAGTCTGGCATCCCTCAGGTGACGAAACTGTTGGTGGATAATTCCCAAGTGATGACCCAGCACCTGACCCTGCAGACAAGTCTCCAGGAATTGCTCCATCTGTTCAGGTTAACCTCTTTTGAGCAGTTGCACAGGTATGTGCCTACCAGCTGATCAGGCTAACTCCTTCTCCCACACTGACACTCTTTTGTGCTCCCTGCTGGAAAGCTGGGACACTTTGGCTATCTGGGAGTTGGGGGTAGAACACTGGTAGTACCAGCTTGAGCAGAGAAGGTCGAGGATTATGAGAGTTCAGAAGGCACAGTGTGGGCATTTATAAAGTGGCAAGGATTGGCACGTAGTTTAGATAGTAAATGTGGTGCAGCGGAAGTTCTGTAGGTCCCTGGTAGGGTCCCTCCATCCCCACTACTCAGTTTCTGGGATGGGAATCACTAAAGGGACATTTCCCAAATCCCCTATTCTTGCCTCTCAATTCCCTTCATCCAGAAGATCCCAAGCATTATGACATCCACTTTTATTTTTTGTGTGGTATATGCACCTGTGTGGGTGCATGAATCTGTGCTTATGTTTGCAGAAGCTATGGGTTGCTATCAGCTGTCTTCCTCTTGAATTCTCCAAGGTCTCTCACAGAACCTGAGATTCACTTTTTGCTAGACTGGCTGGCCAGGAAGTCTCAGGTGTCCACCTGTCTCTTATCTCCCTTTCCCTCCCCACTACATTACTTGCTATTTGTTATTTTACTTTGGCTTAATAAACTCACTCATTCAAAACCAAGTATGGCCATTGTGATCATTCTCTGGATTCTACAATCAGTGAGGTTGAATAAAGAGAAGATAGGAGGGCTGTGATGGGGGATGTAGGGCCTGGAGGTCCTAGCTTAGCAGTGTCTGGAATTACCTTTTGGCTACAGATACAAGGACAAAGAGGTGACAGAAGAAAATTCTGATTTAGAGATAGGACACAAGGGAATAGTGAGACAAACTGGGGTGTGACCAAGGAGGTCTTTAGGTTTTTCCTATTCCCAAAAGAAAGAGTTATGAAGATTATGGCCATGGAAGAAGATGGGGTTCGAGAAGGAGCCTTGTGGTCTACTAGAACAGGATCTGTGTTCGTGTATGTACTGTGCATGTGGGATACCTGTAACTATGCCTGCATATGTGAAGGTTAACATATGCAGCCTTCCTCAGTCACTTTACTTTCTTTTGAGCAAGGTCTCTTAATGGGACTTCAACTCAGTTTTGGCTAAAGTGGCTGGCCACTAAGCCCCCAGGTCCTGTGCTGGGTCACAGACACATGCCACCATGTCCAGTTTTAAAATGGGTGCTGGGAATTTGAACTCAGATCCTGCTTGTATCTACTATGTTATCTCTCCAGTCCAAGAACAGGAGTCTTTATCCAGAGAGCTGTATGAGCCACTGAGGAGCACTGGTGAAAGATGCTCTGACAGGGGTAGGAGGGGATACCCTAGCTAGAGAGGTAAGACCAGTCTCCAGGTAATGGCTGAAAAATACATTGGATGTCTAATCCCAAGATGCATGCCAGTCTGGCTCTGGACTGCAACAGAAGCAAGGCACCATATTTTCTTGGTGTGTATGAGAGAAGTATGTGGGGGGGGGGGGATGCACGTTATGTATCCCATATCTAGCCAGGATGCCTTTGAATTCCTAATCATCCAGACTCTACTCCCCAACCACACCCCCCCCCCCCCCCAGTTCTGGAAATGTATGCATACATTAGCATGACTGGTTTATATGGTCCTGGGGACAGAACCCAGGGCTTTGTGCATGTGAGGCAAGCACTGTACTGAATTACATTTTACATCCTTTTCTACATTTTCAAACAGGGACCCCAGAGTCTCCAGAGCTGGGGCTGGGGCAGAATCCAGTAGCAGAAGAGGGTCTGCTGACAACAAGGATAAAGTTCAGTTCTTCATCCTGCCATGCCCACCTCCTTAACCACAGTTACCCAAGGCTTTATTCTCTCCTGTGAAATCACTGGCCTCAGGTGCAGGTGGCTTTAATCCAGGACAGCTCAGAGCTGACATCTAGCTTCCCACACTATGTCTTCCTAATTTTTTTTTTTTTTTTCATTTTCATTTTGTTGTTGTTTGGATTCTTTGTTTTTATTTTCTTTTTTTTTTCATTTTCTTAATTAATGCAATTACACCTCGGCCATAGGCCCCTCCCTGTCTTCCTAACTCTTGGTACTTAAAAAAAACATTTTTTAGAAAGTCTTGCTGTGTAGCCCAGGTTGGCCTTGAACGTAAAGAATGATCCATCTCTGCTTTCCAAGTGCTTGGCTGTGTCCCCACATCTTGTTTGTTTTTTGAGACAAGTGTTTCATTGTGTAGTCTAGCTGAAACTTGTTACTTAGATCAGGCCTTGAATTCACAGAGATCCACCTGCCTCTGCCTGCCAAGTGCTGGGATTAAAGGTGTATGCCACCATGCTTTTAAGTATGGGGCTTTAATATACGAAAGTTAGGAGGACAACTCTGGAGAGTTGATTCTCTTTTCCCACTCCACTATGGGTTTTGTGATCAAACAGGTCATCAGCGTTGCATGGGCAAGCACTTGAACATGATGAGCCATGTCTTTTTGTTGTTGTTTTTCAAGACAGGGTTTCTTTTGTTTGGCCCTGGCTGTCCTGGAACAACCTCTGCAGACCAGGCTGGCCTTGAACTCAGAGATCTACCTGCTTCTGCATCTTGAGAGCTCAGATTAAAGGCATGTGTTACCATAACCAGATTTTTTTTTTAAATAAAGGAAAAAATATCTGAAAAACAAACAACAAACAAAACCCTCTGGTTTCTGGAAGTTGTGGAACAGAACAGTGGGCACAGGCTGCCCCTATCTATAGCTGGCTAGGATGGGCACTATGGTAGAGACCTGGATTCCAGGGCTAAGGTGACAGTGCTAGGAGTACTTAGGAGAGTCAGGTTCTGTGAAGCCAATTCTAAGGCCCCTTACTACATTGTATGAGCCTAGACCCAGTAGGTAGATGCCTACTGCTTATTTGAGGGGAGGACAGGAGAGGGCTCGGCGGTTAAGAGTTCACTGTCATACTGCTTTTACAGAAGACCCAAGTTTGGTTCCCAGAACCCATGTTGGCAGCTCACATACCCATACCCTCTTCTGGCCTCTATGGGCATTACATTCTCATGTGTACACACACACTCACACACACACACACACACTCAAAAAAAAAAAATAAAAATGAAAGCATAAAAACCTTATCTGAGGGGCAAGGGACCCAAGACATAGCACCTTTATTGTCCCCTCCCTCCTCAAATTACAAAATAAATCTGCATCCCCTCCCACCCAGCCCAACACAACTGGTTCAAAGCTGTGAGAAAAGCGGATTCTCCCCCTCTGACAGCTGTGATAACCCAGGAGCAAATGGGGTTGGGTCCTTGTGGAGTTGAGTGGGAGGCTGAGCCTGGGCCTCATCCCTTGCCTCTAGCTCCATGCCCGAGCATTTCTCAGCCTTACCCGCCCGGATGTTGGCACGAAGGAACCCTGGCACCAGGGATGTGGGAGCGCCAGGGCGGTGGTCCTGAAGGTGTAGTGTCATGGTGGGCCGTGAGGCCGTGGAGAAGTCACACTGCATGCACGAGTAGCGGCCACGCGTGTGTTCCCACACGATGCGGCTGGGGGCCGCGAACCCTGCAGGCAGGCAGGCAGGCCCCAATCAGTCCTGGGTCAAACTGCAGAGGGCCTTTCAACCATGAATGGTGGATGTCAGCCTGGGCAGATTAGACTTTTTCCTGTGTCTATCCCCCTCAGCTTCTAGGGTCCAGCCAGGCTGGATCCTTTGAAGGCACCAAGTTTGGCTGCCATCCCTGGACCCACCACGGGAGAGGACCACTCAGAGATGGGTAAGGCGCAAGTTTTTACACAGGAACGCCGACGCAGATGAAGGCATAGGTGCCAGTCGTTTTAAAGGTAAAATCATGTATTTTAAGGGACAGGCACTGCTGCTTCCCAGCATTCACAAGGCCCACACAGGGCACAGGAATAAAGGCCCCTCCACCCTGCCCTGGTGGTCACCTGCACGCACCTGAGGGTGCATCGGAACCGCCCTGAGGTCTTCTTGGACTGCCAGCAGTACCTGTAGGAAAGAAGTGGGTCAAGTTCAGAATTGGGGTGGGTCCAACCAGCTTTGCAGGCAAACCACTCCCACACTCACCTTGACTCTTTTTCCAGATGGCAGTGCTAGAGGCTGGTGGCCCTGGAGCAGCAGTCAGGAATGGGCGCAGTCGTGGAGGACTCAGGCCAAAGGGTGCAGGGTTCAAGTACGGAATGAAGGGCCCAGTGGGGGCAGAGGTGAAAGGCTCAAGTAGTGGGAATGGCAGGCCCAGGGTAGATGAAGAGTCAGACTCTGTGGGGCGCTCAGGCACAGGTGGCTCTTTGTCCAGGGAAGGGGGTGGTGGTGGAGCTGGGCTCTGAGCATGCTCTGCACAAACATGCAGATGCTTGAAGAGTGAGCGGTGAGTGCGGAAGCGCAGGAGGCAATTCTCACACCTGGGGGCAGGTACAGTGCTGGACTGTCTCTTAGGCAACAGGAAAGTGCCTACCCATTGCTACCCAGAGGCTAGGATATGGAAAGGGTATGTAGGTAGAAATCTCTGGCAATGCACCCAAAGTAAAGCTTGGCCTACATGCCCTCCCTTACTGTAATCTTGATCTTTCTGGGTCTCTCCAGCTTAGAACTTCAAGTTTCGATTTTACTTAGGTGGCCAGTGTTCCACATAACAAGTGAGGTGGAACTGGACAGAACCACAGCATGTACACCTTACCCTGCCAACCTGAGCCTGTAGCCAGGGTGACTTACTCCTATTCTTCCATGCAGTTGGGGCTGGTTTCCCAGGCCACACTCATATCCCCAACCCAACCCTCCTCCACACACTAGGAAGGGCTAAAGGTCTAGAATTCACAGAGGTCAGGATCTCACTTGAAGTAGCGATTGGGCTTGTAATGCAGCTTGCCATGGGCTACCAGCTCCTGCATGCTGGGGAAACTCTCAGTGCAGCTCAGGGATGAGCATCGGAAGAGCTTGCCTGGATAAAGACCAAGTGAGGAGTGGGGAGGTTAAGACTTGGGGGGGCACTGCCTACCTTCCACCCTAATCTTCTTTACTGTCTCCAACCCTCATCTTACCTTCCAGTGACTGTGTAGGTGGGCAGTGGGTACGGAGATGCTGTGCCAGATCACGAACACTGGGGAAACTAAGACAGCAGCCAGGGCTAGAGCAGGGTATCTGTTTCCCTGCAGGATGAATGGGTGTCATCTATCTTTTCCTTACCTATCACCCATCCCACTACTAGAATAAACTGACCTGAAGGGCTGGATTTGTTCAGTTCACCCACAGAGCCATACCTGACATACTGACAAGATGCTCAGTAAACAGTAAGGAATCCCCCTCCCCTACATAGGATACAATGTAATTCCTTATCCTGCACAACTTAAGTCCTATGGAAGGTCCTGTGATTCCCAGAAGAACCCATCACAGATCACCTGGTGGTGGACGTCGTCTGGGCAACCTCAGGTCTTCATTGGTCCCCACACCTGTACTGGTTGAGCCAGCCTGGCAGCTGTCTGGGGTTAAAGAGGCAACCTGCTGTGGAGGTCCTCCACGATCCCACACTGGTGGTGTGGCTGTTTGGTTAGGGCCTGGCTCCTCCAAAGAGGAGAAAGTGGTTGTAGCTGCCACATCTGAAGATGCCACTTCCTTGTCAGGTTTACTGGAGCTGGATTCCGTGGTGTCAAGGCTGGGCCTGGAAGGTTCCTCCTGGTGCAAAAAGTAGCTAGAATTAAGGATCAAGAGTTCCCTAGGACAGAAGGAAGCTCTTCTACTTCAAAGGTCCACAAGACTCAGGGTTTCTAACTCCCTCCACTCCCATTCATCCCACTTTCTGAGTCACCAGCAAGATCAGATAAGGGAGGTAAGGGAAAACTAAACTACTGTCTGTCGCCTAATTCTAAGTGCAGTCGGGGTTATCTACCAGGGATTATGCATGAAAGAGTACCATAATCAACATCCCTTCCTCTTCAACTTTGGCAGGAGAGAGGCACCATAGGGAGGACGCGTGGCCTACAGGAGTAACATGGAAATGCTGGAGGGCCTAGAGTGTATTGTATGATGGAGAATGCTGGCCGGGCTAAAGCTGTGCAGACGAACTCAAGAGAAGCTCGGGGCAAGGCTGTGTTAAATATAGGGGATGGACTCGAGCACAGTGGGCGTGGCCCAAGCAAAGCCAGGTCTAACCGAAGGGGCAGAACGCTCACTGACAGCGGCGGGCGGGGACCCGGATGTGGGGGCGGGTCAGCTGGAGAGGGTTCCTGCGGCAGGACCGCCCCCTGTCAACCCCCGCTGCTTCCAAGCGCCCGCGTGCGGGGTGCCGCGCTCACCATCCTCTGCTTAGTTCGATCTCTGGTTCCTGTGTCTTCGGTGGCTCCGGCTCCAGTAGGGGCGACTTCCTCGGCAACGCGGGCTCACGCTCACGTCGGCGCCATTTTTACCCCCCGTTTCTCAGATCTCGCGAGATCTAGGGTGTGGCCTAATCCTGGACGCTTCTCTAGGAGGAGGGGCTTGAGGCTGGACTGCCGCCTAGTTAACGTGGTAATTCATAAGGTTAATTGCAGAATCAAAGGGCAAAGATCCAGTATGAAAAATCTCTCCAATCCTTGTGTCCTCGTCTGCAAAATGGACATCACCACCCCTTTCCCTGCATGCTCCAACTCTGGAAAGGCAATAAACAGCAATCTTTCGTCTTTTTTGTATACCAGGTCAGATTAACCTCGTCTGCATCAGCCTTCAGAATACTGGGATAACAGATACTGTCTGTTTTTAACTGGGCTTTATTTTTAGAGGAAAGTGACAACAGCTCCCCTGTCGTTACTTTTTAGCCCAGACTGGCCTTATACTGAGGCCATTGAACTTGGATGCCTCCACACCAGGTTTTAGGTGGCACCACGTGTCAAACCCAGCGTTTTCATGTATGTTAGGCTAACACTTATTCAAACTAAGCTACATCCTTAGCTGTATGCACATACATATGCAAGCGGAGTGTGTGTGCACAGATGTGACCCAGTTAAGTGTGAAGGCCCAAAGTAGATACTGTTTTCCTCTGTTGGTCTCCACTTTATTGAGGCAATGTCTCTCTGAAGCTAGAGCTCATCAGTTCCCACTAGTCTAGCTACCTTGCTTGCCAGAAGATTCCTGGTGTCCACCTCCCAAGAGCCCTGGTTACAGGTAGCTGCATGCCTCCCACACAGGGATGCTGGGGACCCAAACTCTTCCTTATCTGCATGAGAGCTGTGGGTCTGAACCCTTGTGTCTGTAGAGAGCCATCTTCCTAGCAAGCTCCTTTTTTTTTTTTTTTTTTTTTTTTTTTTTTTTCACATTCAATCTGCAGTAAGAATAAATCTATTGTAATAGCTCGAAGCGAGAAACAAGCTAACTGTGGCTCTTCAGATTTTGTGAACAGGAAAATCCCACAGATACAGATGTGTGAAAATGAATCCCAAGTGCACTGGTGAGGTTCCCTGCCTGGCCTACTAAAGTGCATACATACTAAAGTGCCAGGGAAACTTGGGAGACTTGACTCAAAAATGGAGAGAAAATAACAGCAGAGAAATGATTTTGGAACTATTCTATGAGATGAGAAACAAAAGGGATGTGGAAATGATGAAATCAGGGAAGCCTGTCTGAGGGGGGTGACTTAAGCTGTACCTTGATGCCTGATTTATCACAGTGCTCTGGGAAGCTAGCACAGATATCCTGAGCTGGCAACAACAAGCTCCCCTTTGCCAAGCTGTTGTAAGTGGTGATTAATATTTACTATTGATATATCTTCTGGTAAAGCTTGCTGCTAATCTTAAACAGCTATATACCCAAATCACCACACAAACACTGGAATTTATTAATTAACCTAGAACACAATGCTGGGCAATAGTTACTCCCTCCCAAACCTCCAAGCCCTCATAGTTTCCTAACATTTAGATTTCTGACATTATACTTGCTTTTAGTGATATATTTGGTCCAGTCCATCTCTCCACACTGTTCCAAGATCTCTCCTCCAGCTCTCTCTCCTAGCTCTCCTCTCACCCCTTCTCCTCCCACACATTTCCTGCCCACTTCTCCCCTCTTTCCTGTCCTCTGGCTCCTCCCTTTGCACAACATTCTGGCTAGTTGTTTTATTTTGGCCTGTTTACACAGAGTTGAGACAGGATGCTTAGAATAAGTATCACAATGCAATATCTGGACTGAAACCAGAGAGTGGGGGTTGAAATCAGTATTTGAATGAACAAGGGTAAGGTGTATACATTTTAAAAGAACATTATACCAACACCAAGCAATAGTGAGACCTCTGCACTATTGAAACAGAATCAAGACATGGTGTGAAGGTCGGAAAGAGAACTCAGGTGGGTCCTCTAGGCCTTTTGAGACATGGAAGAGAGAGAAACCATGATTTCTGATGTATTCACTAATATTTGTTTTTCCATTTGTGTATGTGTGTGTGGTGCATGTTTATGTGCATGCATATTTGTGGGGTGTTCCTGTGTGTTAGTGCATGTGCATGTGGAGGCTGGAGATTGATGTAGGGAATTATCCTTCATGGTTCTCCCTTTTTATTCAATGAAACAGGACCTCAAAATCAAATATAGAACTTACCAATATGGCTAGTCTTGCTCTGGGGATCCTCTGTCTCCACTGTCTGAGACTGAAATTACAGTGTAAGACCTGGGGTCTCACACCTCAGGAGTTCAAGATCATGCCCTTCCCAGAAACTCCCCCAGACCACGGACTCGTTGCAAAAGCAAGAGGTTTATTAACCATTGTGCAATGGGGTCACCCCTGCAAGTCAGCAAAGAGTGGCACTGAGAGACAAAAGCTTTAGGTTTTTAAAAGACAAAATGCGGGTAAATTTGAAGTTGCGGTCTTGGCAATTTAGGATTGGATGAGGAAGCTATAAAGTAAGATAATTGATTAGTCTTAGGTGCTCAAGCTTGGCCAGTCCTGCCAAGTGTGGATGCAGCTGCAATTGAAGGTGGGGTGGTTAGGTCATCCTTGAAGATTTGGCTGGAGGTCTGGGTCTACTCAGAAGAAGGATTGAGGCCATCTGGGTTCGTTGCTAAGAAACACTATCTTGAAGACAAGGGTCTGGTTGTTCTTTTTGCTGAGTGAAGGTCATTGCTTGCTTGCTTTTTTTTATATCTGTCCTCACAGATAGGGTCACATTCCTCCGTTCTCTGGAAAGGTACTAAGAGGCTTTAGCTTAACCTGGACCTAAAACTCAAAACTATAGGCTTTAGAAGACATATAGGTTACAAAGTTAGTTTGATCCTTTCATCATCATCTAGCCTCTGCTGGCATGTGTACTCACACAGATACACAAATACACATAGAGAAATAATAAATCTTTAAAAAGTAAAATTAAAGCAACTGTGCATGCCTGTAATCTCAGCACTCAGGGAGGCAGAAACAGGAGGATCTCTATGAGTTTGAGGCCAGTCTGATTTTCAGGTAAACCCTGTCTTGAAAAACCAGCAAAACAAAACAAAAAACAACCCTGAAAAAGAGATTCTGGGGCTGTTACTCAGTAGACTGCTCAACTAGCATGCACAAAGCCATAAGTTTGATCCCTAGGCTTACACAAATCAGCTGTGGTAGTGTACTTAGCATCCCAGCACTGGGGGGAGATGAAGGCAAGAGGGTCAGCAGTTCAAAGTCATCTTCAGTTATATATAGAATTTAATACCAGTCTGCACAACATGAGACCCTGATGTGGGGTGGGGTGGGGCTAAAAAAATCCAGGAATGTTATCACACACCTTTAATTCCAGTATTTGGTAGGCAGAGCAGTTTGATTTTTGTGAGTTAAAAAGCCTGCTCAATCTGGTGCACGCTTTTAATCTCAGCCCTCAGGGAGACAGAGGCATGCAGATCACTGTGAGTTCAAAGCCAGCCTGGTTTCAGCCAAGGCTACACAGAGAAACTCTGTCTCAAAAAACAAAACAAAACAAAACAAAACAAAACAAAAGTGCAGCTTGCTTTACATAAAAGTTTCAGGCTAGCCAGGGCTACATAGTGAGACCCTATCTCATAAACAAACAAACAAACAAATGACAAACCCCTCAAATACCCTCTCACACAACGATAACAACAACGAATTGAAGAGGAGGCTGAAATTAAAAGTGTGTTACTACACCCAGCCTTCTTCAGTTTCTTTTGTACTGTGATCACAGGTATGTTACCATGTGATCTTTTAAAAAAGTAAGATATTTTTGAAGAGAGGGTCTGGGGTCTGGAGAGGTGGCTCAACATGCAAGCAATACTCTTACACCTAAAATAAACTAAATTGACTTAATTTTCTTGGGGAAAAAAAAAACCAAAACAGACAGAGTCTCCCTCGTTGGTTGACATGCAGAGAATAAGTGACAGTTGAATGCTCAGCTCTAAATGTGACCTATATATCACAGCTCTCTCTCCAGAGATCATCTTCTCAGATGAAATGTCAGAGTATAAGAATCAGAGATGGTTGATAACATCAAGAAAACAGTGACCTCTGGTAGGTTGACCACACACTAAGGCAAGCCCCACTTCCAAGAAAAAAGGGCAACACAAACTTGATTCAGTGGGAAAATTAAAAGAGAGAGAGAGAGAGAGAAAGAAATCTTAAGGTTCATTTGGAATGAATGTGATGGGATGGGAGGGTGGAAAGAGGGTGGTTATGGGAGAAGCTGGGGGGGGGTGAATATGTTCAAAATAGGTTGTATGAAATTCTCAAATATGTACCCAAGGAATAATTTTGAATTTTTCATCTTCTTGGCATCCACATCCAGAGTACTGGGATTACACTAAAAGGGTTACACTAATTTTGTAACCTATATGTCTTCTAAAGCCTATAGTTTTGAGTTTTAGGTCCAGGTTAAGCTAAAGCCTCGTAGTACCTTTCCAGAGAATGGAGGAATGTGACCCTATCTGTGAGGACAGATATAAAAAAAGCAAGCAAGCAATGACCTTCACTCAGAAAAAAAAAAAAAAAAAAAAAAAAAAAGAAACGACCAGACCCTTGTCTTCAAGATAGTGTTTCTTAGCAACGAACCCAGATGGCCTCAATCCTTCTTCTGAGTAGACCCAGACCTCCATCCCTAATCTTCAAGGATGAGCTAACCACCCCCACCTTCAATTGCAGCTGCATCCACACTTGGCAGGATTGGCCAAGCTTGAGCACCTAAGACTAACCAATTATCTTACTTTATAGCTTCCTCATCCAATCCTAAATTGCCAAGACTGCAACTTCAAATTTACCCGCAATTTTTCTTTTAAAAACCTAAGACTTTTGTCTCCCAGTGCCACTCTTTGCTGACCAGCAGGGGTGACCCCATTGCGCAATGGTTAAATTAAACCTCTTGCTTTTACAACAAGTTGTGGTCTGGGGGAGTTCCTAGGAAGGGCGCGATCTTGAACTCCTGAGCTGTGAGACCCCAGGTTTTACACCACAACACCTGCTGTTTGCTATACTGGGACCCTGACCCAGGGCTTTGTGTATTTAGGTAAGCACTTGGCCATCTGGGCTTTTGTGGCAGTCTCCTTTTGTTGCAATGGGCAAAGGTGTGTTTGTGCTGGGGAAGGAAGAGTGGGGTTAGGCTGAGGAAAGAGCAGGGCCACAAGGAAGGGAGAGGAGGGGCCGGATATAAGCAATTTTGTGAAAGAGCCCACAGGATGTGGGACTGAGGACTGGGTAGTGTGTACGTGACAGAAGTTCACAGCGTGGGGCTGTCCCTAATCTAAATATTCAAAACTGTTTGTTAGAATACATCAAGCCACTTTTTTCCCCCTCCACTCCCAGCACCTTTCCCAACCCTGCTCAGAAGCCTAACTTCCAGTAAATAGGGTATCTTCCAAGCTAGTGGAGCTAGGGGACTATATCTGCAAAGTGCTGGAGGGGAGAACAACCTGTGTGGTGAGATAGAAGGGGAAGGCTGGAAACTCCTTCCACTCTCTTTTCCCCCTCCTCCTCCTCCCCCCCCCTCCTCCTCTCCCTTTGTGTGTAGCCTAGGCTGGCCTTGGTTGTCTTGTAGCCATGATGAGTTTGCACTCCTGGTTTTTCTGCTTTCACCTCTCGAGTACTGGGGTGATGGGATGTGTACCATAGATACCTGGTTAAAAGGGTGCTCCTATGGAACCCAGGACTTTCTTCACGATAGGAAAACACTCTCTCGGGCTACATCCTTGACCTTATTTTTGTTCTCTTTTGTTCCCTATCCTTTCCTTTTTACCTGTCTCTTCCCTCCACTCTCCCTCTTTCTTCCATTTTGGCATTGGGTTGGAACATAGGGCTTCATGCACACGAAGCAAACATTATCAACTGAGCTATAGCCCAGCTCCTCCTTTTTTTGTAATGGAAATTTATTTATTTACAAACTAGAATTAAATTTAATTAAATTTTTTGCTGACAGGAACATTGTGTATATTGAGGTGTATATGCCACACTGTGTATATTGAGGTCACAGAACAACTAGCAGGGCTGGTTCTCTCCTTTCAGCATGTGGGGTTCCTGGCATGGAACCCAGGTTGTCAGACTTGGTAGAAAGCACCTCTACTTGCTGAATCAGCTCACTGCCCCTAACAATTTATGTACTATTTTTATTATTTTAGATATTTATCTATTTTTATTTTATGTATATGAGTGCTTTGCCTGCGTGTGTATGTGTGTACCACATGTGTGCCTAGTGCCCAGGGCAGAAGGTGTTAGATAGCCGGAGGCTGGAGTCATGTGGATGGTTGTGAGCCACCTTGTGGGTACTGGGAATCAAATCCAGGTCCTCTAGAGGAGCAGTCAGTGCTTTTAAATACTGAGCCATCTCTCCAGCCCCTATGTGTTATTAGTGGGAGGGGGGCCATGAAAGAGTAAAACTTTGCACAGTCAGTTCTCTCCTTTCACCTTTATGTGGGTTCTAGGGATGAAATGCAGGTTGCTGGAGTGAACAGCAAGCACCTTTTCCAGCTGAGTCATCTCCCTGACTCTTTTCCTTCATAAACCTGTGTGTGTATGTGTGTGTGTGTAAGATCATGAGGCCTAAACACTAGACAGAGAACTATAGACAACTAAGGAATGCTGAGAATGGAAGAACACACCAACTGGTTATTCAGTATCAAATGGTTAGCCCTAAAAACACATACATACAAATGGCATGATTTTCAAATATTTATTTTGAGGCAGGATTTCTCTGTGTAACAGTTCTGGCTGGCTGTCCTGGACTTGCTTTGTAGATCAGGCTGCCCTCAAACTCACAGAGATGCACCTCCCTCCATCTCCGAGTGCTGGTATCACAGGTGTGTACCACTATGCCTGGCTACAAATGAAACTGTACACATTGACTAGGTTGCCTTTATATATTTAGGACAAGTAAATGATTATTTTATAGTATCAAAATTTTTTTAAATATTTAAAATAAATAAATCTTAATTTTTAAAATCTAGTTTTTAAAAACAGGCAGAGGAGGCATGTCTTTAATTTCAGCACTTAGGAGGCAAAGCAGACAGATCTGTAGGAGTTCAAGGCTAGCCTGGTGTATATAGTAAGTCTCTCTGTCTGTCTGTCTGTCTCTCTTAGCTCTGGGTTTAATCCATGTTAAGCAAGTACTCTTTCAATAGAGTGTAAAGGAACTCATAGATGAGTGGTTCAGCCACACTCAAGGACTGTGAAATGCTTTTGTGGAATGATTGGCCAACAAGAGGCCAGATGTGGCCCAGTTGCATCCTTGTGCTTTTTTTTTTTTTTACAGCAAAGGTTGGTTTCCTGAGGCAAAGCTGAAGTGAAAAGGACCAGAATGGCTTTCCTGGGCAGTCTTCCACACCTCCCCCGCCCCCACACCACAGATCTTATGTAGCCCATGACATCCTCAAAATCAGCTATGTTGGGGCTTGTTATATCCCCACTAGGGTTAAGGCCCTAACCACCAAGCCTGGTCATCTGAGTTTGATTTGACTCCTGGAATCTGCATGGTAGGAGGAGAGAACTAACTTCAGAGTTGTCTTCTGACGTGCGTGTGCACATATGCACACACTCACACACACTCTCTCACACACACGCTCAATAAATATTTTTAAAGTTTAAAAAAACCAACAGCTACATAGTCAAGGATGATATTGAACTCTTGATCTCCCTACCTCCATCTCCTGAGTCCTGAGCTCATAGGTGTGTACCACTATGCCCAGTTTTCTGCTGTCCTGATGAAAACTTATGCTTGCAAGGCAAGTGCCCCACCATCTAAGCCATATTCCCAGCCCCAGAACTCAGTAATTTACTCCTTGCTTTTACCTGACATGTTTATTGCCTCAGTGATGAGAGAAGATGGAAAGGCCTGATTGTCAAACTTCCCTAACCCTGGACCGTGCACAGCCCTTTGCTCACAGGAAAAGACATAATTCATTTCATACACACAAGGTGGCTGGGAGGTAGATACTGCAGCAAATCCTATTGGATAAATGATAAAATGGAGCCTTGGATAGCAATTCAACCCGCAGGAAACTAGCACTAGGCATGGGGTGCTACAGTGCTGATCCTCCATATACATGGCCCCCACTGGGCTGGAGGCCTCAGGCCTGAGCGTTCTGGCCAGTGCAGACAGGGTAATCAAGACTCCCACTGGTAGGGCTTGGCTCCCTGGCAGACAAGCAGGCAGGCTGGTAGATAGACAATCAGATCTTCTCCACATAGTTTCCTGGAAAGAGACCTTCCTGGCCATGCAGCCGGCCCTTCCACCAGCCAGAAGAATCTGTGGGAGAGAAGAGACACTGGAGAAAGACCACATGCCTACTCTGTCTACTTTATTCATCTTGGATAATGTTTTTCTTTGCTTCTGAGACATGGCCTCATGTGGCTCTGGTTGTCTTTAAATACACTATGGATGGGGCTGGGGAGATGGCTTAATGAAGAAAGTGCTTGTTATACATGTGTGAGGACCTGAGACAGGTTCCTCAGAACCCATTAGAGCTGGATGCAATGGGATGTGACACATCTCTTAGTCCAGCTCAGTGGTCAAACAAGAGACTCCCTGGAAACTGTTGGGTCAGCTAGCCTGATATATATATGGTGGCAAGTAACAAAAGACGCTGTTTCAAACAAGGTAGAAGGTAAAAACTGGCCCTAGATTGCCCTCTGACCTCTACGTGTATGCCATGACATGTGTGCAGCTTTGGTAAAACACAGGAATGCATATGTGTGTGCACATATACACACATACATAAGCACACAGACACAGGATCATGCATACATTCAGATACATAAACACACACACAAGGGTGTGTGCATGTGTGCTATGTTTCGGGGATGTCCTGGACTCTTATCCTCCTGCCTCTGTCCCCTGAGGATTGTGATTATAGGCATGAGTAATCACATTCTGTTTCATTTGGAGACTGATTCTGTCTCTGTGAGTAGCCCAGAGTTGTCTCTATACTCTCCATCCTCCATCCTCAGTCTCTGAAGCTCTAGGACTGTATGTATGTGCCACCATTCATGGCTACCAGCATTTGGATCCGAAGAGAGGGTGCTGGGGATTGAATCCAGGGCCTTCTACATGCTAGGCAAGTGTTTTACATTCAGCAGTTTACTGACTGAGTTATGTCCTCCATGCACCCCGACTTCCCTCTCCCTCCTACCTTTCCATCCCTCCATTACACTGAGAAGGATGGAACCTTCATGCATGTGAGGCAAGTGCTCTATCACTGACCTACATTCAGTCCTCTCATTCTCTAGATGATTTGCTTGTACTTTTCTACCAAACCACCTCCTTCTATAAATCCCTTCCTTCAATCCCCAGGTGTATCCAGGGCCCCTGCTATCCACTTTTGGAGTGTGTGAGGAATCCTTCTGGGGTCATCCCAGAGGACAAAAGTAGGAAATGAGCAGGGAAACCTGGACTCAGCTTCCTTCCTACTCACAAGGATTTGTGAAGTCAGTTGTTACTGATAAAATAAAGGCTACAGCCTGGCAAGGTGGTGCTTACCTGTCATCCCAGCATTCAGAAGGCTGAGGGAAGAAGGATAATGAGTTCAAAACCATTCTAGGCAGCAGAGCATGGCCTTGTCTCAAAATGAAATAAAATAAAATAATAAAGAGGCTTAGACATGAGGTGTGATGAAATGAGGCCATAGCCATAGGTGCTTCAGGAGGCGGTGTTCAGAGACCAGGCTATCCAGACGATTCCAAGCTGGTGAGGCTGTGAGCTGGACACTCCTGTTCATATATATATATCTCCATTCATCCATCCATCTACTTATCTATGTTTTTTAATGTGTGCACCACTGCACTCAGCTTTAATTTTTATTACACTTTGTTTTTCTGTAATGTGTGTGAACAGTATGCACCCCTGTGTTGCATGTTTTTGCATGTGTGTAGGTGCCCATGTATGTGGGCCCATGTGTATGTGAAGACCTTACATTGTTATCCTTTCTGCTCATATAACTTGTTCACTGAGGCAAAATCCCTCAGTCAGAACCAGGGCTCAGTGATGTGGCTAGGCTTGCCAGCCAGCTTTCTCTGGGGATTCTGTCTCTGTCTTTTGAGTCTGGAATTATGGATAGGCTGCCATACCCACCCATCACTTACTGGTATCTGGGCATCATAACTTTGGTCCTCATATTTTCGAGGCAAAGCTTTAATCATGGTGCTATCTCCTGTGTGTGTGTGTGTGTGTGTGTGTGTGTGTGTGTGTGTGTGTGTGTTTAGGTCAGAGTCAATTTTCTCCTTCCATCATGTGGATCCTGGTGATGGAACTGATGTCATCAGGTTTGGTGGTAACAGCCTTTATCCACGGGGCCATCTCAGTGGCCCTTGCCTCTGTTCTTGAGTGGATGGGAAAGCTATGCAGTAATGTGTGGCTGCCTCATTGTGTCAGGGTTCTGAACAGTCCCCACTCTTAACATCTACCCCAGAATACAAACCTTCCATGAGGATCTCAATTACTTCATTCACGTTAAAACTCAGTTCGTCCACATCTTGGCCTATGTATTGGTACAGTGCACGACACCTTGGGCCATGTGATCGTGGTTGAGGCTTGGGCCGGCCCACTCCTGGCACAGGTCTCTGCCCTATGCTTCTCTTCCTTTGCATGCTGTAGGGGAAGCATGGGTCTCATCACAGCCCTAGATACTCCCCTATCCCATGACTACCTCCTGGGGCTCTGCCCTACCCCCTTCCCCACCTACCCTGCCACACCCTGGTCAGGCACATTGAGAAATTCTGTGTTATGTTCAGAAGGTGGCCTTGCCCGAGGACGTCTGTTGGCTCCTAGGGTTGAGGATGGAGGGCCCTGAGGGGGCCTCTGGGAATTCCTTCCAGATGTGATCTCCATGGGTAGAGGCACTGCCCTAGAAGAGGGTGGTACCCCATTTCGATTCAGGCCTATGATGGAAGCAAAGACAGAGATATCTGTCATGAGTAGCTGTGACCATTAAAGGAGTTAGCTTTAAGTTCTGAGCCTGACAGAGGACGCAGCCACTCTCAACCCAGTGTGGTCAGAACTGTGTCTGAGGGCCAGGAGTGATTTTAGTCCCAGCACTTGAGGAGACAGTGGCAGGTGGATCTCTAAGTTCTAGGCCAGGCCAGCTAGGCCAGCCAGAACCACACAGAGAGATCCTGTCTCAAAAACAAAAGCATAATGTTGCACTTAACCCCAGAACTTGAGGAGGCAGAGGCACGTGGATCTCTGTAAGTTTCAGAACTACATGTTGAGATCCTGTCTCAACAACAACAAACCAAAACAAACAAAAAGAAAATAACAGAGTTTGAATGAGGGACCCTGGAGGTAGGAGGATATAGAGGGAAACTTTACAAGTCCAGAAGAGGAGTTTTGTGAATGGCTTTAAAAATTATTATGTATTGCCAGGCGTGATGGCATACACCTTTCGAGCACTGAGAAGGCAGAGGCAGGTGGATCTCTGTGAGCTCGAGGCTACTCTGATCTACAGAGTGAATTCTAAAACAGTCAAAGCTGTTGCATAGAGAAACCCTGTCTCAAAACAAAAAGAAATAACTATATATTATGATTGTATGTGTGTATGATGTATGTGTGGGGCACATGCCACGGCACACACATGGAAGTCTGAGGCCAACTCTATGGAGTTGGTTCCTTCTTTCTACCTTCACTTGGGATCTGAGGGTTGAATTGTGGCCTCCAAGCTATGCAACAAGAATCTTTAATTGATGAGGAATTTGTGAGTTTCTTTCTTCCTTCCTCCTTCTCCTCCACCTTTTCTTTCTCCATCCTCTCTCTCTTCCCTACTCCTCTTCCACATTCCCTTTCTCCTTTGATTCAGGGTTTCACTGTGTAGCTCTGGCTGGCTTGGCACTGACTATGTAGAACAAGATGACCTTGAACTTCCAGAGATCTACTTGCCTCAGCCTCCTGAATCCTGGAATTAAAAGTGTTCACCACCACATCCAGCCCAGATTTGTATGTATGTATGTATGTATGTATGTATGTATGTATGTATGTATGTATGTATGTATGTATGTATGTATGTATGTATTTTTGAGATGGTCTTATGTAGTTCGGGTGCCTCAAACTCCCTGTGTGGTCAACACACTTGGATTTCTGTGGCTTTCTGCATGCTTAACAAGTACTCTACTACTGGTATATAAGTGTAGGAATTTAGATGGCAAGTCCAAGCAGAGGTTTCAAGACAATGTAGTTGTGTTGGATGGTTGGAGAAGTCAGTGACTAGCTAGGGTAGGGTAGGATCTTTTTTTTTTTTTTTTCCTTTTCTGAGACAGTGTTTTTCTTTGTAGCCTTGGCCGTCCTGGATTCACTTTGTAGATCATGCTAGCCTCCCCAAGTGCTGGGATTATAGGCCCATGCCACCTTGCCTGGCTTTTTTTTTCTCCCAAGACAGGGTTTCTCTGTGTAACCTTGGCTGTCCTGGACTAGGCTGACCTCTAACTCACAGAGATCTGCCTGCCTCTGCCTCCTTAAGTGCTGGGATTACATGCTGTTAGAGTAGAATTTTAAAGGTATTTCTAATTATGCTTATACTGTGTCTTGTGGTAGATGGGGAGCTATGGTGAGGTGAGACACTGTTGTAGTTAGATTGTGAAGTCCACAGCAAGCAAAGATGTCATTAAGAGTTAGCTCCTTACCTCTGGGGGGCCCAGGGGCTGCTCGAGTCGGGGCCTGTGCTGACCTTCGAGGTCTTCCATGGGCTAACCCCTTTCTTGTAGGTTCTGAAACAAGAAGGCAGGGATAGATTTAAATAGTGGCCAGACTAGGTCCTTGACTCAGGTCCTCCAACAGTCCTTCTTCAGCTTGAGACCATGCCTCTGCTCATGTTCACTGGTTCTCCTATGTTTATTGCAGGTGGGGATTCCATCTTTCCTGACCCTACTCTTTACCCTCCCTACTCTCTGAGCTCTCCTTCTACAGGACACACCCCACCATCTATTGACAGCATAGGATTGCTTTTTTGGCCATGCCCATCCATGTTTTCCTCCCTCTCATTGGTCATTTCTATAAGGCAGGATGTCTTCCTTTATACCTTATCGGCCTAGGCCTCCCTAGAGCAGGCTCTCTGACTCTGCTCCCACAAAGTTCACCACTTTGTCCTCAAGATGCCCACCTCTGGTTCCCTCAGACTTACTGGTGCTCTTAGGCAGTCCATCCCTGATGCTGATAGTGAGAGCTCGGCCCCCAGCCTTGAGCACAGCCAAGTCACCTGTCCCTCGGGAGAAGGTGACATTTCGGGTACTGCCTCCGCCCCAGCCTTCCTTCTTCACCCGAAACTGTAGTCTGGGGGGAGAAGGGAGTTTGGGGGTGCCAGTTGGGGTCTCTCTTCTACCCCACCTGTGAGGGGTACCTGCAGTAGGTAGGAGAACAGTGCTGGGCTGGGCCTAGAATGATGCTAGAGCCAGCCATGGGTTGAAGGGCTTACGTGTCACTGAAGGTGAGGGGCAGGGGCCTGCGTGCTGCCTCTTCAAAGCGCTTGCACAGCAGGCTGACGAATTCGGTCTTGAAAACGCTTTCCAAGAAGGAGTCAGCAGCCTCTTCTTGGAGGATGAAGAAGTCATCCTGTCGGGTGCTGGAAAAAGGCAGGAAAGTATCAAGTGGGGTGCAGGAAGATCTGACTGGTAGGGTCCAGTCTTTGAGGATCAAGTTTGGGAAAGGGAGCAGGAGGAGCCTGGGAAGGTTGCAATTGGGAATGCAGAGGTCAGGTAGGAAGAGGGACAGAAATTATTTCCACACAAAGATCATGAAAGTAGGTCCGAATCTGAATTGCATTCTCTGTGACCCACATGGTGGAATGGCATTGCACAGACCTCCACTCATATGCTCTGATGTGTGTGCCCTTCCTCCAAATAAAAATGTAATTAGTTTGCTGAAGGTCATGAAATTAGGGGCAAATGAATGTGGCAGGTAGAGGCAAGAGAGCTATAGGTATAGTAGCACCTAAGGTTATCTGGGAACAAGCAAGCAGGCAGCTGAGGAACTCCAGATTACACTGGGAACAAGCAAGCAGGCAGCTGAGGAACTCCAGGTTACACTGGGAACAAGCAAGCAGGCAGCTGAGGAACTCCAGGTAAGTAGGTTGCTACAGGAGAGGTGGTCACTTGGCCTTACCTGAGGGACACCCCTCGGAGGGCCTGGATTTCCAATTTCTTCTTCAGGACTTCACGAATCAGACCCTTCTCTGGTCCCCTTTTTACCTTCTCTCTCCCAATCACATATATATACTTGGGGGTCAAGATCAAGTCCCGTTTGATAGGCTGTGGGAAGGCAAGGCCATAGGCTGATGGCTGGTCTCCAGGGCATGGGCAGCCTGGCACCAGAGGTCCAGCTGTAGATAAGGGTGAGGCCTTCGGGGCAGGTGACTGGGAAATCCCCCCAAGTGAAGGTGTGTGAGTTGCTAAATCACGTAGTAGCATAAAGTGAGGTTATATTGGTTAGAATGGGATGTCAGGGCCAGGTGACAGATACAAGCTAGAAGAAACACCTGATGTGACTACAGCCACGTGTGTGTATATTTGCGCGTGTAGGTAGGCAGGTAGGAATGCTGTCCTCTGGGTATGACATGGTTGTTGTCCTCGCTGCATCCACATTTATTTTCAAGAGACTTGCACAAGATTGGGCTCATTACATTTTGATTTCAGGTGAGGTATCATGAGGACGGAGTCCTCCTGAGGATTTGTGGGCAGTTAATGGTTGCTAGGAAGAAGGACTAATATAGCCCCACCCCTCCTTGAAGAACTGTAGGCAGTTAATGGTTTGAGTGGGAGAATGAGTTTTTTTCTCCCATGGTATAGCCAATTGTAAGTTGCCAGTGATTCTGTAAGTAACCAATCCCTCACCCATGTTCTTGGAAATGAAGCAAATTAAACTATTGTGTCACCAAGCTACACTTTAATGGAAGCGTTTCTTTGAGCTGTCATTGGTGTCCTGTCTGAAGTGAATGGATATGTTAGTCTCTCTAGGCAAAGCTCATAAAGCTGTGCCTGTGTACGGATGTGTGCGTGCACACTAAGCACACACTGAGCCACGTGCCCTCCCCTCAACTTTTGTAAAGCTGTGGATTGCGGCTCCGCTGTGGTGGCACATACTTCTAAGTTTAGCACTCCAGAGGCAAAGGCAGGTGGATTTTTGAGTTCGAGGCCAGACCGGTCTACAGAATGAGTTCCAGGACAGCCAGGGCTACACAGAGAAACCCTGTCTCAGGAGGAAATGAAGGTATGAATTGTTTGAGTGAGAGTATACAACTCATAGAGGCAGAAAAGACCATATTGCCTGAACAGTTTTTTTGTGGTGGGACACATGTGTTTTCCCAGTGCTTGGGAAGCTAGGGCAGGAGAATTGCAAGTTCTAGGCCAGTATTGGTGCAAAGAAATGAAAAAAAAGAAAAGTCATGATCACAAGTAAGGGGCATGAGCTTATATGAACCACAGAGATCTCTAGGAAGGTGGGTGTGATAGTTAGTTATATTTTATTTTTAAATTTATTTATTTTGTGTGCATGACATGGCATAGAGGTCAGAGGACAACCTGTGGGAGTTAGTTCCTCCCTCTACCAACTCAGGTCTTCAGTCTTGGCAGCAAGTACATTTACCTCCTGTGTCATCTTGCCATTCCATCTCATATATATACCTATACACCTGCTCATATATATAAGGGGTTTTCTAGATTAGGTTAACTGGTCATCATAATTTATCTGTCTGGTCATGATTTCTGGGACAGTCAGGCATGCTGTGAACAAGGCTCCCTTGACATGGTGAGAGTGTTTATATGGATAGAGGCATCAGAGTAAAGTGAAAGTGCATCCAATGGACAGGTGTGTCTAAGCCAGGCGAGGGAAGTGGTCCTGTGGAATAGACTTCTGGGCAAAGTGAATGTGTCATAGTAGACAGATGCATCTGGAAAATGCATGTATTTCCATGGGTGTATGGATGTAAGTGGGTGTATCTGATGGGTAAGTGTGTCTGCACTGCACAAGGACAGGTTTGCTTGCCAGCTTTATTCCCAGCTGTGGAAGTCTGGATAGGCGTGACAGTGCTACCCCTGGGGTTTTATATAGCCTAGGCTGCTCTGGAACTCACTATATAGTAGAGGATAATCTTGAAATCCTGATCCCTCCAAGAGCTGGGATTACAGACACATGCTACCATTCCCGGTATGCTGGGGATGAATGTACATGCTAAGCAAGTACTCTGCCAACTGAGCTATAGCCCCAGCCCCTTAAGGTCATGTTTGATGGACAAGTGTCTACCACAGTAGAGGATTTACTTATGGATAGGTGTGTCAGGGCCTGGTGGGGCATATCTGTGAGGAGAGATGTCTGCAGGTGAATATACACTTGTGACAAGGGCATCTGGATCCCATGGGTGCTGTTTCTGCTGTGGGTGCTAGGCAGAGGTACGAACTCAGTTGGGAACACCCACTCAGGTCTCACCTTGAAGCGGCGGTCATACTTGGTGACTGAGTCGGCAAAGTCCACTCGTTCCCTCTTGGCCAGGAACTGACGCAACTCAGGCCGCTCCTCCAGCCCCAGGTAGTCTCCAACAAAGTTCCGGTTGATGCTGTTTCGCCTGCGTTCCTTCTTGTTCAGTAGGATGTTAGAAGCTGTGAGGACACATGCGTGATTAACAGTCATGTCCTCTCCTAATCCTCCTGCCTCCAGATTGAGTCTCTTAATGAAGGCCCCTCACCTTCTTCCCGCATCTCCTCGTACTTTCGGATTGCTACATGGCGCCGCCAGGCTTTCTGGATGGTGCGGGCAAAGCCATCAAACTTCCTCTCTCGCATCTCTTCTAGGAGGAAAAGCTGGACAGGAGGAAGGGATTGTTGGCCCTGGCAAGACCTTCCTGAATAGTCTCACACTTGCTATGCAACTGTTTTGCAGCTGAGGACAACCTTGAACTCCTAATTATCTTGCCTCTACCTCCTAAGTGCTGGAACAACAGGCATGCGCCATTACATCTGCTTTATGGGCTGCTGAATGAAACTCAAGGCTTTGTGCATATTAGGTAAATGAGCCACATTCTTAACATCCAAAATGGTTTTCATTTCCTCTTCATGACTATACCTAGAAGTCCTTCCCATTTCAGGGCTCATGCCCCTCCACATTAAAATAGAACAATGGGTTGTGTACTGGATATATGGCTCAGCAGTTAAGAAGTACTTATTGCTCTTGCAATTCAGTTCCCAGCACTCATGTCAGGAAGCCCACAACCACCTGTAACTCCAGTTCCATGGGCTCCAACACCCTCTTCTGGCCTCTGTGGTCAGCTGCTCATGCACAGACTATTCTCTCACACAAATTCAAACCGTGGGTTTTTCTTGTTAGCATCAAATCCAAGTTCAACCACTGGTTTGCTCTGTGTGTGTGCCCACACATGTGCCTTTGTAGGTCAGAAGTTGATGTTGTGTGTCTATCTCCCTCCACCTTATTTTATTTTTTTTTAAATTATTTTTGTGCATATGCTTTTCTGTATACAATATGTCCGTGCAATGCAACTGGAGGCCAGCAAAGAGGGCATCAGATCAACTGGAGCTGGAGTTACAGGTGATTGCAAATCACCATATGAGTGCTAGGACTTGAACCTGGATCCTCTGGAAGATCAACTAGTACTCTTAACTCCAGCCTTCTACCTTATTTTTTGAGACAGGGTCTTTTACTGAACCTGGAGCTTGCTAATTGCCTAGACTGGCTGGGCAGTGATCCCATACTCCTCTTGTTTCCAGCACTGGGATTACAGGTGTGCCTCATCAAGCCTGGTCTTTTAAAATGGATTCTGAGGATCAAACTCAGGCTTGCATGGCAAGCACTTTAGTAACTGCGCCATCTCTCCAGCCTGGGAAATGCTATTGAAAATGAAATTGGGGTCTGTTTTAAAAATAACTAGAGCCTGGAGAAATGGCTTAGTGGTTAAAAGCATTTGCCTCCAAGCCTGGAGACTTGAAGTTCTATTCTCAGAGTTCACACAGTGGAAGGAGAGCGAGCACTCCTGCAAGCTGTGCTCTGAGCTCACACATGTACTTTGGCACTTGTTCATCCCTCCTCTCACATAAAAAATAGCACTTCATCAGAGGGATTTGCCCAACACATAAGAATTATGATGCCAGGGCTAGAGAGATGGCTCTGTGGTTTAAAACACTGGCTGCTCTTCCAAAAGCAAAACACCAATGCATATAAAATAAAAATAAATAAATCATTTAAAAAAAAAAGAATCACAATACTGCTAAGAGCTCTGCTGCAACCTCAAACTAGTGATCAATGCATCTTGGTTTATAGATGCATCCCTCCAACCCCTGCCTTCATCCTTACATTCTTTTCCTGTGTCTGTGTTCAAATTTCTCTCCCCAAACTGGGAAGTGCAGTATGTTGGCACATAGTTGTATTCCCAGGCCCTGAGAAATGGAGGAAGGAGAGTCAGGAGTTCAAGGCCAGCCTTAGCTGCACAGTGAGTTTGAGACTACCCTGAGCTATAAGAGATTCTGCTTTAAAACACTCTTCATCCCAATAACAAAATTCAAATCAAGTTCAGTGGTGGAGTGTGTGTTTAGTGTGGTGAGGCCTTGGGTTCGTTCTATCCCAGCAACACACACACACACACACACACACACACACACACACACACACACACA